>NW_012115755.1:851383-852015 GCF_000951035.1 Colobus angolensis palliatus
ACGGAGGGACCAAGTTCGAACTTGCATTAAAGATCCTTGCCGCTTGGCTTTGACTCTGGACTCTGGTGGTCTTCTTCGGGGAATAAACGGTCTGCAAGCGGCTGGACACCCCAGACCAGACCCGAGCCAGTCGCCCAGGCGGCGAAGTCAGGCGGTCGGCCCACCAGCAGCCGCTCAGTCTCGAATCTGTGTGGACTGCCCAGCGCCAGGGCCCAGGATCCGGAGAGGTGTCCAGGCAGAGCGGACCCTCAGACCAGGTAGAATGTGACGCCATTCAAGGGAAGCTCTGCTATCCCGCGCCAGTGCCAGAGGTGCAGCTGCAAACTGCCAGTCCTGGCACGGGAAGCGGTGGGGGCAGGTGAGGGAAGGGGCAACCCCAGACTGTCCTTGCCTCTCCCGCTGCCTGACACCAGCCAGGCACCAGCCAGGCAGCCCCCATGGCCAGAGCCTCAGCGCTGAAGCCAGGCCATCCGTGAAGCCAGTCTGGTGGCCGCGGGGTGCCTGTGCCAGCCCCAGATCTTCCTGCGGACGATGAGCGGGGTGGGCGCATGGCCAGACTGGCCCTCCTCCTCAGGCAGGGCGGCCTGCGCGCCTGCGATTTTCCGCCTGTGGTCCTGGGGCTGCCCGGGCCC
>NW_012115755.1:852738-857371 GCF_000951035.1 Colobus angolensis palliatus
GGGACGCGGAACTGCGGAAGATCCACAGGGCGCTGTCGAGGGCGATGCCGCGGAGGTGGAGCGCTGCCTGGCGCGCAGGAGCAGAGACCTGGAAGCCTGGGACAGGCAGCACAGGGAGCGGGGGGTCGGCCCAGGGTGGGAAGGGGTCCCCGGGTCCGGCTTCCCGGCAGCCCCTTGGACGGGGCCTTGGAGGGCGCCGGACACCCTCGGAGCGGTGGTGCCAAACGGAGCCTCAGCTGCTCTGCATCCCTCGTAATTCCCCTGCGGGAGCACTTGGTGGAGAATGTGAGTGATTTAACTCACAAAGCGAAGCATATACAGTGTTTTTATTTTTAATGTACACGTTTAAATCATGGTGTTATATACATTATAGGAGGTGCCTAATGAGAGAACTCATTCACCTATCAAAAAATACCTGGAGTCATTTTCAGTAGCGAAAAGTTCTCAGGTGAAACTATTCGTTTTACATCCGTATCCACCTGTGCAGATCGGTTCTTTACTGAAGGTCCTTAGAGGGAAACTTAGAAGTGGGAGGTGGGTTCTGTGTTCTTGAATGGGAAGACACATTTTTTAAAAAATGTGAACTCTTTCTCTGTTTATGAATTTTACATAAGACAAATGAAAACATCAAAGTATTAACATTTTTGCATGACACCTGCTGTCTTTTACTATTGTGATGACATTTAAAACAAGTTTATAATGGAGTGAAAAAATACTTCCTCCTCTAGATAACAAAATTTGCTATTAATTTCTACAATTAATGGTTTACTAACAGCTAAGACAGATAAATGCATGGAACAGAATAGGAAATGCAGAAACAATGTAATTATATAAGACATACATAAGGATTGATAATGTTAACAGTCATGAATAGGAAAGAATGAATTGTTAATGAAAAAATGCCTGCTGTTTGAAGAAAACTAGTGAAAGTTTATGTCACAAACATGAATTCCTGATGGAGTACAGATTGAAATTTTTACATATGCAAATGAGAAAAGTACCAGAAGAGAACACACATGCTTATTTTACAGGTAAATTTTATGTTGACAAAGGCCTTTCTAAGAATGACCTAACAAGCAGGCATTCTGAAGGTTGATTTAGCAAAGTAAAAATTAAAACTGCCTGTGTATCAGAAAAAAAATTAACAAAATAAGAGAACATACTTGAAAAATATTTACTGTATTATATATATATTCAGATGAAAAGTATGTTTTCATTTTATAGGAATTACATTCTTATGTATTGTATACATAGTACTGATAGGTATAACATATATTACAGATATATGTTATATATACACAGATGAAAAGTTGTATATATGTACATACATATATACTCATTAGATGAAAAGTGCATCTTCATTTTTTTTTTTTTTTGAGATGGAGTCTTGCTCTGACACCAGGCTGGAGTCAGTGGCACCATCTCAGCTCACTGCAGTCTCTACCTCCTGGGTTCAAGTGATTCTCCTGCCTCAACCTCCCAAATAGCTGGGATTGTAGGCACGCCGCCACCACACCCGGCTAATTTTTGTATTTTTAGTAGCAATGGGGTTTCACCATGTTGACCAGGATGGTCTCGAACTCCTGACCTTGTGATCTGCCTGCCTTGGCCTCCCAAAGTGCTGGGATTACAGGTGTGAGCCACCACACTGGGCCTGAAAAGTGCATCTTCATTTTACAGGGAATTCTTACAAATCAAATAATCAAAAACTCTAAAAGTGGGCAAAGTACTTTATTTTGCAGATCTACAAGTTACTTATGTACATAGGAAAAAAATCCTTTGCATTTCTGGTATAAGAATTTAAAAGAGGAATGAAACTGTTCTCTATCCACAATATGTGTGAGAATGTTTTATACGCTGCCTAAAGTTTAAGTTGCTGGTTGCTTTTTAAATACATAACATGGTGGTGAGTACTATATTTAAAAAATGTGTATGCCCGTTACCCTTCGATTCCATTTTACTGAATACCCTTGGGAAATAGAGATACATGCTCTTTGTTTTTCACAGCACTTATTTTTAAAAGAACCCCTAGAATGGATCCTATAAATAAATTTCAGTTGCATCCATAGAATGGAATAATATGTGACCACTGAAAGTGACAATAGATACAGAAGTATGTTGATGTATGAAGATGTATTTTGTTATAGCCAGTGAGGAAAAAAGAATCCATTTGATTATACATATACAGAAACAGACTATGGTCTTGTGTTAGCAAAAAATATGTACAAAGTATGATAAAATGTGTAATTTCTGGGCATTTGTGTTTTAAGTAAAGATTTTTTTCCTTTTTCTTAACTCTGATTGCTGCAGTGAACATATACAAAACTTCTAGTAAAAGTTTATTATTAATGGAATAATCTTTGGGAAGAGAGGAATATGAATTTTGCACAGATAAAAAGAATTTATCACTTTCTATTTTTTACCATTATTATTATTTGTGTGTGTTGTTGTCATCTTTGAACTTGTAGCCTCTTCAGAAGTAAAAGGGAGTTTTTTATCTGTGTTTCCAGATTTTATTATGTATGTATTTTATTATGTACATGTTTTTCTTATATATATATTCATTTCCTATATGTAAACAATGATAGATTAATCATTCATTTTACCTGTATTCTTTAAAAATAAAAATAACAAAATATAAATAGTTACTATTGTGAAAATATTGCTTTATACGAGTTTATTTTAAAATATTGAACCCCCCAACTGTATTTATCCATTCTTTCATTCCATTTATTCATCGAACATAACCTGAGTGCCTGTTATGTGGCAGACATATACTGCTATCTCTCAGGAAATATATATATAAAATATATATATATTATATAGCAGACATATTCTGCTATCTCTCATCCTTAAAAACTTCATATTTACCTGTCCTGCCTGCACAAGCTGAGAGATTTCAAATGGGAATATTAGGACTTCATCTCACTGACACTTTATCTCCCACCTTTCAAACAAAAGCATTTGTGAAGTTAGAAAATAGTAGAAGATAACCTTTAAATGCCCTTTCAAAAGTATCAGTCTTAAATACTAATATTAATCATTGGAAAGTCTGATTTGCGTATATTTTGTAAATATAAGTAGTGAATAAAATGAGCCATACCTATTCATTTGAATATTGAGTTTCCTTTGGCTTCAGGTTGTTTGAAAATCAAAGAATTAATTTGTTTAAAAAATGCATGATTGTTAGTTCAGTGCTCTTTCCCCATAGTCCCTTTAAGAACTAAAATGTATTTAAGGGCCAGTTACATGCCTACAACTGCCCTAGACCTGCTGAGTGTACCGTATTCTACTTAACGTAAAGTCTCATGGATTGTGTGATGCCCGATTATTTTATATATCAGTAAGATCATTTTTAAAATGCTACCAATTATATTCGTAACAAATCATGAATGGTAAGTGGCATTCCAATATCATAAGTGTTAGAATATGACCTACTCTTTAAGTAATCCTACAAAATAGGTATAATTGTATCATTTTACTTAATTAAAATGCTTTTGTTAAGTAGTAGTAATCATAATAATTATAATATCTGGCTGGGTGCAGTGGCTCACACCTGTAATCCCAGAACTTTGGGAGGCTGAGGTGGGAGGATTGCTTGATGCCAAGAGTTTGAGACCAGCCCGGGCAACAAAGTGAGAGTCTTACTCTACAAAACATTTTAAATTAGAAGCTGGGCATGCTGGTGCACATCTGTAGTCCCAGCTACTCAAGAGGCTGGGGATGGAGGATCACTTGAGCCCAGGAGTTCCAGGCTACAGTGAGGCGTGATTACATCATTGCACTCCAGCCTGGGCAGAAGAGTGAGACCTAGTCTCAAAAAAACAAAAATCTAACAATTATTGAGTTGTTGCTGTAGGGACTTTTCTAAATACTTCACACAGTTTCTCATTTAAGCACCATGATGGTGTCCTATGAGATGGCTACTATTGTCATCTTTATTAATGAGGAAGTTGAGGCACAGAAAGGCTAAGCAATACCTGGTAAATGACAGTTTAACGTAGGACTCAAGCCCTAGTTGAACTGAATCCAAAGACTGAGCTCTTTCTATTCAAATACGCTGCTGTTTTCATTAAGGCAGTAAACGACAAGAACTAATACATATTGTACCTTACTTAAGAAAAAGTATTTGTTTTCAAGGCAGAGGAAAAACATGCTCTTCAGTGTTTACAATTATGTGAATTATTGTGTGTTTTGAGATATTGCACTACAGTTTCCTAAAAAGTCCTCTTACTCTCATGGACCTGCTCTACATTTGGCCTGTGCTAATGCCTGTGTGGAAGTGGTCACTCTCCTGCTGAGCAGAAAATGCCAGACCGACGTTTGTGACAATCAAAACAGTACGCCTTTGATACAGGTATGTAGTAGCCAACTCTTTCAGCATGACATGGCTTTGATTTACATATATAGAATTAAAACAAATTCATCTCATTTACATGTAACTAGTTACTATAACCTGTGGAATCGGTATTTTGAATTCTTAGAATTTACAATCTATTTCTTGATCTAATATGGGCAGGCTGTACATTGCCAGGAAGAGACTTGTGCCAACATTCTGCTGGAACATGGCGCCAATTCAAATCTTAAGGATATCTACGGCAACACTGCTCTCCATTATGCTGAGTGTAATGAG
>NW_012115755.1:858716-862637 GCF_000951035.1 Colobus angolensis palliatus
TCTTTTTAGCAATTTCTATTATATATGAGGGCCTGAAATTTTTGTAAAACATACGATACTGGAGAAAGAAAATATTTTAGCAATTTCTTTTTAGCAATTTCTATTATATATGAGGGCCTGAAATTTTTGTAAAACATACGATACTGGAGAAAGAAAATATTTTACATGCAAATTATTGGATTATACACAACCATTTAGTAACATTTTTATATTTGCTAGGAAGCAAATATAAAAACACAAGGGCTGTATTCTAAATGTGGTGCACAGATTTGTTTGTTTGCCTCTGTAAATTGAGTCAACATGTAAAATTTAGAAGACTTGTGCAGAAATCGGGACTTCAGGCTTGTGTTAAAAAATCAAATCTGGCATCCACTGAGTGTCTATCACTCAGTGGGGCCTGCTGTGCAGAGGTCGCCCCTTTACAGAAGGCATATATTCTCCAGCTTGCTACTGTGCCCACATCAATGCTTCCCTTTCTCAGGGAACCTTCCTTTGTCCTTGTAAGTATTTGGGTTTACAAGTATTGTCCTTGTAAGTATTTTGGATTGTAGTATATTTTGATAAAGACTTCAAGGTTTTTAAGTCAGCGTGTATTTGTTTATAATACATAGTCTATAGATTATACAAATTCCTCAGTTATGGGGTTGAATTTTAGAATTTAGAAGTTTTTAAAACTTTTCTTTATCTATACCACAAATAATCATCTACCAATTAGAATCCTAGAAGCCTTTTTAGGTTATTCCTGGTTATTGGTGGATAGTTTATGAATGTTGCAGACATTACATCTTTCTCCTCAGCAATCTTCCCTAAAAATGCAAGTGACTTATGGGCTTTTGTTATGCTAGAAATAATCCATATGGATCAGTATGAGAGCTTTTATTGACAGGCCATTATATTTTTATTTCTGATTTATATTTTGCCTAAAATAAAAACTAATTTTAAATACAATTTAAATAGAAACCAATAAAAATGGGTTTAAAAAGTAGAGTTGCATTAGGGTCCCAAGATTACCATTAGAATTGATAATAGAATTTCTTACTGAGCTTTGGATTTTTTTAAGATTTATTTTTAAGTTTTTTAAACCTCTCTTATGCAGAACATACTAAGCTTTCTAACAGTTAAGATAAAAATCTATTCTCTTGTATTAGGAAAAAAAACCAATGGACTATTTAATAATAAAGAGAATAAGTGCATTTGCAGCCAATCTCTCCTAATTCAGAGCTAAGGAAATACCTTAGTGACCCATTTGGAGCAGCAGTGCCTGACATTAGCACCTGGGATCCTGACACCATTGACAGAAGTGAATCAAGCAAGTTTGTACCACACAGAGGAAACCTTCACCTCTTTGGGAAGCTCTGGCAACAGTATCTCTGAAACTCTTAATTCCTCAATTGTTAATGTTTGCCACAAAACTATTGTCAAATGGGGATTAGGTAAAGTTCAAGACATTTCTTGATTGTTGGACATGAAATAGTTTTGTAACTTCTCAAATGCAGACGGTCATGTAGTCTTTGTCTTGGGGTACTTCTGGTAAAGCAAATATTCTTTAAAATATAGTTTAAGAAACACTGCTCTAGATATAATAATTTAGATGATTAATTTATGTAAAAAAGCTTAAAGTATTTGCTACTATGTCTTAGGTCTTTGGGGTTATAGAGACAAAAGATACAGCCCTTGCTCTCAAGAAGCTCTTGGTTTCAGAGGGAAGCAATAAAATGATTACAATATACTATGCTAAGTGCTGTGCAAAAAGGAAGGATTCTTGGGACTGGTAAGTGTTTGAAGTGAGTTTTGGCGATGACCTCAGTTAATGTGGGGAGGCAGAGGAGGGCTGTTTGCAAGGCAAAGTGCAGTGTGTGAGGAAACACAGAGGAGTGAGAAGGACGGAACTGCTTTTCATTTACTTCCTGTCTATATTGTATGTTGAAGTTCAAAGCATCTTAGAGCAGATTTTCAGTTCAGTTGAGAAATATGTAATTTTGGCTTAACCCAGGTGTTCTCAGCCTGTTCTTTTTGGACCCAGGCCAGGTGTTCACAGCTGTCCTCACTGGCCCAACCCGGGGTTCATTGCCACCCTGACTGGGCCCAGCTCAGGGGTTCACAGCTGTTGACTTTGGGCCGAGCCCAAACACTCCAAGCTGTCCTTAGAGGGCCCAGCCAAGGTGTTCACAGCTGTCCTCATTGGTAGCTAGCCCAGGTGTTAGTCCTTATAGCCAGTGGGCCCAGACCAGTGTTCACAGACATCCTCATTGGGCCAGCCCAGGAGTTCAATGCTGACCTCACTGGGCCCTGCCTAGCTCTTCACAGCTGTCCTCATTGGGCCCAGGCCAGGTGTTCACAGCCATCCCCGTCAAGGTCAGCCCAGGGGTTCACAGCCTTCCTCATTTGTATGAGCTCAGTTTTTTTTATACCAACAGTTATTCATAGCCATCAATATCAAGGCAAGCCCAGGAGTTCACAGTTCCCTTCAGTGACATCAAGCCCAGGGTTAAGAGCCATTTTCATTGGCCCCAGGCCACCTGTTCATAGCTGTCTTCATTGTGTCCAGCCCAGGGCTTCACAGCTGTCTTCATCCAGGCCTCACCAGTGTTCACAGTGGTCCTCATCTAAGCTAGCCAAGGACAGCCAGCCCAGATGTCCATAGCTGTCCTCATTGAGGGCAGCCAGTTTGTTCACACATGTGCTTATTGGTGCCAGCCACCCTCATAGAAGCCATCCCAGGTATTGACAGCCATCCACACTGGGCCCAGCCCAGGTGTCCACGCCTGTCCCCGTTGAGCCTAGCCCTGTTGTTCATAGATTTCCTCACAAGACTTCTTTGAGTTGTTTTCAGCAGTTTCCATGGTCCCAGGCCAGGGCTTCACAGATGTCCTCAGTGGGGACAGCCCATCTGTTCACTGTTGTCTTCATTAGGCCTGGTGCAGATGTTCACAGCTGTCCTCATTCGACTCAGCCAAAATGAACAGAACTGTCCTCCTGAGCGCACACCAGGTGTTTCTAGCTGTTCACATTGGGGTCAGCCCAGGTGTTCATAGCCACATGTTCTGGGCCCATCCCAGTTATTCCAGGCTGTCCTCTTGGGCCCAGCCCGGATGTCCACAGCCACCCTCCTTGGTCCCAGCACAGGTGTTCACAGCTATCTTCCTTGGCCCTAGGCCAGATGTTCACGTTCGATCTCACTGGGCCCAGACCAGCTCTGCAAAGTTTTTGCCTTGAAGTTGAGGTGTGTTGAAGTTGGGGTTCTGAGGTTGGATAGCAGTGTGCAGATGCAGCTGACTTGTGCCCCGGCACTGGGCTGCCTGGCTGTGCCCTGAGCTTGTCTGACCTTCAGTCTGTGCTGAGTTGGAACCTGCTCTAGAGGTTTCCAGATCTCTTCTTTTTACCCTCCACCCCAACAGACCCTCAGGCCTTTTCTGTGCTCACTTCCCAAGCTTCCCTTGGACTCTGCTCCAGAGTACAAGTCAACCCGCCTAGGACCTTGACTGCCACTTCACCCCCATTGCTCTTCTGAGCCTGTGATGATGATATGTCCAGACCCCTTTCTGCCCCAGAGCTGCAGTGGGTCTCAGAGGAGCCCAGCTGTACCCCACAGTCTACCCTGGGGAGCTGGAGGCACATCTGATACTGTCACTGCAGGAGGTGCCCCATGTGGCAGCTGCTCTGCCGGGGCTGCCTGACCCCTCCCCAGCTGTAACTCCCATGTCACTGGTATGCACAGGCACTCAGCCCTTTGACTTTGTCACATCCACATTCTTGTTTGGTGGCACCAAGTCCTGGCAGGGGTTAGTTATCTGTGTCCAGCAAGGATAGGTGTGAGGCATCGCGCATCCAGCATCAGGGAAACCTCGTCAGGTGTTCCTCCCAAGCAGGTGCCCATTGCAGTGCCTGCCCCTGCCGGTGGGCACTGCCTGAGCTAAATCC
>NW_012115755.1:863832-864571 GCF_000951035.1 Colobus angolensis palliatus
CCTGTTATCTTGGCCAAGCTGCTGCAGCTGGGCTGGCGGGTGTGGAAGTGTGGGTGGTGGTCGTGGTGCTGTTTGGGGCCCAGGCCCCTCAGAGCAGAAGACTGGGCCTGTGTGCAGAAGGCAGCCTTGGGGTGCTGGCTCCCCTAGTGCCCAGTTGCTGATGAAACCTCAGCCATGCCCTGACCCCTTCCCACCCGTGGCAGAGGGCTGTGTGTCTTCTGAGGGTATCAGGAGGCTCACGTCCTGGTCATGGTTCCACCATGAGTGTGAGAGGCAAATTCAGGGCCTCCATGTCTTGGCACGGAATGAGGAGAGGGATGTCTGTGTTCTGCAGTGGGTGGCTAAGGCAGAGTCTTGAAGGAAGAAGCCTCCAGGAAGAAAGGATGATGCAGAGATAGTGGCACCTTCAGGGCTAGGGCCAGCTCCCATCTCTGCTCCTCCTCCCACTGCTCCTCCAGGCCATCCCTCTCCCGGCTGGGGGCCCAGGAGGAGAGGAGTCTGAAGAGGCCCTGCACCCCACCCTGGGTCCCCTGCTCTACATTTTGGGAAGAAGGAATTTAAGTCTGGGACTCAGGCTGCACTGCCATGATAGTGACAGTTGTCCTTATTGGACACCAGGGAGGTAGCCCTTGGCATTTATTGAGAGCCCAGTGTATGCACTAGGCTGTCCATGGATCTTCAGAAGCCAGTGTTTTCTTGATGGTCTGACAGAGGCTTAAACTGAGGGCACTAGGAATGG
>NW_012115755.1:866206-869483 GCF_000951035.1 Colobus angolensis palliatus
TTTTTTTTTTTTTAAACACACTATTTCATAGACTAGATACAGAAGAAACCACTGAAAACCCAACTGGAGTGCCACATTTTCAGTTCATTCCCATTAATTGCTTGTTCAGGATGGTTCAGTTGAAGGGAATTTTATTCTTGGCACAGCCATCAAGTGTTAGTTAGTTTGGAATGTCCTAAGTTTCAAACTACCTTGGGGGCCAAGCAGAACTTGGCCCCTTGGTGTGGTCAGTTGGTCATGGAGGGCTGCTCACTGCCAGAGAGCTGACAATACAGGGTGCTGGGTAGGATGACCAGACATTTGCATTTGTTCCTCAGAGATGCTTCATTTGCAGGAAAGTGCCATATTTTAGCCAAGGAGTTAAAACCTAGAGACAGGAGTTATGTTTTGTTTAATGATTTGAGCTTTTTTCTGGACTCAGCACCTCTTCCAATACCTCGACCTTCCTGAAGAGCCCTTGGTGCAGGAGGATTGAGAAAGGGGGTGGAATGAGCTCCAGGTTCAGGGTCCGGGCCATGATTTAGAGGCCTCAGGTGTTCAGGGATCTCTGTCCCCGGAAAATCAACCACATTCCTGTCCCAGATCTATCATTCGCCAGTGTCATGAATCTGGGCAGGTCGCTCAAATCTCTTCATTTCACTTCCCTGAACTGTCAACTCTGAGTGGCAGCCCCTGCTCTGCTCATCTCTCTGGACTGATATGGGCACCATGGGAAATTCGGACAGAAACTTTTCATGAGTTCTAAAGCATGAGACACATGTCAAGAGTGAAGAGAATTTTACCCTCCACTGCCCTGGAGTCCCCAATTCCTTCTCTATTTAACCACTACCAAGGGCCTGGTTTGTTCTTCCAGACATGAAATAATCAAACACTCTATGGCATTTAGGAAGCACCCATCTTAAGGCTCTAAGTGGTCTGTTTAACTATTTTTACTCAACGTAAGCCATTATCAACATTTCCACATTCAAACTAGGGATCAGAGGCACAGAGGGGTCTATAGAACTTCCTCAAGTTCTAGCAGCTTCTCAAAAGTCCTCGAGCTCAGATCCTATGCACCAGACCCTACGCTCTTGGTCACTCCAATCTACTACCTTTCTGTAATGTCTCATCTCAATACAGGCATTTGCCTGCACAGTTGTTAAGTGCAACCCACAGTGTAAGTCCTTTCTGAAGCCAAACTCAGATTCAGGGGGCTTTGCTCTGCAGATGACGAACAATGGAACCAAACATGTAAGCTGTGAATAAATAATGACTCATTTATCTGATCTTCTGCAGCAAGATATCAACAGCTGTCTTTATTTTAATTCATTTCCCAGAGTGTTCCCCCCCGGATGAAACAGTGGATCCTGGGGTGCCCAGGAGATCCCCCGCTAGACACCACCTCAGGCCTAAGAAAGGAATTCTGCGTCACCAGGGACAGAGTCGTGTAAACTCTGGAGTTGCATCAACGGAAGGTATTGTCGAAATTCAGTTGTTCAGTTCATTCATGATATGATTTCTAGATTCTTCAGTGTCTCATATTTCAGACAATTGTAAAATTGTGATACTATATTCTTTATTCCACATGTGCATATTTAAATGTGTTAAGTCAATCATTACTGCTACAACTACAGGAGTAAAGGTGTTTTTTCATTCCAAGGTTGGGTTTACTTTTAATAGTAAATAACATCTCAATGCAAATTGTAGACATTTTGCTGATTGTTAAAATATTAACTAAAAAGGATCTTTTTCTGAGACAGTATTGCCAGGTTTGTAAAGTGATGGATATCACTTCAAACTGTTTGGAAGTAACCTAAAAATGGAGGAAGTGGTATTGAAAATTTCCATAGGCCGGGCGCGGTGGCTCAAGCCTGTAATCCCAGCACTTTGGGAGGCCGAGACGGGCGGATCACGAGGTCAGGAGATCGAGACCATCCTGGCTAACATGGTGAAACCCCGTCTCTACTAAAAATACAGAAAATTAGCCAGGCGTAGTGGCGGGCGCCTGTAGTCCCAGCTACTCGGGAGGCTGAGACAGGAGAATGGCGTGAACCCGGGAGGCAGAGCTTGCAGTGAGCTGAGATCGTGCCACTGCACTCCAGCCTGGGCGACAGAGTGAGACTCCATCTCAAAAAAAAAAAGAGTCTTTCCCAATTTGGCATTAAGAGATATAAATCTGTGGTCTAGTATTTTTTAATTACATTTTCTCCCTCTCTCTCTCTCTCATGTATGTATATATGTACACACCTGCACCATTTTCTATTCAGTTGTTGAGAATTAAAATTCTCCATTTATACAGGTAATATGTATTCCTTCCTGAATACCTTCAATTCCTTCCCAAACACCCCTTCAATTAGATAATCCCGGAAAAAAATTGCAACATCTATATTAATGCAGTTTTTATACCTCATCAATGACCCATTTGATGTAATAGTTCTTAAAACTTGTGATGAATGAAGTGATGGAAATTTGTACTGAACCATTTCAGATCTTTTTTATTACTCTGAATTATATTCTTAGAGATTGGCTTTAAAATTGAACTTACACTAATGCATTTTAAATTTAATTTGGAACTAGTTTAGAATTGTTGAAGCTAGGACTCTCTGGTGACTCGGGAATAGTAGAATTGGGTGGGGATGGCATTTTATATCCAGCCTGGAATCTCCCTTTATTCTCTATGTATTAGCTTTTCTTATCTTTACTCTGAAATTTTCACTATCAAATATACTGGAGAGGCAGATCTTTTTCCTCCTTTAATGTTTGTTTCATACATACAGAATAATACTGTGTGTCTGGGATTCAGTTTTTGAAATGAAACATGGAGTCTAAGTGACCCCTTGTCGACGTGACCATGGACTGGTCTAGATCACAGCTATTGTGACACGTATGCTTGCGAAAATTCTACTGTGACCTGTCGCTGAGGTGACCTGATGATATAGGTCTTACCTTTCATTTTAGCTGCCATTCTGACAAGTGAGCGTTGGCAGGAAACGCAACTTAGTTGTGTCAGAGGACTCACAATGGGAAACATTTGTCGTTGCCTCAGCGGTATGTATGTTCATTTCTATCTTCTGACTGCAGTTTCTTCAGGTGGGCCAGTTTTCCTGTACATTAAATGTCATTCTGATTTTTTTTTATTTCCCCAACTCCCATTGTCTACAGATTTATAAATGTGTTTTAGAGTTTTATTACTCAATTTGTATTTTTAATTCTTCTATCAAGATTTTTGCCTCAAATATTTTCCTCTGGAAAAATACACTGTTTCCAATGCCATTTTTTTTTTTGAGACTGAGTCTCG
>NW_012115755.1:876684-878085 GCF_000951035.1 Colobus angolensis palliatus
AGATTCTTATGAACAGAAGTCCAGGGTTAGCATCAGTGACTGAGCCAATAGTGATACATTCTTGTTAAGAGAAGTCCAGGGTTAGCATCAGTGACTGAGCCAATAGTGACAGATTCTTATGAACAGAAGTCCAGGGTTAGCATCAGTGACTGAGACGATAGTGACACATTCTTGTTAACAGAAGTCCAGGGTTAGCATCAATGACTGATCCAATGGTGATAGATTCTTATGAACAGAAATCTAGGGTTAGCATCAATGACTGATCCAATAGTGATAGATTCTTATGAACAGAAGTCTAGGGTTAGCATCAATGGCTGAGCCAATAGTGATATGTTCTTCTGAACAGATGTCCGGGGTTAGCATCAATGACTGAGCCAATAGTGACACATTCTTATGAACAGAATTCCAGGGTTAGCATCAAGGTTCACTCTGTGTTGTCCAGTCTATGGATTTTGACAAACTCACATTGTCGTTTGTCACCCTGATGGAATAATTTCACACCCTAAACATGACCTGAGCTGCACATACTACTTCCTCTCTTCTTTTCTGAGGATTCCTGACAACCATAGATGATTTTACTGCCTCTATAGGTTTCCTTTTCCAGAATTTTATAGAGTTGGAATCATAAGCTATGTAGCTACTTATGACTAACTTATTTTACTTAGCAATAGACGTGTAAGATCTTTTGTATCATTTTGAAATTTAACAGCTTAATAATTCTTAGCAGTGAACAATAGCCCATTGGTGTCATCAAACAGTGTTAGCTGGTTCTGTCACCTCCTGAAGACCATCTCAGCTGCTTCCAGTGTGGACAATTATGAATAAAGCTGCCTACATTCTTGTGCAGATTTTAAGACAAACATAATTTTTAAATTTAGCTGGGTAAATATGTAGAATTTTGATCACTTGCTGGTAAGACTATGTTTTCCATTGAAATTGTTAGGTAGAATTCACCAGTATAATTATATGGGCATTTTTTTTTTTGAGTTATTACTTACTGATCAAATTCTATAATGGATAGAAGCCTACTCAGATTGTCTATCTCTCCTTTGGATGGTTATGGTAGTTTCTCTTTTTGAAGGCGTTTGTCCATTTCATTTGAGCCAGGAAATTTGTGGGCATAGACACTTGAATCTCACCAGTTGCCTACTTGGTTCTCTTCCAATGGTACTGTGCTTCCTGTCATTCCTACTCTAAAACGTTTTAATAAACTTTCACTGCTGCACTTAAAAATTGCAGGCAGAGATTTGTTGAAAGTATTCTGTTATTGGTCGGGCACAGTCGCTCACGCCTGTAATCCCAGCACTTTGGGAGGCTGAGGCGGGTGGATCATGAGGTCAGGAGATCAAGACCATCCTGGCTAACACGGTGAAACCCCATCTCTACTAAAAATACAAAAAA
>NW_012115755.1:879930-886975 GCF_000951035.1 Colobus angolensis palliatus
AGAGAGAGAGAGAGAGAGAGAGGGAGAGGAAGGAAGGAAGGAAGGAAGGGAGAGAGAGAGAGAGAGAGAGAGAGAGGGAGAGGAAGGAAGGAAGGGAGAGAGAAAGAGAAAGAGAGAGAGAGAAAGAAAGAAGAGAAGGAAGGAAGGAAGGACGGAAGAAGGAAGGAAAGAGAGAGAAAAAGAAAGAAAGAAAAAGGAAGGAAGGAAGGAAGGAAGGAAGGAAGGAAGGAAGGAAGGAAGGAGAAAAGAAAAGAAAAGAAATAAACTTGAAAATCGTTCACAAAAAAAACTTGTGCCTTTCCACGTGTCCTGTAGGCTTTATTTTGGGACACTCATGTTGACTATTTTCACTATTTCCATTGGGTTTTCTAATGTCAACAATGCAAAAAAGACCTGTGCACAGAGGACAGAGTGTGGTCTGACTCTCATCATGTTTTTCTTTTCTCAAATTGCAGAAAAGAGTACACTTTGAAGATGAAGGTATGTGTTGTGGGTTTACTTTTTTTGTTTTTATTTTGCTTGAAATTCTGGGATGCATGTGTAGAATGTGCAGGTTTGTTACATAGTTATAAATGTGTCCTGGTGGTTTACTGCACCTATCAACCCCTAAACTAGGTTTTTAGCCCGGCATGCATTAGGTATTTATTCTACTGATCTCCCTCGTCTCGCCCCTCATGCCCCAGGGATTAGTTTTTTGCTAAGGAAATATCTTAGTTTTTCAGAAAGGTGGCACTTTTTAACCTGCATTTGGTGGAGAATTTCTCTGGAGCTTCCTAAGAGAAATGAGGTTTTAGGCAGTTTGGTATAAAAAACAGTAAGACTTTGGTACAGATTTGTGACCGTCTTCCTATAGGCTGAGGTGGGCGGATCACAAGGTCAGGAGTTCAAAACCAGCCTGGCCAATATGGTAAAACCCCATCTCTACTAAAAATACAAAAATTAGCCGGGCATGGTGGCATGCGCCTATAGTCCCAGCTACTAGGGAGGCTGAGGCATAAGAATTGCTTGAACCCGGGAGGCAGAGGCTGCAGTTAGCTGAGATCATGCCACTGTATTCCTGCCTAGGTAACCTAGTGAGACTCCATCTCAAACAAAAACAAAAACAAAAAAACAAAAAAGAAACCTAAAATTATAAAATGTTTAGAAGAAAATAATCCTTGTGACCCTGGATTATGTGGAGTCCTAATTAGGCAAAAGGAATCAGGTTGGTGGGACTGAGGGAAAGCAACAAGAGAAAGCAGATAAGCTGTAAGTTTTCCTTTCTTTATGGTCCAGGGGACACAGCCCTCCTGAGCAAATAACTCACAATCTTCCTATGCCCAGCTATCATCAGACCCTCAGCTGATAGAAAAATGCAATTTAGTTCACTGCAACGTTGGTGTTATCAGTACTACACAAAGCCCTCTTCAGCAAACAGCACAAGCACCATCCTATAAAATCCCCAACAAGCCTTTGTTTTCCTGCAGTTAGCTCCACACTTGCTAACTTGCCCATTGCTTCCTTGCAACGTATTTTCCTACTTTCTCTAATAAATCAGCTTTTCTTAACCTACAACTGTCTTGGTAAATTACTTTAACCATCACACCACCAGCCCCAGATAGTCACCACTCACTCATGACATTTTGGTGGCCCATATAGGGTCTCTCTCTCCTTACAGGGAACCCTCTCCCTTCTCTCTTTCTCTTTCCCAACTTGAGATCCTTGGTGACCAACATCTGAGCACAGAGACAACTAAAGGTCTCTGGCCAGACCTACACTCCAGTGGGACTGAAAGATGCCCATGTGGAAGCATCATGTGGAAGCGTCTGACCCACCACCAGGTTCAGGTGAAGGACCCAAATTTACTCTCACTTTTCAGTCTCCCAGCAGCTGGCTTCTAGTATCCCTCTGGCAATTGATGGTAACTGGCCAGGGCCACTCTCTGGTGTTGTCTGAAGGCCAAAGGGTGAACAGGGCTGAGTGCCCTGCCCAAAAGGAAGGAAAGCGCTCTCCTATCTTTTCTGGTCAAAAGTCCCTAAACCCTATGTGTGACACAACTGACAGCAGAAGCTCATTCAGAGCAAATTCACACATATTTTGGATGACTCATACCCTCTCTTTCTCACTCTGAATTATCCTGTGGAGTCAATCAGCCATCCTGTTCAGGACTTTGCTAAACCAGGTGATCTCAGACTGAAAGAACACATTCCTCAGCCCTGGGCCCAGTACAAACACATTCCTCCATATATCTCAACTTCCTGGGCCCAGTACAAACACACCATATATCTCAACTTTGGAAAAACACCACCTGGAGAGACCCCCAATAAGGTCACAACCGTTTGTGGCTTTACTGAAAGCGCGGGAACCAATAGAAAACTGCTAAATGTATAACTTAAAATGTTAACCAATTGTAATGCTGTAACCAAAAGAATTCCCTTGTTCCTCTATCACCTTACATATCCTGTTTACATCGGGCTATAAAAAGCGAGCACATTCATCGTTTGGGGCCCTCTTGTATGTTGTGGAACGGAGGGACCAAGTTCGAACTTGCAGTAAAGATCCTTGCCGCTTGGCTTTGACTCTGGACTCTGGTGGTCTTCTTCGGGGAATAAACGGTCTCGGCATAACAAGACAGCCTCAGAACAATGAGTCTTCCCTTATCCGCCTGCTCTTCTGACTGGCACCAGGCTGAGTTCTTCCTTTACCCTTTTTCCTCATACCTGGGCTGACCACGCAGTGTGAGCACCTGGCCTGGCCGCTGAGCGTAAAGCCCCTGAGCAGCCCAGAGGTCTTTTCTAATAGGTGGGAGGCCCCTTTAGAAAGTGTACCCCTGAGTCCCTCAGCAGACATGAGTGGAGCCCTTTTCATCTTGGCAGGATATCCAGAGAGAATGTGTGGTTCAGTTAGCCCTGAGCAGCACGTTTTCCAGTCCCATCATGGGATAAACCCCATCTATTCGTTTAGCCTCACATCTAGGCTGCATTCGAAAACACTGGAGCAAATCTAACCTTTAGACTCTTAAGAAGAAACGTCTAATTTTCTTGTGTAATACAGCATGGCCCCTATGCAGAAAATCCTAATTAGCCTCCTCAGTCTTTTATAGCCAAAAGCAGAATAAAGAGGACAGGGCTAAAAAGAAAGAAAAACACAGGGACAAAAGACAGGCTCAACTCTTGGCTGCTTTACAAGCCCCCAGCCCCCTCCAGGTTTCCCTAAGAACACTCCTCCAGGTAACCATCATTGGTACAAAAGGCTAGGCCACTAAAAGGCAAACTGCCTAATGGGATAAATGGGAAAAAGCCCCACATGGCTTACCCTGTCTGCCATAAGCTCAGCCACTGGAAAAGGGACTGCACTGAGGACCGAAGGGCCCCTGAAAGAGAATCCTGACCCCGATGGCCTTAAGTTGAAGGGGCTCTCTGCTCCCGCTGGAAACAGCTCACCTTAACTGGTGGCTTGTAGAGGCAGGCGGAATTCATCCCTTACTGTGTAGGTCTGGGGTGTTAAGTTTCTCCCTGATAGGAAATAAGCGAGAGGGGTAGGGATGCTGCCCTGCACTGTCCAGTGGCTGCAGGCTCAAAAGCCATCCTGTAAAGCTTAACCTTTTCCTCCATTCCTTTCTTTTCTTTTTTTCTTTTTCTGTTCAATCCAGGAGTCTAACCTTAAATGGGAAAAACAGTTTCTAACATCCTAGCCCCAGATTTTATTGCTCTCTTTAAAACTCCAGCTGCTTACATATTATGCTCTGTTTTTGTGCACATTTTAAAACGAATGGGCAAATACCAAAAAAAAAAAAAAAAAAAAATTCAGAGCTCAAACCGAAAACATACACTACAGAGTTAAACGGTCTTCTAAAGCTCTTGATTTTCCTCTTTTTTTCTTCCTGCTTTAAAACTGCTGTTACTAAGCTGCTGGTACTGAGATAGGAGTCATTATTTATGGTCTAACTAGAATGTAAACACTGGAAACTCTTTTAAAGTTAAAAAAAAAAATTGAAGAAGTTTGTTAAACCAAACAACCTAGAATTTTCAACCTCCCTTAAATTTGATGGAAATAAATCCAGCATCTCTTTTAAATCTGTTTTATTTTGTTTTGTTTTGAGACAGAGTCTGTTTCTGTCACCCAGGCTGGAGTGCAGTTGCGCCATCTCAGCTCACTGCAACCTCCACCTCCTGGGTTCAAGCGATTCTCCTGCCTCAGCCTCTTGGGTAGCTGGGATTACAGGCATGTGCCACCAAGTCTGGCTAATTTTCGTATTTTTAGTAGAGACAGGATTTCACCATGTTGGCCAGGCTGGTCTCAAACTCCTGGCCGCAAGTGCTCCATCAGAGTCAGCCCCCCAAAGTGCTGGAATTACAGTCATGAACCACTGTGCTGGGCTAAATCTTATTCTTAAAGCTAACTCTTTGTATTCAGTTCTACTGCAGGCTCTCAGTAATTATCCAACTGCCTGTTAAGCAGCTTTACCCTCTTGATATTAATGCTTTTATAAGGGAGATAGTACATGATTGCAATTTGCAGAGGAACCTCCAAAACTATCACCCAGATGAAACTTCCTTACATTTGTCCTAGTAATGTTATTGACCCCCACACCATAAATTCAATGTACTGAAGGACTAGGTGTTTAACTGTTTTTCTCATACTCTTTACAGCTCCTCTTCTTTCCTGTCTCCCTGAGTTTACCATATATTGTCATTTTCCTTAAATATGATTCTGTTTTTACTCTATCATAGCTAGCTATTGCCTCGATGGCTGTACCCAAGCACCCACTCTACCCAGTAATATCGCAAGTTGCTAACATAACACACAATACTGACTGCTGAATATGCCCACACAGGCAGGCACTTGAGGATGACATTACACTCCTCCTAGCTGTCACACTATCTATAGAAGAAATTGTTAACATACAAGCCCAATATTCTGGATTCGACTACACCACTTACACACACACCAAAAATGCAGGTTTAAGAGGGAGACCTAGGCCAATGGATCCCTCATGGCAATCATCCACCATGACAAAGTGGATTGGGAAGGCACCAGAGATGATCTGTAAGGCAAGCCTCTACATTAGAAACTCCAAGGGGTCCAGCCCTTTCCTAGGGGCTTTAACACAAGCGCATTGCAATTCTCACCCTCAGCTATAATCAGGAATACCAGGAACAGGGGCCATATGATGAGTCAGTCAACTCACTGTGGACCCCCACAGGCTTTCTCTATCTCGGGGAAACAACAAAGTTAATGCCAGCAAGATTGATGATGATTACTTTATGCCTATAAACAATTCAGCAACTGGGATGGAATATATAGGAATAGGAGTCAAGACGAGACATCTCCTTATCCTCACTAATACACCTACATCTTCTCCTCAATTTTCACTTATCCCATTAATATTTAGAAGTCTTATCTGTCAGACCCCACTTCTCCCATCTGTAATAATGCTCACAGGAGTTCATTTGTACCATTCATTGTTAATGCAATATCTCATTTTGTGTCTTCTAGAATACAACAATTTCAAACCAAAATGTTACGGCAACAATGGTATCAGCCATTGAGGGTACTCCATTAACTCTCCTTTAAACACAGCAGGACAAAATTTTAGGCTGCTAAATGCTATCCCCCCATAATCCCACAGCAACCCTGCCCAATTCAAGTCCCAACTCAGGGGTTTAGGCCCATATAACCTCCTAATAGGCCAATAATCCTAGGTAGGGCCAACTCTGTGCAGCTGGTCAGCAGGAAGCAGTTGGAAGATGAGACCTTCACCCACATGCCAAACATCTGTCATTGTTGCTCTGTCAACAGGAAAATGTGGAGTCTTAATCAGGGAAAAGGAGTCAGGCTGATGCAACTAACAGAAAGCAAAAATAGAAGGCAGAGAAGCTGTAAGTTTGCCTTTCTTCATGGTCCAGAACACATAGCCCTCTTGGGCAAATAACTCACAATCATCCTGCACCTATCACCAGACCCTCAGCTGATAAAAAATTGCAAGTTAGCTCACTGGAACCTTGGTGCTATCAATACTGCACAAAGATCCCTTCAGCACACAGCACAAACACGACCCTATAAAATCCCCAGCAAGCCTCTGTCTCCTTGCAGTTAGCTCCTCTCTTGCAAACTTGCCCGTTGCTTCCTTGCAATGTATTTTCCTACTTTCTCTAGTAAATCTGCCTTTCTTTACCTTCAACTGTCTTGCTAAATTATTTCTTTTTACCCCAGATAGTTGCTGCTCACCCATGACAGATTAGACAGAGTCCTTAGACAGAACACCAAAAGCCTAATGCATAAAGAAAAATCTGATAAATTAAACTGCATCAATATTTTTAAAATTTTGCTCTTAAGAAGACATCATTTAGAAAAGAAAAAGAAAAACCACAGACTGGAAAAAATATTTGCAAATCATATATCTGATCAAGGACTTGTATCTAGAATATATAAAGGCCTCTCATAACTCATTGATAAGTAGACAAACAATTCAATTAAAATATGGGTAAAATATTTGAACAAACATTTCACCAAGGAAGATATATGAATTGCTAATAAGCACATGAGCAGATGCTTGACATCATTAGTCATTAGAGAAATGCAAATTAAAACCATAATGAGCTACCACTAGAATGGCTATAATTAGGTAAGAGGTTGGTAAATTGAGGGGGCGCGCCCAAGATGGCCGAATAGGAACAGCTCCAGTCTCCAGCTCCCAGCGTGAGCGACACAGAAGACAGGTGATTTCTGCATTTTCAACTGAGGTACCGGGTTCATCTCACTGGGGCGTGTCAGACAGTTGGTGCTGGTCCACGGGTGCAGCCCGACCAGCGAGAGCTGAAGCAGGGTGAGGCATCACCTCACCTGGGAAGCGCAAGGGGGAAGGGAATTCCTTTTCCTAGCCAAAGGAAATTGAGGCACACAACACCTGGAAAATTGGGTAACTCCCACCTTAATACTGCGCTTTACCAAGGGTCTTAGCAAACGGCACACCAGGAGATTATATTCCACACCTGGCCCGGAGGGTCCCACGCCAACGGAGCCTCCCTCATTGCTAGCACAGCAGTCTGAGATCTAACTGCAA
>NW_012115755.1:887530-889034 GCF_000951035.1 Colobus angolensis palliatus
AGCTGAGGGTCCTGACTGTTAGAAGGAAAACTAACAAACAGAAAGGATGCCCACACCAAAACCCCATCACTACGTCACCATGATCAAAGACCAAAGGCAGATAAAACCACAAAGATGGGGAAAAAGCAGTGCAGAAAAGCTGGAAATTCAAAAAATCAGAACGCATCTCCCCCTCCAAAGGAACGCAGCTCATCGCCAGCAACAGAACAAAGCTGGACGGAGAATTACTTTGACGAGTTGAGAGAAGAAGGCTTCAATCGATCAAACTTCTCAGAGCTAAAGGAGGAACTATGTAACCAGTGCAAAGAAACTAAAAACCTTGAAAAAGATTTGACGAATGGCTAACTAGAATAACCAATGTAGAGAAGTCCTTAAAAGAACTGATAGAGATGAAAACCATAACACGATGGCCGGGCACGGTGGCTCACGCCTGTAATCCCAGCACTCTGGGAGGCCGAGGCGGGCAGATCATGAGGTCAAGAGATCAAGACCATCCTGGCTAACACGATGAAACCCCATCACTACTAAAAATACAAAAAATTAGCTGGGCGTGGTGGCGGGTGCCTGTAGTCCCAGCTGCTCGGGAGGCTGAGGCAGGAGAATGGCATGAACCCAGGAGGTGGAGCTTGCAGTGAGCTGAGGTCACACCACTGCACTCCAGCCTGGGTGACAGAGCAAGACTTCTGTCTCAAAAAAAGAGAAAACCATAACACGAGAATTACATGACAAATGCACAAGCTTCAGTAACCAACTCGATCAACTGGAAGAAACAATATCAGCGATTGACGATCAAATGAATGAAATGAAGTGAGAAGAGAAGTGTAGAGAAAAAAAGATAAAAAGAAATGAACAAAGCCTCCAAGAAATATGGGATTATGTGAAAAGACCAAATCTAAGTCTGATTGGTGTGCCTGAAAGTGATGGGGAAAATGGAACCAAGTTGGAAAACACTCTTCAGGATATCATCCAGGAGAACCTTCCCAACCTAGCAAGGCAGGCCAACATTCAAATTCAGGAAATACAGAGAACACCACAAAGATACTTCTCGAGAAGAGCAACTCCAAGACACATAATTGTCAGATTCACCAAAGTTGAAATGAAGGAAAAAATGTTAAGGGCAGCCAGAGAGAAAGGTCAGGTTACCCAGAAAGGGAAGCCCATCAGACTAACAGCAGCTCTCTCAGCAGAAACTCTACAAGGCAGAAGAGGGGGGGGCCAATATTTGACATTCTTAAAGAAAGGAATTTTCAACCCAGAATTTCATATCCAGCCAAACTAAGATTCGTAAGTGAAGGAGAAATAAAATCCTTTACAGACAAGCAAATGTTTAGAGATTTTGTCACCACCAGGCCTGCCCTACAAGAGATCCTGAAGGAAGGGAAGCACTAAACATGGAAAGGAACAACAGGTTCCAGCCATTGCAAAAACATGCCAAAATGTAAAGTCCATTGATGCTAGGAAGAAACTGCATCAACTCACGAGCAAAATAACCAGCTAATATCAT
>NW_012115755.1:893438-894169 GCF_000951035.1 Colobus angolensis palliatus
TTGAAAAGATCAACAAAATTGATAGACCGCTAGCAAGACTAATAAAGAAGAAAAGAGAGAAGAATTAAATAGATGCAATAAAAAATGATAAAGGGTATATCACCACCGACCCCACAGAAAACAAACTACCATCAGAGAATACTATAAACACCTCTACGCAAATAAAGCAGAAAACCTAGAAGAAATGGATAATTTCCTGGACACTTACACTCTCCCAAGGCTAAACCAGGAAGAAGTTGAATCCCTGAATAGACCAATATCAGGCTCTGAAATTGAGGCAATAATTAGTAGCCTACCAACCAAAACAAATCCAGGACCAGACGGACTCACAGCTGAATTCTACCAGAGGTACAAGGAGGAGTTGGTACCATTCCTTCTGAAACTATTCCAATCAACAGAAAAAGAGGGAACCCTCCCTAACTCATTTTACAAGGCCAACATCATCCTGATACCAAAGCCTGGCAGAAACACAACAAAAAAAGAGAATTTTAGACCAATATCCCTGATGAACATCAATGCAGAAATCCTCAATAAAATACTGGCAAACCGAATCCAGCAGCACATCAAAAAGCTTATCCACCATGATCAAGTGGGCTTCATCCCTGGGATGCAAGGCTGTTTCAACGTACGCAAAGCAATAAACATAATCCAGCATATAAACAGAACCAAAGACAAAAACCACATGATTATCTCAATACATGCAGAAAAGGCCTTCGACAAAATTCAACAGC
>NW_012115755.1:894739-912208 GCF_000951035.1 Colobus angolensis palliatus
AGCAAACTATTGCAAGAACAGAAAACCAAATACCACAAGTTCTCACTCATAGGTGGGAACTGAACAATGAGATCACTTGGAAGAGGAACATCACAGGAAGAGGAACATCACACACCGGGTCCTATTGTGGCTCCCCACAATAGGGTGGGGAGAGGGATAGCATTAGGAGATACACCTAATGTAAATGACAAGTTAATGGGTGCAGCACACCAACATGGTACAAGTATACATATGTAACAAACCTGCATGTTGTGCACATGTACCCTAGAAGTTAAAGTATAATTAAAAAAAAAAAAAAAAGAGGCTGGTAAATTACAGAACCACCTGTTTCTGTATAATAAAGTTTTATTGCAATACAGCCCTCCCATTTATTTATAATGTATGGTCTATGCCTGTTTTTACATTATCATGGCAGAATTTAGTAGTGCTACGAGACCACAGTGGTCTGCAAATTCTAAAATATTTACTATCTGACCTTTTACAGAAAAAGTAATGAGTATTGGTGAGGTTGTGGTAGGTAAATTATACCGCAACATTGTTGATGGGAATGTGAAATAACAGTCTGGTGGCTTTTTAAAAGGTTAATCACAAATTTACCATATTATCCAGCCATTCCATTCCTAGGTAATAAAGAGAAATGACATTATATGTCCACATGGACTTGTACAGGGATCTTCACAGCAGCATTATACATACAGCCAAAAAGTGGAAAGGACTAAATGTTAATCTACTGGTAAACAGACAAGTGAGACGCGGTCTATCCATACAATGGAATACTATTAAGAAATAAAAGGGCCTGGTGAGGTGGCTCACGCCTGTAATCCCAGCACTTTGGGAGGCCGAGGTGGGCAGATCACGAGGTCAGGAGACTGAGACCATCCTGGCTAACATGGTGAAACCCTGTCTCTACTAAAAATACAAAAAAAATTAGCCATGCGTGGTGGCGGGCACCTGTAGTCCCAGCTACTTGGGAGGCTGAGGCAGGAGAATGTCATGAACCTGAGAGGCGGAGCTTGCAGTGAGCCAAGATTGTGCCACTGCACTCCAGCCTGGGCAACAGCAAGACTCTGTCTCAACAAAAAAAAAAAAACAGAAATGATATATTGATACATGCTACAACATGGATGACCTCAAAACCATTATATTGAATGAAAGAAGCCTGATGCAAAAGATCAGGTATTTATGATTTCATGTATATGAAATGTCCAGATGAGGCATTAAACCTAGAGACAGAAAGCAGATTAGTAGTTGCCTGACCCTACGGGTAGGCATAGGGATTGGTTACAAATAAACAAAAGCAAGGGATTTTTGGGGGTGATGAAAATGTTCTAAAACTTGATTGTGATGGTGGTTATACAACCCTATAAATATACTAAAAATCATTAAATTATAACACTTAACATGGGTAAATATTGTGGGATGTAAACTGTGCCTCAACAAAGCTGTTTTAAGAAAGGCTATAAAAATTACATAACTTTCTAACTGTAAATTACAAAGAGAGAATCTGGTTCTTAAAGGAAAAATACCAAAGCAATGAAATACACAAACTCACACTAGCCTAAAAAGGGTTGGGGGGATAAATATACCATATAAAAAACAAGAAGAGATTAAACCACAAATGTGATTTTCCCCCACTATAATAAGATAGTTTGTACCATTCTTTCCTGATGAATGTTGAAGTCTTGAATCAGACATTTTTTGAGAAAATACGAATTATCAAAATTGATTCAGGAAGAACCATAAAATCAGAAGTTAAAAAAAAAAAAAAAAAACTTTGAAAAACAAGTACTGAAAAAAACATTCCATAAAAAGGCACCAGACCAAAGATTTTTATGTGCAAGTCCTTTCAAATTTTCAAGGAACAGTCAGTCCCAAATATTCATCAAACGTCTACTAGGTTATTAGACCCCGTGCCAGGCACTGAGCTGTAACAGTGTTCACAGTTAGGCATTCTCCACGCTCTCATGGCACTCACAATTGAAGAGGGAGGGGCAAATGTTAATCAAAGGTACCACCTCTAGGCCCAATTATTAACTTAGGCTATGATCTAGAGAAAAGGGCCCCAATTCTCCAGAAAGTTGTAAGATACATTCTTGACACAGATTGTAGGTTTGGAGAGTTTTCCATGATTGTAAGATACATTCTTGACACAGATTGTAGGTTTGGAGAGTTTTCCATGACCTAGGGATGCTATGCTGAGCTCTGCCAGGGAAAAAGCATTTCATAGAGGCTACCATAAAGGCCTGCCTGGGTCAAGGGGGAACATACCATGTTAGAAGGGTCACTATGACTGAATTTTAGGGAGCAAGTGGGGAGTGCAGCACAATGAGACTAGAGATGTAGGCTGTGATAAGAAGACAGAGACTGGCAGGTCATCTTAAGGACTTGGGGGCTTTAGTCAAAGACTGATAGGAGATGATTAAAGACTTTAAATGCATTAAAGCAGAACAAAAAGACATTAAAAAAGAAAAGAAACATGATTAGATCTGTGTTTTGAAAATATCCCTCAAGCAAGAGTATGGACAATGGACTGGAGATGGGCCTAGGGTAGATGTAAGGGAATAGTTTTGAAGGGTACAATAAGAGTCCTGGTGACGGAGAATTATGGCTTGAATAGCAGAGGAGATTTAAGAGATGATGCAGGAGTTAAGCAGGCTTGGAAATGGATTAGATATGTGGTTAAGGAGAGAGAGGTGCATGGCTGGCTATAAGCAACTGGATAGATGGTGGTAATGTTATTCACTGAAATAGAAAACACAGAAAGAGAACCAAGTTTGCGGGAAAGATGATTTGTTTTCTGAGTAGGGATTGACATGCTTTGGGGGTGATGAAGGATAACGCTGAGCAAGCAGTTTCATATGTAGGTGAATTGTTCTGGGAAGAGGTCTGGGCTGGATGAAGAAACTGTCAATGCATATTTACTGAGAGGCTGAGTGAGAACTGAGAGAGAGATTAGATTGAAAAGAGAAGACAGACTTTGGACTTTAAAGAGCTCATCACTGAAATGACTGTAGAGGGGAAAGAACTGGCAAAGGAATGAGAAGGAAGGATTGGGGAGGTAGAAGAATGCAGTGTTGTTGAATTAAAAGGAAGAGTGTTTCAGAGAGGGAGAGGTCAACAGTGTCAAATGCTGCCCAGAAGTCGCAGCATCCTTTAGATATAACAATGTGTAGGTTGTATTCCTTCTCTATTGCCGTGTAACAAATTACCCTAAACTTCAGCACCTTACAACAACAAATATATATTAACTGATTGCTGTGGTTTGAATGTGTCCCCTCCAAAATTCAGGTGTGGCCAATGTGACAGTATTAAGGGGTGGGGTGTTTATGAGATAATTAGGCCATGAGATTTCCTCTCTCATTAATGGGACTGAGGCCCTTATAAAGGAGGCTTCTTGCAGCATTTGCTTAGCTCACTCCTCTCCTCTTCAACCATGTGAGGACACAGCATTCCTCTCTCCCAGAGGATGCAACAAGAAGGCCCTCACCACGTACCAGTGCTGGCACTTTGATCTTGGACTTCCCAGCCGCCAGAAACAGTGAGGAAATGAATTTCTGTTCTTTATAAATTACCCAGTCTTAGGTATTCTGCCATAGCAGCATGAACAGACTAAGATATCCATGCAATTTCTGAAAGTGAAGGATCCAGGAGCTGCTTAGCTGAGAGATTTGGGATCAATGTCTCATGAGGCTGCAGCCATCTAAAAGGCCAGTAGGCCTGGAGGATCCTCATCCACCAAGCCCACTCACAGCTGGCTCTCCCAGAGCAGGCAATCTATCCAGGAGAGAAACACTGCAGTCACATTGTCTTTTTCAGCCCAGACTTGGAAATCACCTGCCATCACTTCTGACACATTCTATTTATCATACGCAAGTCAACCTAGTACAACCCACACTTAAAGGGAGGGAAATTAGATGCTGCCTTTTGAAGGAGGACTTCTAAGGAATTTGTGGACATATTTTAAAACCACCACAGAGGTCAGGGGACCTGAGTGAGCACTATCTCTGCTGACTAATGAGGAGTGGAAGCTAGATTGGAGTGGGTTGAGAAGTGAATAAGAGGCTAGAAAATGGAGCCTGCTAATGTAGATGACTCTCTCAGGAAGTGTGCGAAGGAGAGAAAATTGATTAGAATAGTGTTGAGGCCTGATATGTTGACAATCATTAGTCTGCAGGAATTATAAGGAAATCCCAGAAAAATGGAGAGCAAATGGTATCAGACTGAAGGAGAAAATCATAGCCTAAAACATCCAGAGGAGAAAACCGCAACGAAAGGTAAGATCAACTTGATGGATCTCCAACCTCAGGGGCAGCAGATATGAGGAAACAGGAGTGAGCCCCGGGCACCTAAGAGTAACCTTCTTCAGCATTTGCAAAGCAACTGGCAGCAGACGCTTAAGAGCAGTAAGTGCGAGTGTGAGCGCCTGAGCCAGAGAGGCAGGGCGTTGCAGTGCCCATGGTAACTATGTGGTTTCCCCCAACACACACACGTGCCTGTCCCAGAAGACTGGGTGCTAACAAACCCTATCCCATTGCAAGTCCAAATTCTTTCCTGAAATTACTGGCAACAAGGTGCTATGAAAAAATCCAGCACTCACAGGTGAGCTAACAGGGAACTTCAAAAATTAAGACAAACACCCAACCAAGAATGGCAAAATATTTTGAGGAAAACTCTAACACTAAAAATGAGAAACACCACCCCACACAAAGGAGAGAAGTCACATCTAAGGAAACAGAACTAATAGAGCAAACAACATGACTTACTCTGAGGGGGAAGAAACTGGCTCAGAATGTCTTACACCTGAGCCCCAGCTCTGACATTCACAAGCCAAGAATATGTCTTTTTGTATTCTGGTTCCACTGTGACAATCTTCTTTAAGGCAAAGGAAGACTCCGTCTAGTTATTTGAATGGTGAAAGTTACATACTGGATAAAAACATGTGGGCTTAAATATCAATATTTTCCCAGCACATCAAAGAATTGTTATGTATGTTGTAATATTATGTAATCAACGACTCTAAGATGAAAGACACTAAAAGGGACAAATGGTGATACTTCATATCAGTAAAATAACAATTAACTTGAATTTTTTTTTTTTTTTTTTTTTAGGCAGAGTCTCGCTCTGTCGCCCGGACTGGAGTGCAGTGGCCGGATCTCAGCTCACTGCAAGCTCCGCCTCCCGGGTTTACGCCATTCTCCTGCCTCAGCCTCCCGAGTAGCTGGGACTACAGGCGCCCGCCACCTCGCCTGGCTAGTTTTTGTATTTTTAGTAGAGACGGGGTTTCACCGTGTTAGCCAGGATGGTCTCGATCTCCTGACCTCGTGATCCGCCCGTCTCGGCCTCCCAAAGTGCTGGGATTACAGGCTTGAGCCACCGCGCCCGGCCAACTTGAATTTTTATATATCTCACATAAGCACTTGTAAATATATAAAGCAACATATAATAGAAATATCAGACTTCTGATAAGATGATGAAATGAAAATGCATCAGCAATTTTCTCCTTCAATACTTTACAAAATGAGCAATAAGTGGTAAACGCACTCACACACATACACACACACACATGTGAGCACACACATTATCAGCATCAGCCAAACTAGATTGGTAGTTAAGAAGAGAGTCTAGAGCAAAAGGAGGTCCAACTTAGCAACACTGCAGCCTCAACCTCCAGTGGTCTTACCGGTGAATTGACAAAACTCTGAAAACACTTGCTAATGTCATCAAACCTGGAGTGATCTAACCTGAATGGGAATCCTTATCTTTTACTTACTCTAGGTAGTATACATGGATCCTAGAAAAGAACAGGGGTTGAGAGGAAGTGGGGATGATTAACGGATACAAAAAAAGTAGTCAGAACAAGTAAGACCTAGTATTTGCTAGCATAACGGGGGGACTACAGTCAAAAATAATTTAATTGTACATTTTTTAAAAAGAGTATAATTGGAAAGTTTGTAACAGAAAGGATAAGTGCTTGAGGTTTATCCCCAATTACCCTGATGTAATTGTTATGCATTGCATGCCTGTATCAAAGTGTCTTATGTAAATACATGCACCTATTTACCCACAAAAACAATTTTTTTTTTTTAAGACGGAGTCTGGCTCTTGTTGCCCAGGCTAGAGTGCAGTGGTGCAATCTTGGCTCACCGCAACCTCCATCTCCTTGGCTCAAGCGATTCTCCTGCGTCAGCCTCCCAAGTAGCTGGGATTACAGGCACCCACCACCGTGTCCAGCTAATTTTTGTATTTTTAGTAGAGACAAGGTTTCACCATGTTGGCCAGGCTGGTCTTGAACTCCTAACCTCAGGTGATCCGCCCACCTCGGTCTCCCAAAGTGCTGGGATTGCAGCTACCACGCCTGGCCAGAAAAATATTCTTAAAGAGTAGAGTAGGTAAAAATGAAACTGACTCTCAGACAAAAGGAAAAACTTCAAAACTACCCACTGAACTGGGAAAATGTTCCAAAGAAGAAGAAATCCAAATTGACAACCTTTAAAAAGATTGTTTCAAAGCCCACTGACTGAAGGCCACCAGGAACATTTCTATAGTAGAAAATAGTTTGGTTTATTTACCTTACTGCAGGACGGGGGAAAGCACTCCAACAAGGAACTGAAAGAGGCTTCTCATAGAATTTGGGCTTGTGCTAGATTATTTCAAGAAAAGCTAGAGAAGTGAGGATTAACTGTGGGTTGAGGGTTGTTAATAAGTTACGGCAATGCAGTGGCTGGGATATCTTAATTTTTATCTAGGAAGTAGGACTAAGGTAAGACTACAGTCGTCATTGGTAAATGAGCAGCAGTCACTTCAGTTAGAAGTGGAGAATGTTTTATTTTTTCCATGGTTGCAAAATGGCTTTGTCTCTATTTTGTTCCAGACATGGTCATGCAGTAGCCTTGTCTATATCCTATTTATATTCTAGAAAGTATTCTTTATGTTTGGGAACACCATAACCTGACTGCTAGCTGCCAAAAAGGAAGCGTTACACTTTTTCAAGATAATCAACCTCACTAGCATTAAGGTAAATACAAATTATAGCAACAAATACCTCTTTGCACACATCAGACTGACAAAAATAAAAGTAGTAACACCCATTACCAAGGGAAATGTAACGTAATCATTTTTCTCATACATTGATAAGGTGAATTATTACAGCTTTATAAAATTATTATTATGGACTTCTAACATATCTAAAAGAAGGCAGCAGCATAATGGACTCTCATTATACCAGCTCCAACAATTGTCAATTCATGGCCATTCATTTTATCCCTGTTTCCATCTATTTCTCTCTCCCCAGTACCTTTCTGAAGCAAATTATTTTATCCATAAATATTTCAGAATGTCTCTTGACCATTATTACATCTAAAAAAAAAAAGAAAACCAAAAAGTCCTTAATTTAGGGAAACATCTACGCAGTGTTCAAATTTTTTTTTAAGAGACAGGGTCTTGCTCTTCTGCCCAGGCTGAAGTGCAGTGGCATGATCATAGCTCACTGCACCCTTGATCTCCTGGGCTCAAGTGATCTTCCTACCTCAGCCTCCCCAGGACCTGGGATTACAGGCATGAGCCATAACACCTGACCCTGTATTCAAATTTCCAACTGTCTTATAAATGTCATACTTTTTATATTTTGTTTGAACTGAGATCCAAATAAGGTCTACACATTGATACTGGGTGATACGCCCTACAACCTTTTAAAATAAGTAACATGGCCTTATACACTAAAACCAAAAATATACATGCCCTTTGATCTAGTGATCCTAGTCCTAACAATGTAAGGTTGAATCTGAGACTTACTGTGACATTGTAATGACAAAAAACATGAAAACAGCTTGAATGACCATCAATGGGGAAAAAGTAAATAAACATGTACCTCTACAGTAGGAATGTCACTATTTAAAACAAGTGGGATCTGTAGCTATTGATCTGGTGGCTGTCCTGATGAATTAAACAAAAAAAATGTGGTTAAGAAATATAGTTTATGATTTCACTTTAGTAAAAGCAAATGACAAATTCACATTTACATATATTTTATATATTTATATGTGTGTACATATGGCTATAACTTTGGAGAGGCTTACACGATTATGGAGAAATATGTACAAGCTTACATACCTGGGCAAACAACACTTGCCTGGTGATGGTGGTCATGATGGTGGTCAACAAAGAAAGTATAAGGCAAGAGCATAAAGGGAGATAACAAACAGATTAGTAAAACTGGAAAATATTCACAGTATGCTAAGTGAAATGTATAAATCCAAAGTCTAGCCACAATATGGTTAAAATATGTAAAACTGAATATGTAGTAATGGTAACTAGGACAAAGGACAACTTAATGTGAGTAGTAGATTTTTGTCTTGGATGTCTTTTTTCACAAGAAAGTAACACTGGAAAAAAGAAAAAAATAGCATTTTATATATTCTTATTAAATAAATGCATATTAGAACAAAACTTGAGAGCACACCAATTTTTGTCTATTTGATTTTGTCAATAAAATGAATGCAGAAAATGTTCAGATAATTATTCTGTACAAAATGGTGTTAATAATTTCAGTTGTTCGCTACCTCAAGGTAGACCTCATACTTGGTCAAAATCGCCTTCAAACAATCCTGGACTGCCTGGTTTAATGCAGTTACCCAATAACTCCTGTAAAACTAAGGTGGACATTGTGGTCATTAATGCAATTTGGCTTGAATTGGTGTCCTAATCCATTTATTACTCAAGTCAGAAATGCAAAACAATGTCATTGTTTCCTACTATACTTGCTGCCAATGAACAATTTGTACAAACACAGGATTTATGCAATTCATCCTCCCTCAAATCATTTCTTACATTCTTCTAATTTAAAGGATTGCTTTTGCCCAGGTTCTTTTGAGCTCTGCTTGCCCCGGAGGCCACTTGCCCCATAAGTAAACTGGCTCAATTCTCCCACTACTTCCCTCCACTTAATTAAAATTCATGAACTACCATAGTGCCTTAAAACATTATGCACCAATGCAGGCAATTGGAAACAGAAATATAAAGCCAATGTTGGAATTGTATGGTCATAAAATGATTCAGAATGTGTGATTCAGAATGTGCTTATCTTTTTTTTTTTTCTTTTTTTTGAGACGGAGTCTCACTCTGTAGCCCAGGCTGGAGTATAGTGGCTGGATCTCAGCTCACTGCAAGCTCCACCTCCTGGGTTTACGCCATTTTCCTGCCTCAGCCTCCTTTCCTGCCTACAGGTGCCCACCACCTCGCCCAGCTAGTTTTTTGTATTTTTTAGTAGAGACGGGGGGTTCACCATGTTCGCCAGGGTGGTCTCGATCTCCTGACCTCATGATCCGCCCATCTAGGCCTCCCAAAGTGCTGGGATTACAGGCTTGAGCCACTGTGCCCGGCCTGTGCTTATAATTTTTAATACTATCGCTCACCTGGAAATTACAAAATTATTTTTCCCTTTTTTTTTTTTAACCCTAGAATTTGCAGACTCCTAGGAGGTCTGGGCACTCAAATAGAGAAGGAGAGTTAGGATTTTAGGAAGCTTACTGATGAAAGCAGCTAGGATGATATCATCAATTAGCCTGCTAATTCAACTCTAATTTAGAGCTGATTGGCCTTGCAATTAGGAGTAACTGTTTAGTTCCTGTCTTTCCTACTTCCTCACTTGGACCACTCCCCTATCACACAGTGCTATTTGGAACATGTGGACAAAGAATTCAACTTTAAATCAGCAATTCCACTTCTAGAAATTTAACTTAAACAGTATCTGGTCCAGAGGACAAAGATGTATGTGCAAGAATGTTTAAAGCTGCAAGATAATACTGTAAACACCCTAAATGTTCATTATTTCATGTCTTGTTGAATATGCAAGCAATGTAGTACTTTGTAAATGTTAGCTACTCATATAAATTTCACTGTTACTGAAAAAGATGAACAGCATAGGAGAAAAAAAGTCAATGTATATGAACAGAGTTTAAAGAAAAAGCTACAAATAGCCAATGAGCAATTTAAAAGTATCTTAACTTCACTCATAATGAAGTAAAGGCAATCAGCACAAGAAACCAACTTAAATTATTTGATTGGCAACAACTAAAAAGTTTGATAACCAGTGCCTGAAGAATTCGGGGAAACAAGCACTCTCAAGTGTTTTTGTTGGTGTAACCTTTCTGGATGACAATTTGGTAATTTCTATCAATATGTAAAATACACATCTTCTAACCCAGTTCCCCATACTTAAGAATTTCCCAGGCCAGGTGCAGTGGCTCACGCCTGTAATCCCAGCACTTTGGGAGGCCAAAGCAGGTGAATCACGAGGTCAGGAGATCAAGACCATCCTGGCTAACACGGTGAAACCCCATCTCTACTAAAAATACAAAAAAAATTAGCCAGGCGTGGTGGCGGGTACATGTAATCCCAGCCATTCAGGAGGCTAAGGCAGGAGAATGGTGTGAACCCGAGAGACAGAGCTTGCAGTGAGCTGAGATCGTGCCACTGCACTCCAGCCTGGGTGACAGAGCAAGACTCCATCTCAAAAGAAAAAAAAAAGAATTTCCCTGAAGATATGCTGGCAAGACTTCTTAGAAGCTCAAAGACGTTGTTGTAACATAATTGGTAATAGTAATAACAAAACTACACAAATAAAAACCCTAGAAACAACCAAAATATCTATGATAGAAAACCAATTACATAAATTGTGGCACAGCCTAACAAATGACTTTTTAACGTAAGCTGTTAAAAAGAGACAGATATGCCTGGCGCGGTGGCTCAAGCCTGTAATCCCAGCACTTTGGGAGGCCGAGACGCGCGGATCAAGAGGTCAGGAATTCGAGACCATCCTGGCTAACACGGTGAAACCCCGTCTCTACTAAAAAATACAAAAAGCTAGCCGGGCGAGGTGGCGGGCGCCTGTAGTCCCAGCTACTGCCTACTCGGGAGTAGAGTCCAGCTACTGCCTACTCGGGAGGCTGAGGCAGGAGAATGGCGTGAACCCGGGAGGCGGAGCTTGCAGTGAGCTGAGATCCGGCCCGGGCCGACAGAGCAAGACTCCGTCTCAAAAAAAAAGACAGCTATGTTTACCCTGCAGTTAGGAAATAATGCCCATGATAAATGAAAAAAAACGCAAAGTAAGTAACTGTACAGTGCGATTTTTTGTGGTGTGCTAAAACAGATAAGTATGTGTAGTAAGTAAATATGTTTTGAAGGATTTATAAGAAACTAATAAAGGTATTTAGTGTTAGGAAGAAGAACTAGGAAAGAGAGGCTGGCTTTCAACTTTCACTTTTTATTTTGTAAGTTTTGGTAGCAAGAATTTTCTGAACTCACAAGATGTTTCTTTTAATTTTACAAACTGTTCAATGAGGGATACCAAGAATGGGAGAACGTGTTATATTTTTTTACTTGCTTCTTTGTGGTTTTCTATATAAGAGCAAAAACACTATTGTAAAATGTGAGCCATAAAATAGACAATATGGATACTATAGATCCATGTTCACTAACACAGAAAACCATAAGGACATATTAATTTAAGAAAACTGTGATAGAATATGGATGTAAAAATTTTGCACATGTGAGTATCGGCCATTTAGAGATATCCGGAAAGATGTTATCAAAATATGATGGAGTTAACATTCTGCTTCGTAACCATTCTCAATTGCTTTAATTTTCTCAAATGAGGATGTATCATCTTTGAACACAGGGAATGAAACAAAATTTTTACAAAGACCTTGATATCATAGCAAATTTGAAGATGGGAAGGAAGCAGGGAGAAAGGATAAGAAAACGATTTAAATAAAGTTATGTAAACTGAGAGGCCGCCTGCCGAAGCAATCCAGTGGAAAAGCTAAGAGTGCTCTGAAACTGGAAGATTAGACCTGGAATCCAGCAGAAGGGACAGAATGTTCCCTAGAGCAGGGAGAAACTTGAGCTAGCTGGCTTTAGAATAAACAAAAGCGGGTCTGCAGGCACTGACCCTGCTATGTAATGAAAAAAAGAAAAAATCTTTTAAAGATAAATAACCACCACCAAAAAAAAAATATCCATTAATAAGGCAGGAGGCTTTGTATTTAGAGTGTTTTTACCACAAATGATGGTTTCAAATCTCTACAGCAGGCCGGGTGCAGTGGCTCACGCCTGTAATCCCAGCACTTTGGGAGGCCAAGGCAGGTGGATCACGAGGTCAGGAGTTCAAGAGCAGACTGGTCAACATAGTGAAACCCCATCTCTAGTAAAGAAAAAAAATACAAAAGTTAGCCAGGCATGGTGGCGTGCATGCCCGGCTACTTCCAGCTACTCAGGAGGCTGAGGCAGGAGAACCACTTGAACCCGGGAGGAGGAGGTTGTGGTGAGCCAAGATCGTGCCACTGCACTGCAGCCTGGGTGACAGAGTGAGACTCCATCTCAAAAAAAAAAAAAAAAACTCAATACCAGAGCAGATATATTATTGCATAAAGCTAAAAATGTATGTAATTTTAGTAAGTACACATGAATTCAGGTAAATACACAGCAGCAGCTCTAGAGGAATAAACATAATAGCACTGAAAAAGGGAAATTGGGAACCTGGATGGGGGAGGCGGCAAAAGGGGCCTTTAGCCTTGTCTATGATGCTTTTAAAATTTATGAGAGAAAACTATGCACATAGTGCATTCTATTTTGGTAAAATAGACATAACACAACATTTACCATTATAACCATTTTAAGTGTACAATTCAGTGGCATTAGTTCATTCACAAAGTTGTGCAACCATCACCACCATCCATTTCCAGAACTCTTTGTCATCCCAGGCAGAAACTCAATACCCATTAAACAAGAACTCCCTATTCTCCCCATTAAACAAAAAACCCCCATTCTCCCCATCCCCAACCCCTGAAAACCATTATTCCATTACCTGTCTCTGTGAATTTGCCTATTCTAGGTACTTCATGTAAATGGAATTGTATATTTGTCCTTTTGTATCTAGCTTATTTCACTTAGCATAATATTCTCAAGGTTCATCCATGTTGTGGCATGTTATCAGAATTTAATTCCTTTTTATGGCTGAATATATTATTCTATTACATGTATATACCCCCTTTTTTTTTAAGCAATTCCAGTGTCATAGAGCAAATCCAGACTCTATGATTACTTTCTGCCTATTTTGCTATTTCTTTTTTTGTTTATTTTTATTATACTTTATGGTCTAGGGTACATGTGCACAACGTGCAGGTTTGTTACATATGTATACATGTGCCATGTTGGTGTGCTGCACCCATTAACTCGTCATTTACATTATGTATATCTCCTAATGCTATCCCTCCCCCTTCCCCCCACCCCAAAACTAATCCATTCATCTACTGAGGAATCCTTGTTTCTACCTTTTGGCTGTTACAAATAAAGCTGCTGTGAAGATTTGCAGACAAGTACCTGTTTGAGTCCCCGTTTTCAGTTTTTCTGGGCAAATATCTAGGAGTAGAACTGTTGAATCATATGGTAATTCTGTCTAACTTTTGAGAAACTTCCAAACTATTTTTCACAGCTGCTTCTCCATTTTACATTCCTACCAGCAACACACAGTGGTTCCAATTTCTCCGTATCCTTGAGCAAATTTGTTTTCTGTTTTTTTAAAAAATAGCCATCCTAAATGGGTATAAAGTAGGATCTCAATGTGGTTTTGATTTGCATCTTCACACATTTTTTCATGTATAAATTTTTCATTAAAAATTATTTTAAAAGAAAAATAAACATTTTTTTCTTCATTAACCAACTAGCGATACCTCCTTAACTGCTAAGCTCTTTGAGAACAGAAACAATAGCTGCCCTGCTCACTGCTTTATCCCTGACCCCTAACATAACACCTAGCATCTAGCAGGTACTCACCAAATACAGCATTCACTGGCTGCATAAAATACTACATTAGCCTCTCATTCTACATGAGACTAATGTATGGTTTGAGGGGAGTGAGTCTATGAAAAAGTGTCACCTTAAAAAAAATACACAAATTTCTGCAAAGCATACAATCACTTTGGAAGTCTTGGGTAAATGGTGCACTTCAAGACAAATCCAGGATGGCCAAAGAAACGTAAGTGACATTACTCATAGTTTTAAGGAAGGCAACTTCAGAACCAGCATTCATCCCACCTGGGTTGCCAAATAAGGGTGGGATACTTTTAAGGTGTTCTCATATTATACCACCAGGGGTCCTGAGTTTCCTGTATTTCAGGCAGGATGGCTGATGAGAAAGATATAATCTGAACACCCTTGTGTCTTGCTACAGTACAGTAGGCCAGAGCTTGGCTAGAATCAGCAGGAGAGGCCAAAAGAAGTAGAGGAGGCCAGGCGCCGGGGCTCAAGCCTGTAATCCCAGCACTTTGGGAGACTGCGGTGGGTGGATCACGAGGTCAGGAGATGGAGACCATCCTGGCTAACACAGTGAAGCCCTGTCTCTACTAAAAATATGAAAATATTAGCCATGCATGATGGCGGGCACTTGTAGTCCCAGCTACTTGGGAGGCTGAGGCCGGAGAATGGCGTGAATCCAGGCGGTGGAGCTTGCAGTGAGCTGAGATCCCGCCACTGCACTCCAGCCTGGGCGACAAAGTAAGACTCCATCTCAAAAAAAAAAAAAAAAAAAAAAGAAGTAGAGGGATGCAGGAGGTGTGTAGGAGGTAAAACAGGACTTGTTGAGGAAAGAGGAGAAATCAAGTGCAGTGCTCAGGTTTTTCACTTCAGCAATCGCTGGCTGCTGGAGCCATCACCATAAGACAGAACACAGACAGAAAGCAGGCTTTTGTGTGGGTGTGGGGAGCATGAAGGTGAGTTTGGCTTTAGACATATTCAACCTGAGAGGCCTATGAACTTCAGCAGATGTTTGGATGCATAAACTGGAGTTTTAAGGAGAGGGCTGGGCTGAGATAAACTCATGGCAGCCATTGGCATAAAACCAATCACTGAAACCAGGGAACAGTTGAGATTGTATAGGGAAGAGGTCCAGTGTGTAAAGGTGGCCGATGTCAGGACTCTAAGGGACATCAAGAGTTTAAGGAGTGAGTAGGGGAATAGGAGTAGGTAAGGAGACTTAAAAAAAAGTGGTGAGAGAAGTACAGCATCACAGAAACCTAGAGAAGACAGTGTTTCAGCAAGAAGGTAGTTAAACAAACTAAATGGTTGTGTATTTTGTTTCATTTTGTTTTATTGAGACAGGGTCTCACCCTATTGCCCTGCCTGGAGTGCAGTGGCACTACCATAGCTCACTGCAGCCTCCACCTCCTGGGCTCAAGGGATCCTCCTGCCTCAGCTGCCTGAGTAGCTAGGACTATAGGCATGCGCCACCACACCTGGCTAATTTGTTTTTATTTTTGTCGAGATAGGATCTTGCTATATTGCGCAGACTAGTCTCAAACTCCTGGCCTCAAGCTATTCTCCCAACTCGGCCTCCCAAAGTGCTGGGATTACAGGTGTGAGAGACCACAACCCTAAATGTTTAATAGCTTTAGATGAAGACAACTTAATGAATCCTTTCATAAGAGTGGCTTCACCCATTGGACCAGAATGTCTGAAATCTGCTGGGCATAAACTCCCTGTCCACCAGACCAGTGGTTCTCAGTGTGGTCCCCAGACTAGCAGCATCAACAGCACCTGGGCACTTGTTAGAAATGCAAATTTCAGGGCCCTACCCCCAAAATTCTTTTTCTCAGTCAGAAAATCTGATGTGTGATTGTTAGTTCATTCTCGAATTGCTATAAAGAAATACCTGAGACTGAGTAATTTATAAAGAAAAGGGGTTTAATTGGCTCACAGTTCTGCAAGCAGTACAGGAAGCACAGTAGCATCTGCTTCTGGGGAGGTCTCAGAAAGCTTACTATCAAAGTGGAAGGCGAAGAGGGAGTGGAGGTAACATAGGGAAAGGAGCGAGATGGGAGGTGCCACACACTTTTAAACAACCAGATCTCAAGATAACTCATTATCACAAGGACAGTACCAAAGGGATGGTACTAAACCATTCATAAGAAACCACCCCCATGACTCCATCACCTCCCACCAGACCCCACCTCTAATATTGAGGCTTACAATTCAACATGAGACTTGGGTAGGGACACAGATCCAAACCATACCAGCAACCCAGCGCTCTGTGTTTTGCTGCTTTTGTTTTTGTTTTTGTTTTTTGAGATGGAGTCTCGCTGTGTCCCCCAGGCTGGAGTGCAATGGTGCCATCTTGGCTCACTGCAACCTCCGCTTCCTGGGTTCAAGCAATTCTCCTGCCTCAGCTTCCCAAGTAGCTGGGATTACAGGTGTCTGCCACCATGCCTAGCTAATTTTTGTATTTTTAGTAGAGCTGAGGTGGGCCAGGCTGGTCTCGAACTCCTGACCTCAAGTTATCCACCCGCCTCGGCCTCCCAGAGTGCTGAGATTACAGGTGTGAGCCACCGCACCTGGTCGCAATCTGTTCTAACAAACACTCTGGGTGATTCTGATGCTCACTAAAGTGTGAAAACCACTGCATTAGACAGTGCTTAGAGAGGCCTGATAACCATTCCTTTGGGAACAAATCCCCCTCCTATTAAACACATTATATTCTTTGGATCTGTTAACATATTTTGCAAATTTGTTGGAGCCTGAGCAGCAGGATTTTGTCAATACCCCGCATTTAGTGTACCGATAGGTCCTATCTTGATTTTAATGGTCCTACCCTACAACCAGCCAACTACCCACCGATTCCTCCACTGGTGACAACCTTTTTCACCTTTATAACTTCTGCTATTCACAACGTCTAATTATTCATGGCCTCTGCTGCTTCATTGCTTCTTTTGTGCACCTTTTCAGCTTCTGATCCTGATACCAACTGAACAACTGTCTACGCCAAGCTTGTTTAACCCCCTGCCTGAGTCGCAAGCGGCCCATTAAAACATTATGAGATTCCCCCCGCCCCCCCCCCAACTCTTTTCCTTTAGGTCATCAGCTATCATTAGTGTATTTTATGTATGGCCCAAGGCAATTCTTCTTCCCCGGGAAGCCAAAAGATGGGACACCCCTGTCTAAATCTCAGTTTAAACTCCTGAGAGACACATATTGTTGGTGAAACCGCAAAACTGGTACAATTTAGGAGGATAATTTGGCATCATTTATCAAAACTACAAAAACATGGCATTTGCACCAGTAAGTCCACTTTCAGGCATTTATCCTACAGATACACTTGCGGATCTGCACCAAAAAGTGAGGTCTCTCTCCCCTAGCTCGGCCAGAAGCCAGGTCACCTACCCTCGGTCACTCGGGGGCCAGGACCCCTCTCCCTGCCCCTCAGTCAAGGCCCTCTCGGTCCGGGAGGCACTTCACACCTGGGCCAGGTTGGGGCTGGGCGCGCGTCACGTCAGTTGGAAGCAGGTGGGGAAGTCCCCGCGGCCTCGGGGTCTCGTACGCCTGCCCCCAACACCGGCCGAAGCCAGCTGCGACTCCATTTTTCTCTTTTTTCCTCTCTCTCCTGCGGAAGTGAGGACCCGCGCCGCCGCGACCCCGGCCCTG
>NW_012115755.1:912681-934922 GCF_000951035.1 Colobus angolensis palliatus
GCCTCCCGGGCTCAACGCTGAAGCCCGAGAGGACTGCGGCTGGAAAGCGGCCGAGCACATGGACGAGCTCCTGGCTCGCCTGCTGCAGGGGCCGGGGTCTCAGGCCGGGGCCGCGGGCGTCCTCAGAGCCTCGGCGGGATGTGGGAGCTCGGGTGTACTGGCCCTGGCCGAGGCAGGAAAGCAGGAGGAGCCTGTAATTGTTTGGCTTGTGGTGGGCACAGATGTGTGCAGGGAGGTAACAGGAGCCCAGGCTGGGAGGGAGGGAAGCGCGGGCCTGGGCCAGATGGTGGCCGCGCTCCAGGGCCTGACTGCAGAGCGAGGGGCCCGATTTTGAAGTTGTACAGGAGGGCGATTTATTTCCTCAGTAAGCAATTACTCCGTACCCAGCCCTGAAGGAACAGGGAAGGAAACCTCGCGCACTATTTCTGTTTCCCCCAGAACCCTTTCATTTTTATCATTCATGAGGTGGTGAATTATCTGCCTTTGGAGAATCCTGCATAGATGTTTATTGAATCCCTACTATGGACCGATGTTGCAGGGGCTGGGGCTACAACGGCGAACACAACATCCATGGTCCCCTCATAAGGTGATACATTCATCAGGTGGTTATTGAGGACCTACACAAGGGGTGGGAGGTGGAGCTTTTCTCTCAGAAGGCTTCCAGCGATCTCCCCAGCCTCCCAGAGCCATCCCCCGGAAACACAAGGATTATCAAGCTGATGTGATGTGTATAGATCATACAGTTTACCATGCTTCTTATGCAAATACTCCTTCAAGATGTTTCCTAGCATCTGCTGCCGCTGTTCCCTTTCCAGCTAGTTTACAGTCCCTAAACCTCCATTGGGAACCCCTTCTGTGCTCGAGGTACAGTGCCAAGTGCTAGGCGATCACTATAGAATGAATAGCATACAAAACTAGTTAATATATATTATTTTTCAAGCAAGAGGGATTCTCAGTACGTCTTAGTAACAAATTTAGTTGAGTTAGGCAGCTCATGAGGTAGTCAGAAGAGATTTCCGAGATAGAAATGACCCGACTTCATGAGTGAATGGATATATCTAGGGCTGGCGCTGAATGTAGCGGACATGATGCACAATAAATATTTGTTGGATGAAAGAATGATTGAAAGAATATGGGGAGAGAGAATGGTTTAGATGGATGTTTGACAAGTATAAGAGAAGTGCATATAAAAGTAGCAGCAAGCTTAGGATGAAGGAGATGCTGAATTCAGGTGGGACCTGTTGGATTTACGGTGTTAATAGGAAATGTAGATAGATGTGGCCAGCTCAGTAGTTGGAGAAAAGGCAAGAGTGGAGATATTTGGCAATCGTGCAAACAGAAAGGAGTATTGAAGGCCTAATAGTGACTGAGATCATCAAGGAAAAGAGTAGAGAGAGAAAAAAGGTGGAAGGAAAAAAATACTGCTTTCCTCCCAGTTCCTCCTCATTCCTATAGCCCCTTCTCTCAGTACCTGTTTAACTTTGTCCTTCTCACTTGCTTCTTTCCTCCCAAGTGTTGTCCATTTTCCCTCGTTCTGGTCCAGCTTCTCTCTTCAGTGGTCGGATGCCATCCTTATCCCAGTCTTTTGTGGTCTTTCACACACGTACATGGGTGTGCTCTCTCACCGTTTCCCTCCCTTGTGACCACTCAAGCAAGCATTTTGATCTGGAGCTTTTGAGTTGAATTGAAATGAAGGGCAAGTTCCAGAGAGCAGTACCCAATTTAAATCATGCTTCTCCAGATATTTATTCCAGCTCTCTAAAAGCTCCAAGCTTATTCTTGTTTTATCTTTTTTGCAAGTTAGATAAGGGTGGTATGATAACCATGTAAAAGATCAGAGGCATTGAGAGACTTGCAAGGTTATAAAGTCTAAAAGTGCCCTTTTTTCTGTAGCTTTTCCTGACGGCTCTGAGGTCAGAGAGACTTCTGAATCAGTATCTCCAACATAGCCACTATTTGAGTTTTGGAAAGTTCTGTCAACTCTCAGCTTTTGAGCCTGAGAACATTAATGCCTACGTAGCAGGATGGTTTAAAATTTTTAATGAGACAAATGCAAGGAAAGGGTCTCATATAAATGATAGCTTTTGCCACTTTTTGTGTTGTTTCTAAGCCCAGGCCTGTCCCTCTTGAGCTTCACAGGCAATGAGATAAAAGAAGCAACTTTCACATCTTTCTTTTTTTTTTTTTTTAATAAATATTGACTAAGGGAAAATAACTTGCTTGAACTTAAGAAAGCCATATCTAATAATGAAGTTGACATTTCTGAACTCTTTATTCTTAACCTGGGCATTAGTCTTCACTTAGTTGATGAGGTGTGTTTCTGTGTTTATTATGGCTTTTTAGTTTGGGGTTTTTTGGTTTTTTACTTATAAAAGCAGAACATTTTCAGATAGTTAATTTTGTTGAACTAATTATACAATTTTTATAAATGTATAAAGAAGAAAATTAAAATCGCCCATAATCTCACCATCCAAAGATAACCAGTGTTAACATTTTGATGTATGTCTATGCAAATGTTTACTTGTGAATGCACATGTGAATACATACATACCTGTGTGTCCTCCCCATACATGTTTTTATGACCTCCACTTAATGGATATTATGCCTTCGTTTCTAAATTTTCTCTAAGAACCCAGAGAAAAATTCCCTCATAATCTTTATACTCTTGTTCATTTGTTTATTAAGTTCCTCTTAGAAGTTACATTGCTGAGTCAAAAGGTGTGCCCTACTTTTGATATAACCCTTGAATAACATGGGGGTTAGGGTTGCTAACCCCCCGTGCAGTTGAAAATTTACATATAATATTTGACTCCTGGAAAGCTTAACTACCAGTAGCCTACTGTTGACTGGAAGCCTTACCAATAACATAAGCAGTCAGTTAACTCACGTTTTGTATGTTATATGTACTCTTATGATAAAGTAAGCGAGAGAAAAATGTTAAGATCATAAGGAAGATAAAATACATTTACAGTACTATACTGTATTTGTCAATACCATAAGTTTACATCATCTGTTTGCAAGATAAATCGTCTGTCTGAAATAGTGGACAACCATAGCTGCAGACCTTTATCTATGGTGCATCTCAAGCAATTCAACTTTCCTTATGATGTCATGACTTTTCTCTGCTTCCTGGGAGCACATCCAGCATCACTAGTAGCATTTTGTATGGGTTTCATGGTGTTATTCAAGGTTTACGATATTACCCTACACATGATAAAAAGAAAAAAAAAGTGGAAAAAAAAACCCAGGAGAGAACACTTTTTACTGTAATATACAGTTTAGTGGAAAGTAATGCAGAAATTGATTAGTGTCACATGGCATTTTAAGTGGATACTCACCACACTTGAGCTCACCACCACAGCAGCAGGAGATGTCTGTGGTAGTAGTACAGTATTATCACAGTAGTACAGTGTATTCTATGGTTAATTTTATGCAGTTATGATATAAATTAAAATAAAAAATAAATTTAAAGATATACAATTGTGATTTAATATTGCATCTTTACATTTCTGTCAACTGCAAATGTCACCATGTATGGTCAGTAAGTGATTGTGTGCATAAATTTTGATAAAGTTTAACTTTGTATAATAGATTTGTGTTGATTTTATGGTAGTAAATGGATAGAATAGGCTAGTATCTACATGTATTTTATGCATTCAGGACATATCTTTTGCTTAGTGTTTTTCCATTTTTATAGGCTATGGAGTTCACCTGTGAGTTTTTCAAATTGTTAGAAATCCAAAAAATTTTCCAATATATTTCTTGAGAAAAATTCTCTTGTAAGTGGACCCATGCAGTTCAAACCTGTGTTGTTCAGAAGTCAACTGTATTGCCAAATTTCCTACAGAAATTGTGCATTAATATTCTTACCAGTGGTATAAGGCCAATCATATCCCTTTCTCTGCTTCCTAGTCACCCCTAGGTATTGTTAAGTTATTCCATAAATATTTATTGAACACTTATTATATACCAGGCACTCTTAGAGGTGCTGGGAATACATCTGTGAAAACCAAGTCCCTGCCCTCATGGAGCTTTCATTTTACTAAGGGGAGACAAATAGTAAACAACTCCATAAATGTAATGTCAGGTGATAATACACAGTGTTGGGAAAAAAAATAAGGTATTTTTGTTCTTTTAATCTTTGCTGTTTGATAGCCAGATTCCATAAGATGTCATTATTTTTAATTTTTCTCATCGATTATGATTCATTTATTCAATAAGTATTTATTGAGCCTATGCTGTAACCCTGGGGACCAGAGGTGAACAAGATGATAATGGAACTACATTCTGCTGTGGAAAGATAGGCAGTAAACAAACTAACAAATAAGAGAACAGTATAATAGAGAGTAACTTTGGTGGGATTGGGAACATTTGATTGTATTTTCAGAGAAGGCCTCTCTGAAGAGTTAATATTTGATATGAGACTAAAATGACAACAAATTAGCCAGGAGATCTAGACGAATAAGGCATTGTCAAAGGAAACAGCAAAACCAAAGGCTTGGAGGCAGGAATGGGTGTTCCAATAAGGAATGACTTACTGGAAGAATGGAAAGCCAGTGAGGCTGGAATGTAACGACTGATGGACAGAGTCAGAAGAGTTGAGAAGTGGGTAGGTTAGGTTCTAGGGCTTTGGAGACCACAATAAGGAATTTGGATTTTATTGTAATACAGTAAGAAATGTTTGAAGGTTTAAGCAGGACAGTGACATGATTTCGTTTACTTTTTTTTTTTTTTTTTTTTGAGATGGACTCTTGCTCTGTTGCATTGCCCGGGCTGGAGTGCCCTGGGGTAACTCCCCGTAACCTCCACTTCCCAGGTTCAAGCGATTTCCCCCACCTTAGCCTCCTGAGTAGCCGGGACTACAAGCGCGCCACCACACTGGACTGCTTTTTGTATTTTAGTAGAGATGGAATTTCACCATGTTGGCCAGGATAGTCTAGATCTCCTGACCTCATGATCCGCCCGCCTCAGCCTCCCAAAGTGCTGGGATTACAGGTGTGAACCACTGCACCCGGCCTTGATTCACATTTTTTAGAGATGACTTTAGCTACTGTGAAAAGAAAAGATGGTAAGGTAGGGAGACCATATAATTTATCATCCAAATGGGAAACTTTTGCAAATGAAAAGGGATGCTAACTGGACCAGGATGTCAAGCAACAGGTGAAAACTGGAACTGTCCCAAACAAACCAGAAGTGTAGTCGGTAGTCGTCCCACTGTAAGAGGGGAAGAGTGAAATTAGGGAGATCAGTTAGAAGGTTGGCTATAGTAGTCCAGGTCAGAAATAATTGTAGCTTGGACTGGAGTGGTGGTACAGACTGGGAGAGTGGAGGGATGTAGATATATAGTGAATAAAATCAACAGGTCCTGATAACTTGGATGTGGATAACAGGGGGAAAGGAAGGAATTAAGAAGGATGCCCTGAGTTCTGAAGCAACTGAATGCATGTTGGTGTCACGCATTGAAATGAAACAGACTTGGGAGGAACAGAGTTAGAGGAAAGATTCAAGAGTTCTGTTTTGAAGGTATAAAACGTATGATGCCTGTGGAATAGCCAACTGGAGATGCCAAGTATAACATTTGTACTGAGTTTAGAGCTCAAAAGAAAAGTCCTGACTAGAGACACAGATTTAGTCTTGTTAGCACATAGGTTATAGTAAAGTCATTGGCCTGGATAAAATCATCTAGGTTGAGGCGACAAGAGGAAGAGCATCCAGGACCTAGCCCAAGGTAACACCATAGTGCATAGCCCAAGGAAGGAGGAGCAGCTAGTGAGGTTGGAGATAAGGGAGTGTGCTCACATATAGTAGAGCCAGACGTCTTGCTTATGTTTATTGGAAACACATAGATGGTGTGTGCTAATTCCCTATGCTTGTCCTTTGCCTGTTTTTCTGCTAGGGTGTTTTAACATTTCTTCTTTTTTTTTTTTTTTTTAAGACGGAGTTTTACTCTTGTTGCCAAGGCTGGAGTGCGATGGCGTGATCTTAACTCACTGCAACCTCCACCTCCGTAGTTCAAGCGATTCTCCTGCCTCAACCTCCCAAGTAGCTGGAATTACAGGCATGCGCCACCATACCCAGCTAATTTTGTATTTTTAGTAGAGATGGGGTTTTACCATGTTGGTCAGGCTGGTCTCAAACTTCTGACCTCAAGTGATCCACCCGCCTCGGCCTCCCAAAGTGCTGGGATTACAGGCGTGAGCCACCACACCTGGCCAACATTTCTTACTCATTTGTAAAATCTACTCATGTATTAAAGACTGGTGTTGGTGGAATTGTATCTCCCAAAAAGATGTGCTGAAGTTCTAACCCCCCACTACCTCAGATAATGACCTTATTTAGAAACAGGGTCATTGGCAGATATAATCAGTGAAGATGAGGTCGTGCCAAGTAGGGTGAACCCTTAATCCAACATGACTGCTGTCCTTATGAGAAGAACACGTGAAGACACGGGAAGAATGCCGTGTGACACTGGAAGCAGAAACTGAAGTTATGCAGCTGCAAGCCAAGGAACACCGAGGACTGCTGGTGACGTCAGGAGCTAAGAAAAAGGCATGAGACAGATTCTTCCCTGGGGCCTTCAAGAGAACATGGCTCTATAGACACCTTGATTTCAGACCTTTAGCCTCCAGAACTGCGAGGGGATAGATTTCTGTTGCTTAAATCCACCTAGTTTCTGGTAATTTTTACTAGGAAACTAATATAGCCTCCTGTCATACATGTTACCATTTCCTTTCAACTTTTGATTTTGTTTTTGTTTAATTACAGAAGTTTTACATTTTTATATAGTCAATTCTACCACTCCTTTTCTTTGTGATTTCTTAGTTGTCATGCTTATGTCAATCTAAGTAACAGACAGCGACTCTCTAAAAAGAAAGTTATATTTATTCAGGAATGGCATTGCAACAGGAGTATATGAGCCATAATAAACTATGTATGTATTCAGGGAGGTAAAGGAAGGCAAAAGCTTTTAAAGGAAAAAATGAGGAGGATTACATAGTTGTTTAGAGATAATTATCCTTATCTACAAGGATTAATAACAAGGGTGGCTCCAGTCCAAGGTCAGGCAGGCAGTTGCTGGGCAGACATCCTCATGGAAGTATTTTTTTCTGCAAGGTTGTGGTTTTTGCAGAGCCTTTTGTGTACTTCTTATCAGGCATTTGTGCATAATAATCTTCTCTTCACGGCCTTCCCTAGCTCTGTTTGTCAAGGTCTTTCTTTCTCTCTCTCTCTCTCTCTCTCTCTTTCTTTCTTTCTTTCTTTCTTTTTGTAACACAAGTGACTCCATTTTGATACTGACAACTCACATTTCCCTCATTTGATCTAGATGTTTTCCCAAAAACATCACCAATCAACTTGTATAATAGTTCAGGTTTTTGTGTGTATTTTGGGGTTTTTTGGTTTTTTTATTTTTTGCTTTTTTTTGAGATCTCACTCTGCCACCCAGGCAAAGTGATCTCGGCTCACTGCAACCTCCACCTCCCAGGTTCAAGTGATTTTCCCACTCAGCCTCCCAATTAGCTGGGATTACAGGCAAGCGCCACCATGCCTAGCTAATTTTTTATTTATTATTATTATACTTTAAGTTCTGGGATACGTGTGCAGAACGTGCAGGTTTGTTACATAGGTATACACGTGCCATGGTGGTTTGCTGCACCCATCAACCCATCATCTACATTAGGTATTTCTCCTAATGCTATCCCTCCCCTAATCCCCCACCCCACAACAGGCCCCAGTGTGTGATGTTCCCCTCCCTGTGTCCATGTGTTCTCATTGTTCACCTCCCACTTATAAGCGAGAACACATAGTGTTTGGTTTTCTGTTCCTGTGTTAGTTTACTGAAAATGATGGTTTCCAGCTTCATCCATGTCCCGCCAAAGGACATGAACTCGTCTTTTTTTATGGCTGCATAGTATTCCATGGTGTATATGTGCCACATTTTCTTTATTCAGTCTATCATTGATGGGCATTTGGGTTCATTCCAAGTCTTTTCTATTGTGAATAGTGCTGCAATAAACATACATGTGCATGTGTCTTTATAGTAGAATGATTTATAATCCTTTGATTATGTTACCCAGTAATGGGATTGCTGGGTCAAATGGTATTTCTGGTTCTAGATCCTTGAGGAATCACCACATTGTCTTCCACAATGGTTGAACTCATTTACACTCCCACCAACAGTTTAAAAGTGTTCTTGTTTCTCCACATCCTTTCCAGCATCTGTTGGTTCCTGACTTCTTAATGATACCATTCTAATTGGTGTGAGATGGTGTATCATTGTGGTTTTGATTTGCATTTCTGTAATGACCAGTAATTATGAGCTTTTTTTCGTATGTTTGTGGGCCGCATAAATGTCTTCCTTTGAGAAGTGTTTGTTTATATCCTTCACCTACTTTTTGATGGGATTGTTTGTTTTTTTCTTGTAAATTTGTGTAAGTTACTTGTAGATTCTGGATATTAGCCCTTTGTCAGATGGATAGATTACAAAGATTTTCACCTATTCTGTAGGTTACCTGTTCACTCTGATGGTAGTTTCTTCTGCTGTGCAGAAGCTCTTTAGTTTAATTAGATCCCATTTGTCAATTTTGGCTTTTGTTGCCATTGCTTTTGGTGTATTAATCATGAATTCTTTGCCCATGCCTATGTCCTGAATGATATTGCCTAGGTTTTCTTCTAGGGTTTTTATAGTTTTAGGTTTTACATTTAAGTCTTTAATCTATCTTCAGTTAATTTTTGTATAAGGTGTAAGGAAGAGGCCCAGTTTCAGTTTTTTGCATATGGCTAGCCAGTTTCCCAACACCATTTATTAAATAGGGAATTCTTTCCCCCTTGCTTATTTTTGTCAGGTTTGTCAAAGATCAGATGGTAGTAGATGTGTGGCATTATTTCTGAGGCCTCTGTTCTGTTCCGTTGGTCTATATATCTGCTTTGATACCAGGACCATCCTGTTTTGGTTACTGTTGCCTTGTAGTATAGTTTGAAGTCAGGTAACATGATGCCTCCAGCTTTGTTCTTTTTGCTTAGGATTGTCTTGGCTATACAGGCTCTTTTTTGGTTGCATATGAACTTTAAAGCAGTTTTTTCTAATTGTGTGAAGAAAGTCAATGGTAGCTTGATGGGGATAGCACTGAATCTATAAATTACTTTGGGCAGTATGGCCATTTTCACGATATTGTTTCTTCCTATCCTTCAACATGGAATGTTTTTCCATTTATTTGTGTCTTCTCTTATTTCTTTGAGCAGTGGTTTGTAGTTCCCCTTGAAGAGGTCCTTCACAGCCCTTGTAAGTTGTATTCCTAGGTATTTTATTCTTTTTGTAGCAATTGTGAATGGGAGTTCACTCATGATTTGGCTCTCTGTTTGTCTATTATTGGTGTATAGGAATGCTTGTGATTTTTGCACATTTATTTTGTATCCTGAGACTTTGCTGAAGTTGCTTATCAGCTTAAGGAGATTTTAGGCTGAGACAATGGGGTTTCTGAGTATACAATCATGTCATCCGCAAACAGAGACAGTTTGACTTCCTCTCTTCCTAATTGAATACCCTTTATTTCTTTCTCCTGCCTGATTCCCCTGGCCAGAACTTCCAATACTGTCTTGAATAGGAGTGGTAAGAGAGGGCATCCTTGTCTTATGCTGGTTTTCAAAGGGAATGCTTCCAGTTTTTGCCCATTCAGTATGATATTGGCTGTGGGTTTGTCATAATAACTCCTATTATTTTGAGATACGTTTCATCAATACCTAGTTTATGGAGAGTTTTTAGCATGAAGGGGTGTTGAATTTTATCAAAGGCCGTTTCTGCATCTATTGAGATAATCATGTGGTTTCTATCATTGGTTCTGTTTTGATTATGGTGGATAAGCTTTTTGATGTGCTGCTGGATTCAGTTTGCCAGTATTTTATTGAGGATTTTCACACTGATGTTCATCAAGGATAGTGGCCTGAAATTTTCTTGTTGTTTCTCTGCCAGGTTTTGGTATCAGGATGATGCTGGCCTCATAAAATGAGTTAGGGAGGAGTCCATCGTTTTCTATTGATTGGAATAGTTTCAGAAGGAATGGTACCAGCTCCTCTTTGTGCCTGTGGTAGAATTTGGCTGTGAATCCATCTGGTCTTGGGCTTTTTTTGGTTGGTAGGCTATTAAGTACTGCCTCAATTTCAGAACTTGTTATTGGTCTATTCCAGGATTCAACTTCTTCCTGGTTTAGTCTTGGGAGGGTGTATGTGTCCAGGAAATTACCCATTTCTTCTAGATTTTCTAGTGTATTTGCATAGAGGTGTGTGTAGTCTTCTCTGATGGTAGTTTGTATTTCTGTGAGATCAGTGGTGATATCCCTTTTATCATATTTTACTGTGTCTATTTGATTCTTCTCTCTTTTCTTCTTTATTAGTCTGACTAGCGGTGTATCTATTTTGTTAATCTTTTCAAAAAAACAGCTCCTGGCCGGACATGGTGGCTCACGATTGTAATCCCAGCACTTTGGGAGGCCGAGGTGGGCAGATCACAGGATCAGGAAATCAAGATCATCCTAGCTAACACGGTGAAACCCCATCTGTACTAAAAATACAAAATCAAAATTAGCTGGGCATGGTGGCGAACGCCTATAGTCTACTCTGGAGGCTGAGGCAGGAGAATGGTGTGAACTCAGGAAGTAGAGCTTACAGTGAGCCGAGATAGCACTACTGCACTCTAGCCTGAGCAACAGAGCGAGAATCCGTCTCAAAAAACAAAACAAAACAAAACAAAAAACCACTCCTGGATTCATTGATTTTTTTGAAGGGTTTTTCATGTCTTTACCTCCTTCAGTTCTGCTCTGATCTTAGTTATTTCTTGTCTTCTGCTAGCTTTTGAATTTGTTTGCTCTTGCTTCTCTAGTTCTTTTAATTGTTAGGTTAGGGTATCAATTTTAGATCTTTCCCACTTTCTCTTGTGGGCGTTTAGTGCTATAAATTTCCCTCTAAACACTGCTTTAGCTGGGTCCCAGAGATTCTGGTACATTATGTCTTTGTTCTCATTGGTTTCAAAGAACTTATTTATTTCTGCCTTCATTTCGTTATCTACCCAGTAGTTATTCAGGAGCAGGTTGTGCAGTTTCCATGTAGTTGTGCAATGTTGAGTGAGTTTCTTTTTTTTTTTTTTTTTTTTTGAGATGGAGTCTCACTCTGTCTCCCGGGCTGGAGTGCAGTGGCCGGATCTCAGCTCATTGCAAGCTCCCCCTCCCGGGTTTATGCCATTCTCCTGCCTCAGCCTCCCAAGTAGCCGGGACTACAGGCGCCCACCACCTCGCCTGGCTAGTTTTTTGTATTTTTTAGTAGAGACGGGGTTTCACCGTGTTAGCCAGGATGGTCTCGATCTCCTGACCTCGTGATCCGCCCATCTCGGCCTCCCAAAGTGCTGGGATTACAGGCTTGAGCCACCGCGCCCGGCCTAGTGAGTTTCTTAATCCTGAGTTCTAATTTGATTGCACTGTAGTCTGAGAGACTGTTATGATTTCCGTTCTCTTGCGTTTACTGAGGAGTGTTTTACTTCCAATTATGTGGCCAATTTTAGAATAAGTGTGATGTGGTGCTGAGAAGAATGTATATTCTGTTGATTCGGGGTGGAGAGTTCTGTAATGTCTATTAGGTCTGCTTGTTTCAGAGCTGAGTTCAAGTCCTAAATATCCTTGTTAATTTTCTGTCTCGTTGATCTGTCTAATATTGACAGTGGGGTGTTAAAGTCTACCACTATTATTGTATGGGAGTCTAAGTCTCTTTGTAAGTCTCTAAGAACTTGCTTGATGAATCTGGGTGCTCCTGTATTGGGCGCATGTATATTTAGGATAGTTAGCCCTTCTCGTTGCATTGATACCTTTACCATTATGTAATGCCCCTTTTTGTCTTTTTTGATCTTTGTTGGTTCTAAAGTCTGTTTTATTAGAGACTAGCATTGCAACCCTTGAGTTTTTTTGCTTTCCATTTGGTTGGTAATTTATTCCTCCATCCCTTTATTTTGAGCCTATGTGTGTCTTTGCCCATGAAATGGGTCTCCTGAATACAGCACACCAATGGGTCTTAATTCTTTATCCAATTTGCCAGTCTATGTCTTTGAATTGGGGCATTTAGCCCGTTTACATTTAAGGTTAATATTATGTGTGAATTTGATCCTATCATTATGATGCTAGCTGGTCGTTTTGCCCATTAGTTGATGCAATTTCTTCATAGTGTCGATGGTCTTTACAATTTGATACGTTTGGCCAGGCACGGTGGCTCACCCGTGTAATCCCAGCACTTTTGGAGGCCGAGGTGGGCAAATCACAAGGTTAGGAGATCAAGACCATCTGGCAACATGGTGAAACCTTGTCTTTACTAAAAATACACATATTAGCTGGGTGTGGTGGCGTGCTCCTGTAGTCCCAGCTATTGGGAGGCTGAGGCAGGAGAATGGCTTGAACCTGGGAGGTGGAGATTACAGTGAGCCAAGATTGCACCACTATACTCCAGTCTGGCAACAGAGCAAGACTCCATCTCAAAAACAAAACAAAAACAATTTGGTATGTTTTTGCAGTGGCTGGTACCGGTTTTTCCTTTCCATATTTAGTGCTTCCTTCAGGAGCTCTTGTAAGGCAGGCCTGGTGGTGATAAAATCTCTCAGCGTTTCCCTGTCTGTAAAGGATTTTATTTCTCCTTCGCTTATGAAGCGTAGTCTGGCTGGATATGAAATTCTGGGTTGAAAACTATTTTCATTAAGAATGTTGAATATCGGCCCCCACTCTCTTCTGGTTTGTAGGGTTTCTGTAGAGAGATCTGCTGTTAGTCTGATGGGCTTCCCTTTGTGGGTAACCCGACCTTTCCCTCTGGCTGCCCTTAATATTTTTTCCTTCATTTCAACTTGGTGAATATGACGATTATGTGTCTAGGGGCTGCTCTTCTAAAGATACTACTCGAGAATTTTTTCATATTTTTAGTAGAGACGGGGTTTCGCAATGTTGGCCAGGCTAGTCTCGAACTCCTGACCTCAAGTGATCCACCCGCCTCGGCCTCCCAAAGCTCTGGGATTACATGCGTGAGCCACTGCACCTGCCAGTAGTTCAGTTTTGATATCCCTCAGTGCCAGGATGGACCTATCCTGGATTGTTGGTCTGATTTCATGTTGGAGGGAGTCATTGACAACTAGGACTCAGTGTCAAATTCTTTTAGCCACGTTTGAGCAACAAGGAAGGTTTGGAGGGAGTGGCTCTCAAGCTAAGTTTACCTGGAGTTAATTATTAAGTTTAATTTTATCAGTTCCATAGGTGTTTCCTATCACCTCAAAGTGCTGGGCCAGCATTATTCTGTTAGGAGTTGTAGTTTGGCAGAATTTTAACAAGTAACAGCTATAAAGTTTAAAAAGAAAAATACAAAGTAAGATGATAATCTCAGTTTGTGTAATAGTTTTCAGCCATGAACCTAGGCTTCAAGGTTCAATTGAACTTTTGAATCAATTGAATAAATCAGATGACCATGGAGAACTAGCTGACACCTTTTGTAACCATGTGACCTGTTTTCTTATTTTGCATATATGGGTCTCAACTTTCCCAAAGGCCTTCATCTAGGTACAGCATAAAGTATTAGCAGCAGCACAGAAATTTCCTTATTTAACTAATAGATAATATAGACCAATTTTATCATCTAGGATCCCATGACTAGGTGGAATTAAAGCAGAGAGAGAGCCAACAGTTGTATTAGGGATGTTGCCAAGGTCGCCCACTAGGTGGACTAAAGGATCCCTTAAACCGGTTTTGGCAAGTTACCAACAGAAGCTGCTGATTGTGAAATTTCAATTACACCGTTATCCTGCCAAGTGGAAAAGGTAGGATTAAGAGGAGTAGGAGTCTGATTCTGTAGTCTTGTTTTAACGTCTAGGGAAGCAGCTTTCGGCAGCATGAAAATGCCAACTTACTGTCCTGGTTTGCAGTTGTGAATGTCTCTGGTTATAGCACTGGATGGTTTGGTGAACTTTCTGTGTGACCCGTCATCAGCCATGAGACTTGCCCCTTAAAATTGATCTAGTTTTAGCTTTTAGGATTTCAGGAACAGAGCAGTTCGTGTTTTTAGTAATTTCATGGAAGAGAGTAAGATTGGAGGAATCTAGAAGAATTTGAGATTTAGTTCAGTCTACCAGTATATAACATGAACTCAAAGACAATGCTCAGGGCTATAATCTAAGAATAGATGTATTAACAGCCTTACTCACTGTAATGCTGGGAACCCTTGAAGCCAGGCATTATATGCACATTCTCAAATATGATGCTGTAGTCAAAGCCTTGATAATATATATAACCAATGTTTCCAACTATATCCTGTTATAAAGAGAGAGCAAATTTTATTAAACTTATGTAAATAATTCTTGCCATAAAAAAATAAGAATACTCATGGATAGTTTCTAAATTTTAGAGGAGTCAAATAGGGACAAAAAATGTTTCCACCTTTATTTACAAAAGTAGACCAAATTACTGTAAACTAATAAGTAGCGTAAGAGAAAGAAAAGGTTTCCTTAAATCTAGAAAACAAAATATTTAAATAAAGAACCTCACCAGGCGCGGTGGCTCATGCCTATAATCCCAGCACTTTGGGAGGCTTAGGGGAACAGATCACCTGAGGTCAAGGGTTCGAGACCAGCCTGGCCAATATGGTGAAACACTGTCTTTGCTAAAATTACAAAAATTACCCAGAGTGGTGGCGGGCACCTGTAATCCCAGCTACTCCAGAGGCTGAGGTTGCAGTGAGCTGAGATCGTGCCACTGCACTCCACCCTGAGCAACAGAGCAAGACTCCACCTCCAAAAAAAAGAACCGATAATGTTTCAAATAAAAGTCATGAAAACATTATCTTCAGGACTGGGTGCCATAGCTCGTGCCTATAATCTCAGCACTTTGGGAGGCTGAGGTGGGCGGATCACCTGAGGTCTGGAGTTCAAGACCAGCCTGACCAACATGGAGAAACCCCATCTCTACTAAAAATACAAAATTAGCCGGGTATAGTGGCACATGCCTGTAATCCAAGCTACTTGGGAGGCTGAAGCAGGAGAATTGCTTGAACCCAGGAGGCAGAGGTTGCAGTGAGCCGAGATTGCGCAGTTGTACTCCAGCCTGGGCAACAAAAGCGAAACTCCCATCTCAAAATAAAAATTAAAAAAAAGAAAATATTCATTCATTTCTTAATCTCATGTAATTTTTGTTCTGCTTGATGTTGATTAGTAGTTTCATAAAGTCATCAATTTCTTCATTACAGTTCTGAAAAAAAAATGTTAATCCACTGATCTTTGTTACTAGGAATCTTTAAGAGTACTTATTAGAGTCTTTTTCATGAATCTGATTGCAAATGCTTTTAGAGAAGAATCATAACTGTGGATGAAAGAGAATAGCTATGGTTAAAAATCTGATGAAAGTCTACCATAACCAGAAAATGACAAGGAAATTTGATTATTTTTGTGGCGTACAACATAGTAACCAGAATTGTGACTGATGGCATATTAGATTTTTAGGAATTTTATGTAATATTAGAAGAAACATATCAATAATATACCCATAAATGTAATTAATAAAAATCCTGTATCACTTATCATTTGACACTGCTTTCTGTACAATTCAGTATCTCAAATAGGCCTGACTTAGTTCAATATCTTTCTTTTATAAAGCTTTGAGAATTTCTAGGACCCTCTGGTACATCCCAAAGTTAGTTCAAGGTCATAAAGACTTAATTTAGTTTACAATCCCACCAACAGTGTAAAAGTGTTCCTGTTTCTCCACATCCTCTAGTTCAACCATTATGGAAAACAGTATGGCAATTCCTCAAGGATCTAGAACTAGATGTACCATATGACCCAGCCATCCCACTACTGGGTATATACCCAAAGGATTATAAATCATGCTACTACAAAGACACATGCACATGTATGTTTATTGCGGCACTATTCACAATAGCAAAGACTTGGAGTCAACCCAGATGTCCATCAGTGACAGACTGGATTAAGAAAATGTGGCACATATACACCATGGAATACTATGCAGCCATAAAAAAGGATGAGTTTGCGTCCTTTGTAGGGACATGGATGCAGCTGGAAACCATCATTCTTAGCAAACTATCACAAGAAGAGAAAACCAAACACCACATGTTCTCACTCATAGGTGGGAACTGAACAATGAGTTCACTTGGACTCAGGAAGGGGAACATCACACACTGGGGCCTATCATGGGGAGGGGGCAGGAGGGAGGGATTGCATTGGGGAGTTATACCTGATATAAATGATGAATTGATGGGTGCTGACGAGTTGATGGGTGCAGCACACCAACATGGCACAAGTATACCTATGTAACAAACCTGCACGTTATGCACATGTACCCTAGAACTTAAAGTATAATAAAAAAAAAAAAAAAAGACTTAATTTAGAATTTGATCCTGGGGAAGCCTGCTAACAATGTCAAAAGATTCAAAACATGGTTACAGATCACTGTGAAACAATAGTAATTCATTTAACTGGAGTGATAAAGGCTTAAAAACAATATAGAAAGTTACATGGATATATTTTTTAAAACTTATTTTAACTCTTGCAAAGCTCAGTTTTCCTAAGTATTCAAAAACCTAATAAAGACAGTATAAGAAATTATCTTGACAAAACATTAAATCTTTGTTTTTCAGGCCAGTTACCAAAAAGGTAAAGAAAAACTTCTTATAGTATGCTTGCTGCTTCTTATGGGAAGCCTGTTTAGGTAACCTGAAAGTCAAGCCTGATGAAAAGATACTTGAATTTAATCAGACACAGGAAGAGTGTGTCCAAGGTTGTAAGCTTATACACCATATTATAGAGAACTTCAAATAGGAAAACTAGTAACTTGAGTAAGGGAATAGGAATACTGTTGTCCCTCGGTGTCTGCAGGGCATTGATTTCAGGACTAACTGCAGATACCAAAGTCTTCCCTTCCCCCTGTCCCACAGTTAGCCCTTGCAGAACCCACAGATGCAAAAAAGTCAGCCCTCCATATACATGGGTTTCACGTCTGAAGAATAGTGTATTTTCAATCCATGTTTAATTGAAGAAAATTCTCATGTAAGTGGACCCACATAGTTCAAACCCATGTTGTTCAAGGGTCAACTGTACATAGCTCTTAGTAAAAGAATGGGAAATGTTTGGGTTACATGGAACAATTGAGGCACATCAAGAAAGCCAGGGCCAGGCACTGTGGCTCATGTCTGTAATCCCAGCACTTCGGGAGGCCGAGGTGAGCTGATCACTTGAGGACAGGAATTTGAGACCAGCCTGGCCAACATGGCGAAACCCTGTCTTTACTAAAAATACAAAAAATTAGCTGGGTGTAGTGGCGCACATTCATAACCCCAGCTACTCTGGAGGCTGAGAAAGGAGAATCGCTTGAACCCGGGAGGCGGAAGTTGTAGTGAGCCAATATCGTGCCTCTGCACTCCAGCCTGGGTGACAGAGTGAGACTGTCTTTTAAAAAAAAAAAAAAAAGTAAGAAATCCAAGAGCACAGAATCAGGATATACTGGAGGAAAACATAATTTTTCTAGGCCTTCAAGATAGAACATTTCAGTGTCAGGCCATAAAAGCAGAGTTAGAACTGGAGAAAAAAGTTACAGAAGATGAAAAAGTTAAAAGAGAATTATCACCTCACCCAAACAAAAAGATATACCTTCTCAAGGAGAGAAAGCGAAAGACCAAAAGGCAGAAATGTCAGACCTGCAAATCACATTAAACAAGATACAGCAAAAGTTTAACTACTGAGATGAATCTGAGAAGCTTCCACAGGAAAACTCTACCTCAAAACATGAAATTACCATTCTAAATGACGAAGATTCATTTTAAAACTGATATTATAGAAATGAAGACTGAAAAACAAAAACAAAAAAAGCTGCAGTTCAGAAGATGGTTGAAAATTTAAGAAACAAATTTCAGAATTCAGTCAAAATCTCTTGCAAATTTTATTAAAAGCAGATTAATACTCCAAGAAAACATTGTTTTAATATAGGAGATCAAAATTTTAGTTTTCATATCAGTATGTATATAAATGTATATACACACATATATTTCTTAATTGAAGCACGGTCTTTAGAACAACTTGTAAGTACGTCTCTTCTAATTATAGACAAGTTGGTCACCACAAATTTATTTTGTAAATTCATCCTTCGCAAATTTTCCGTGACATACTCAGACCTTCTATGGCATGTTTAGACCTTTAGTTTTGTCCTTGCTTCTTTCTTAAATAATTAGTCATTTTACTTAAGGATAAAATTTAATTTCTTGCCTTATTTCTAAAACAACAAATCTAAGACTTGCTTATTCATTTTAAAAACAGCTTTTCTAAAAAGAAACACTGCCACATGAAATACACACATTAATTATAGGATACATCCCAGTTGTATATGTATTATGGAAACCTTCCAGATATTAGATTATAAAATATGGTGTTGTCAATTGTGTCAATCATTTTAAAACAATTATCTTTTCTCCAAATTATTTGTAACCTTTTTTTTTTAGAATCTCACTCTGTTACCCAGCCTGGAGTGCAGTGGCAGAATCATAGCTCATTGCAGCCTTGAACTCCTGGGCTCAAGTGATCTCCTGCCTCAAGTCTCCTGAGTAGGCAGGACTATAGGCATGCACCACCATGCCTGGCTAATTTTTTAAATTAACTTACTTAGTTTTTGGTAGAGACAGGGTCTCACTATGTTGCCCACACTGGTCTTGAACTTGCCACAAGTGGTCCTACCACATTGGCCTCCCAAAGCACTGGGATTACACGTGTGAGCCACCACACCTGGCCTGTAACACATTTTTATACCAAATTATTTACTTGTGTTTCTGGGTTTTCCATTATGTTTCATTGATTCCTTTATTCAATACCATAACTTCCCTGTTTTATTTTTATAGTTTGACATATCTTTTGGGATTTCATAAAGCAGTATATGTGTTAGGCTGTTCTTGCATTGCTATAAATCCCCAAGAATACTCATCTCTCACCTTATGCAAAAAATCAATTCAAGGTGGATCAAAGACTTTTATATAAAAATTTTTTTAAATTAAAAAAGAGAAGAAATACCTGAGACTGGGTAATTGATCAAGAAAAGAGTTCACAGTTCCAAAGACTGTACAGGAAGCATGGTGCCGGCATCTGCTCACCTTCTGATGAGACTTCAGGAAGCTTACAGTCATGGTAGAGGGCACAGTGGGAGCTGGCACATCACATGGCGAGAGCAAGAGAGAGAGAGTGGGGGTGCAAAGGTGCCACAGACTCCAACAACCAGATCTCGCAATAACTCGTTATTGTGAAGACAACAGCAAGCCATGAGGATCTGCCCCCATGACCCAAATGCCTCCCACCAGGCCCCACCTCCAACCTTGGGGATTACAATTCAACATATGGGGAATACATACATATGTATGTATGTGTCTCCTTACTAATTTTCAAAAAAAAAATCTTGGCTATTTGTGCCCATTTATTCCCCCAAATGAATTTTAGAATAATTTTGTCAAAGACTGCATTAGATTGTTTCTTTGAGTCATATAATTATTTGTTGCATGGGGTTGTCCTATGCACTATAGGATATTTATTTATTTATTTATTTAATTTTTTTTTTTTTTGAGACGGAGTCTCGCTCTGTCACCCAGGCTGGAGTGCCGTGGCCAGATCTCAGCTCACTACAAGCTCCACCTCCCGGGTTTACGCCATTCTCCTGCCTCAGCCTCCCGAGTAGCTGGGACTACAGGCGCCCACACCTCGCCCGGCTAGTTTTTTTGTATTTTTTAGTAGAGATGGGGTTTCACCGTGTTAGCCAGGATGGTCTCGATCTCCTGACCTCGTGATCCGCCCGTCTCGGCCTCCCAAAGTGCTGGAATTACAGGCTTGAGCCACCACGCCCGGCCACTATAGGATATTTAATAGTATCTCTGACCTCTACCCGCTAAATGCCTGCCAGTAGTAACCCCTCAACTTGTGACAATCAGAAATGTCTCCAGACATTGCCAAATAGCCCCTGGATGGGGGGTGAAATTGTACCAGTTCAGAGCCACTGCATTAGTTTTGTAAGTTAATTAAAGGAGAATTAATGTCTTTACGATATTGTCTTTCTAAGCAGAAGTACAGTATAACTTTCATTTTATGAGATTTGCTTCTTGGTGATCAGTAAAACTATAAGACTTCCTGGGGTTTGGTCCCCTTTTGTGGAGCTAGTGTTTTGATTCTGAATGACTATGAGCTATGTAGGGTTAAATCAATCATGGTAAACATCACATAATAAGAATAGCTGGCATTTATGCCAGGCACCATGTCAAGTGCTTTACTTCGATTAACTCATCATCTTCGCTGAAACCCCATGAGGTAGGTAGTATTATCATCCCTGTTTGGTAAATGAGGAAACTAAGGTAGGTTCAACGAGATGCTAACCAGTAGAGCAGGTTTACCACCACTTGTCTCCATCTTTAAGATCCTGGGGCAAACTTTCACACCTCATGCCAGGTTTCCAAGGGAACATCTGGTGGAGATGCTAGTAGTAAATGGTTAAGTGGAAAAAAGCAAGTCACAAAATGTAATTCTATTTTTTAAATGGATGGTTTTGAAAAAATAGACCCACCAGAGTTTTTTAATCTGAAAATTGTTTTTCAAAACTCCTTTTTTGTTTTTTTGGTTTTTTGTTTTGTTTTGTTTTGTTTTTTTGAGATAGAGTCTCGCTATGTCACCCAGGCTGGAGTGCAGTGGCATGATCACGGCTCCCTGCAACCTCCACTTCCCAGGTTCAAGCAATTCTCCTGCCTCAGCCTCCTGAGTAGCTGGGATTACAGGCGTATACCACCGCACCAAGCTATATATTCTTTTAACTCTCATCAGGTACTTTAAAAAGTTACCTTCTCTTTCTCAACCCCTTCCCCCAAATATTACAAGTTAGTGAACTTATTAATATAATATTCACTACAGCTGTATGGCGCTGCCATAGAATAGAAAGCAAAATTCATCTACATTTTGAATTTAATACATCAGATGTGAAATTAACTTGGGTCTTAAATCAAGTTCAGCTTCCTTGTAAGCCTGCAGATTACTTCCAACATCCCTCATTCATCCTGAGCTGTCTTTGGGAGGTTGGTGGGTCTGGCTACCCATGAAGGCAAAGTGTTCCTTCCTGACTGGAAGAGATTTAGTTTTGTATTTTTATGTTAGCTAATTTGTCAAGTATTACCTTATTCCAGTGGGTCTTTTAATAACAGCTTTATCAAGGTATAATTCCATACCATACCATAAAATTCTCTTAGTTGTACAGCCATCACCACTATCTAATTTAGAACATTTACTTCATTCCAGAAGGAAACCCTGTACCCTCCAATGGGTTCTCTGGTTTGCTTATGTTTTAAAGGTGCATAATCATATCATTCAAAAAATAAATGTTTCTCATTTTAAATTATAAACATTAGGCTGGGCACGGTGGCTAACGCCAGTAATCCCAGCACTTTGGGAGACAGATCACTTGAGTCAGGAGTTCGAAACCAGCCTGGACAATATGGTAAAACCCCATCTCCACTAATACAAAAAATTAGCCAGGCATGGTAGTCCAGCTACTTGGGAGGCTGAGGACTAAGAGTCGTTTGAACCCGGGAGGCAGAGGTTGCAGTGAGTCAAGATAGCTCCACTGCACTCCAGCCTGGATGACAGAGCGAGACTCCATCTGAAAAAAAAATTATAAACATTATTTTTAAATTGTAAATAGGCTGGGCATGGTGACTCAGGCCTATAATCCCAACACTTTGGGAGGCCGGGACGGGCGGATCACTTGAGGTCAGGAGTTCGAGACCAGCCTGGCCAACATGGCGAAACCCTGTGTCTACTAAAAATACAAAACTTAGCTGGGAGTGGTGGCATGCACCTGTAGTCTCATCTACTCTGGAGGCTGAGGCATGGCAATTGCTTGAACCTGGGAGGTGGAGGTTGCAGTGAGCCGAAATCATGCCACTGCACTCCAGCCTGTTCAACAGAGCAAGACTCTATCTCAAAACTAATTATGATAATCATAAATTGTAAATAGAGGTAGGAAATTCTTATGTAAGAACCTGCCCCTGTTAATTTCTACTCTAGATTGCTACAGTTTTTGTGTATTGCTCCAGAAATTTTCCCTGTGTGTGCACAAACGTATATAAGTGTATAATTCTTTCCCAGTGGGGTCATACTAATTTTTTAAAACTACTTAATATATTATAGGCATTAAAATAAAAGCAAAAAGAAA
>NW_012115755.1:934972-946336 GCF_000951035.1 Colobus angolensis palliatus
AAATTAAAATATATATAATAGACATTTTAAAAATTTGTACCTCATTCAGACCATTATTCATTTTGCTCACAATGGTATTCCCAGTGCACAACATGGTGCCTGGTACATTGTAATATTCATTCAATAATCATTTTATCAGCTGCATGTTAATCTAATGTTAAAAAATGTTATTCTAATGTTAAAAAGTAATGTTAAGTTACTCAGGAATGGAAAACCAAACATCATATGTTCTCACTCATAAGTGGGAGCTAGACTATGAGGATGCAAAGGCATAAGAATGACTTTGGCAACTCAGGGGGAAGAAGTGAGAAAGGGGCGAGGGATGAAAGACTACAAATTGGGTTCAGTGTATACTGCTTGGGTGGTAGGTACACCAAAACCTCACAAATCATCACCAAAGACCTTACTTGTATAACCTAATGCCACCTATTCCCCAAAAACCTATGAAACTAAAAAGAAATTTTAATAAAAATTTTTAAAAACCTAAATTAGCCAATCTCTTATTGATTTTAATTTTTTTGCTGTTAGACTATGATATGATGAATCCTCTTGCATAGTCATTAAAATATGACATTTTTCTCTGCATTTTATGGTTAAAAAAGGAAAAAAATGTTTGTAGAACAAGTTCCTTGCAGTGGAATTTTGAGGATAAAGAGTAATATGTCTTTTTGATTTTAATATATACCACTATTGTGGACATTATGTCATTCCTTGTGAGATCCTAGTGTCTGAATCTCAGGATACTAGGAGTGTACAGAACTCCCACCTTCAGAGATACAATCTACTTCTATGTAAAGAAGCAGAAATGGTAGATGCTCACTTTCCCAGGCTCCGTTGCACCTAGTGCTAAGATGTGGGACCTAGGTTCTACCAGAAGCTGGTGACGGGAAGAAGCAGGACCCAGGTGAACTCCAATTTAGTGAAGATGGCAGCAACAGTGGCAATTTCATGCAGCAGTAGTAAAGTTCTTTGTTTTTTCTTTTCTTTTTTTTTTTTTTCAGATGGAGTCTTGCTGTGTCACTCAGGCTGGAGTGCAGTAGCACAACCTCAACTCACTGCAGCCTCCACCGCCTGGGTTTAAGTGATTCTCCTGCCTCAGCTTCATGAGTAGCTGGGATTACAGGTGCACGCCACCATGCCTGGCTAATTTTTGTATTTTTAGTAGAGACGGGGTTTCATCATGTCAGCCAGGCTGGTCTCAAGTGATCCGCCCACCTCAGCTTCCTAAAGTGCTAGGATTACAGGCACAAGCCACCACGCCCGACTGCTTTTTCTATTTTTTTTTTTTGAGACGGAGTCTCGCTCTGTCGCCTGGGCTGGAGTGCAGTGGCCGGATCTCAGCTCACTGCAAGCTCCGCCTCCCAGGTTTATGCCATTCTCCTGCTTCAGCCTCCGAGTAGCTGGGACTACAGGCGCCCACCACCTCGCCCAGCTAGTTTTTTGTATTTTTTAGTAGAGACGGGGTTTCACCATGTTAGCCAGGATGGTCTCGATCTCCTGACCTCGTGATCCGCCCGTCTCGGCCTCCCAAAGTGCTGGAATTACAGGCTTGAGCCACCGCACCCGGCCTTGCTTTTTCTATTTCAAATGAAGTTATGAATAATCTTATCTGTTAGTTTTTAAAATCCCATTGGAATTTTGTTTGTAATTATTAAGCTTATAGATCAATTTGGGTAGAACAAATGCTTTTTAAAATTTAGATTTTTGCTATAAAAGGTGTATGATGGCTGGGTGGCTCACGCCTGTAATCCCAGCCAGCACTTTGGAAAGCCGAGGTGGGTGGATCACTTGAGGCTGGGAGTTTTGAGACCAGCCTGGCCAACATGGCGAAACCCCGTCTCTACTAAAAATACAAAAAGTAGCCAGGCGTAATGGCACGCACCTGTAATCCCAGCTACTCTGGAGGCTGAGGCAGGAGAATCACTTGAACCCGGGAGGCGGAAGTTGCAGTGGGCTGAGATCATGCCACTGCACTCCAGCCTGGGTGACAGAGCAAAACATAAAAGGAAAAAAAAAAAAGATTTATGAATAAGTAATTTAAGTAGACCTATATTCAATAAAGAAATAGAATCAGTAATTATTAGTAACCTTCCAAAACAGAAAGTACCAGCCCCAGATGGGTTGGTGAGTGAATTCCAACAAATATTTAAGGAATAAATGATGTAAATTCTCAACAATCTTTCAGAGAATAGAAGCAGAGGGACTACTCCCTAACTAACTCTGTGAGACCAACATTACACTAATACCAAAACAAGACAAATTATAAGAGAAAACTATAGACCAATATCTTTTATGGACACAGATGCAAAAATCCTCAATAAAATATTAGCAAATCAAATCCAACAATGTACAAAAAGAATTATACATCGTGACCAAGTAGGATTTCTCCCAGGTATGCAAGGTCAACTCATCATTTGAAAATCAATTAAATCCATTAATGCAATTCACCACATCAGTAGGCTAAAGAAGAGAAATCACATGATCCCTTCAATAGATGCCAAAAAAGGATTTAACACCCATTCATGATTAAAAAAAAAAAAACACCTTCCAGCAAACTAGGAATATAGTTCAACTTCAGAAAGAACATCTACGAAAACCTGCCACTAACATCATACCTAATGGTGAAAAACTTGAAGCATTCCTACTAAGATCAGGGATAAGGCAAGGATGTCTCTTCACTACCCCTTTTCAGCATTGTACTGGAAGTCCTAGCTAATGCGACAAGAAAACAGAAGAAAAGAAAGATACAGGGCCCGGCATGGTAGATCACGCCTGTAATCTGAGCACTTTGGGAGGCCAAGGCAGGCAGATTACTTGAGGCTAGGAATTCGAGACCATCCTGGCCAACGTGGTGAAATCTTGTCTCTACCAAAAATATACAAATCAGCCAGGCATGGTGGTGAGCACCTGTAGTCCTAGCTACTTGGGAGGCTGAGGCAGAAGAATCACTTGAACCCGGGAAGCAGAGGCTGCAATGAGCAGAGATTGCACCACTGCGCCCCAGCCTGGGTGACAGAGTGAGACTCTGTCTCAAAAAAAACAAAAGATACGTGGATTGGGAAGAAAGAAAATTGTCTTTGTTCACTGAAGACATGATTTTATCTATGTAGAAAATCTCAAAGAATCTAGAAAAAACCTCTTGGAACTAACAAGCAATTATAGTGAGTTTGCAGAGCACAAGGTTAACATACAAAAAAGTCAGTTCCTTCCTATGTACCAACAATGAAAAAGTGGAATTTGAAACGAAAAATACATTACCATTTACATTAGCACTCTCAAAAATTGAACAAATAGACATAAATATAACAAAATATCTACAAGATCTTAATAAGGAAAACTACAAAACTGTGATGACAGGTATCAAAGAAGAACTACACAAATGGAGAAACATTTCATGTTTGTGAATAGGAAAACTCAGTGTCATCAAGATGTCAGTTCTTCCTGATTTAATTGGTAGATTCAATGCAATCCCAATCAAAATCCCAGCAATTTGTTCTGTGAACATTAACAAACTGATTGTAAAGTTTGTATGGAGGGACAAAATATTCAGAACAGCTGTCTTAGTTCATTTTGCATTGCTGTAAGGGAATACCTGAGGGTGAGTCATTTATAAAGAAAAGAGGTTTGTTTGGCTCATAATTCTGCAGGCTGAACAAGAAGCATGGCACCAGCATCTCCTTCTGGTGAGGACCTCAGGAAGCTTCCAACCATGTCAGAGGCGAATGGGGAGCAGGTATGTCTCATGGTGAGAGAAGGAGGAAGAGAAAAAGAACAATCATATTTTGCAGGAACTATGAGTGAGAACTGGCTCAGTCCCTTGAGGATGGCACCATGACATTTATGAGGGATCCGTCCCCATAATTCCACCAGGTCCTACCTCCAACATTGGGGATCAAATTTTAACCTGACACTTGGAGGGGCCATTTGTCCAAACTGTGTTATTCTTTCCCTGGCCCCCCAAATGTCATATCTTTCTCACATTGCAAAATACAATCATCCTTTCCCAATAGTTTCCAAAGTCTTAACTCATTCCACTATCAATTAAAAAATGCAAAATCTCATCTGAGACTGAAGGCTAATTTCTTCCAGCTGTGAGCCTGTAAGATGAAAAGCAAGTTATTTAATTCTAAGATACAATGGTTATACAGGCATAGGGTAAACATTCCCATTCCAGAAGGAAAAAAATGGCCAAAAGAAAGGAATAATAGGCCTCATGCAAGTCCAGAATTCAGCAGGGCAGACATTAAATCTTAAAGCTCCAAAATAATCTCCCTTAACTCCATGTCCTGCATCCTGGGCACACTGGTGCAAGGGGTGGGCTCCTAAGGCCTTGGGCAGCCTCACCCCTTGGTTTTACTGGAGCACAGCCTATATGTCTACTCTCACAGGTGGGAGTTGTTCCTTTGGCTTTTCCAGGCTGAAAGTACAACCTGCTGGTGGCTCTACCACTCTGGGCTCTGGAGGGCAGCAGTCTTGTTCTACTAAGGAGTACCCCAGTGGGGATTCTATGGGGGCTGCAACCCTACATCTCCCCTTGGCACTCCCCTAGTAGAGTCTCTCTGCGGGGGCTCTGCCCCTGTGTCAGGCTTCTGCCTGGGCATGCAGACTTTCTGATACATCTTCTGAAATCTAGGTGGAAACTGCCAGAATACACTCTCGCATTCTGTGTGTCTACAGACTTAACACCACATAGAAGCTGCCAGGGCCTCTGATTGGCAGCCTGAGCCATGCCTGGGGCCTTTTGAGCCCTGACTGGGGCCTGAATGGCCTGAATTTGGATTGGGCTCCTGAAAGCATTCTGTCCTTCTAGGTTTCTAGGCCTTTTCCCCATTGTCTTGCTAATTTCTTTTGCAAGTGGTTACTCTTCAGCCCCTTTAAATTTCTCTCCTAAAAATGCTTGTTCCTTCCCTACCACAGGACTGGGTTGTACATTTTTCAAACTTTTACACTCTGCTTTCCTTTTAAGTTGAAACCTTAGATCAGCCCTTTGCTCCCACATTTGATTGTGGACTGTGAGATTTAGAACAAAGCAATGATACTTGCTTTTACCGCTCCTATTCAGATGGTGCTGGAAGTCTCAACTGGTGCAATTAGTTAAGAAAAGGAAATAGGCCAGGCATGGTGGCTCATGCCTATAATCCCAGCACTTTGGGAGGCCAAGGAGGGAAGATTGCTTGGGCCCAGGAGTTCAAGACCGGCCTGAGCAACATAGGGAGATACCATTTCTACAAAAAAAGTAAAACAGGAAAGGGGAATAAAAGGCATACAGATTGGAAAAAAGAAATGAAACTGTCCCTATTTCCAAATGACATGATTGTCTATGCAGAAGATCTCAAGGAATATACCCACCCCCAACAACAACAACAACACAGCCCTCCTAGGACCTAATTGAGTGAGTTTAACAAAGTCACTGGATACAAATTCAACACAAGCCTTGACCAAGAATTTTTTCCTTCAGGAGTATAGCCAACTTAGAAGGACTCTCCACTTAAAAACAAACAAACAGGATTCCAACCGAAACTAATTTTTCCTGCTAGCCAAGCTGGCAAGAATTAACAAAAGTCTCCAAAGAGTAAAATTAACCAAAAATTGTGAGCAGAAACTAGAATGGTAGGCAGCAAATCCTATTATCAATACCGTAAGTGGGTGATAAGCCTTGGGTCAGTAGTTTGCTGGTATAGGTGAATCTGACACTTCCAATTTATTAAGTCCAAAGCCCCAAAAGAAAAGTGTTCTGGTTTCTGAGCTTTCTTTGTTTTACTCTAAAATGTGAATAATGTTCACTTCACAATGTCTGAAAATAGGGTTAATTAGGAGGCCTGATGGAGTTGTTTCCTAGTTTCACTCTGCAGATGCCAAATAACGGGACGCCTTAGTAATCTGTGTTTCTCCTCCCTCTGGCAATCCAACTGTTAAAATTAGAAAGATAATTTGTTATCTGTGAAAGTTTAATTGGAGCAATATGTGATGGAAATGCAAATTACTTAATTAGGAGTTAGGGAGAGTATGAGAGAACAATGAAATGAAAAATTAGCAAATATTATTAAATTAAATTTATTTATTAATCATGTGTTGGATCCAAGTACCTTATAGCTACCAAGGATACAGGATACAAAGAGGTTATTCTCAAATGGGGGAGAAGATAATTAAGTATCCTGCAAAATGCCTCATGATATGTGCTAAAGTAACATTAGTATGTACAGTGTGCTATGAAACTATCAAAGAGGGGAGCAACTAACTCTCTCCAAAGTTTGAAGAGCAGTGCAGTTGGATTCTATTTCCAATCTGTGAAACTCTCTCACCACACCTGTTAAAGTACTCTCTGAGGGCCCAATGAAAAATCAGGCAGATACCAGAGAGGAATCTATTCATACAAGATAGCTGCATAGGGTGATATCTGTGACTCTGCGGCTTTTTTAACTGGTTGCATTCCCCAGTCATTTGCAATTTGGGTGGCAGAAAGCTGAGATTTTATGGACTTGAAATGTTAGGGGACAGAGATCAAGGCTGGCAGAGCAAGAAATTACAGAGGAATCCCTGCAAACAAGAAAAATCATAAGAAGGGTGAACCACAAAATTTTAGTATAAGGACTGCTCAGGTGCTTGGCTGACAGCCAAATTATGTAGGCACAACAGAGGACCCCTCTGCCTCAAGAGGCCAGGTTAAAACAACAGCAGCTGGAAACCATAAGAACAAAGATATCAGTACCTATATTGTGCAAGGGAGACAAAGTTTGCAGTTCAAATCTAGGCAGGTTAAGTATTAATATCTACTAGAACAACAACAAAAATCCCACAGCAATTCTTAGAAGAACACAGTTAAACCCAGTGTCTAGGCATGCAAAGAAACAGAAGTGTGAATCGTACTCAAGGAAGGGGAAAGGGCAGTCAGTAGAAACTGACTCTGAGTGAGCCTAGTTGTTGGATTTAACAGAAACTTCAAAGCACTTATTGTAAATGTGTTCAATGAGTTAAAATATGACATCAATGAGTGGGTAGAAAATCTCAACCAAGAAATGGAAACTATAAAAATGGAAATTTGAGAGTTGAAAAATACAGTAACTGAACATTTTTAAAAATCTAAATAGCTTCAACAGTAGATTAGAAAACAAAGCAGGCCGGGCGCGGTGGCTCAAGCCTGTAATCCCAGCACTTTGGGAGGCCGAGACAGGCAGATCACAAGGTCAGGAGATCGAGACCATCCTGGCTAACACGGTGAAACCCCGTCTCTACTAAAAAAAATACAAAAAAACTAGCCGGGCGAGGTGGCGGGTGCCTGTAGTCCCAGCTACTAGGGAGGCTGAGGCAGGAGAATGGCGTAAACCCGGGAGGCGGAGCTTGCAGTGAGCTGAGATCCGGCCACTGCACTCCAACCCAGGCGACAGAGCGAGACTCCGTCTCAAAAAAAAAAAAAAAAAAAAAAAAAAAAACAAAGCAGATTGGCAAAAGAAGCCATGAAGTTCAAGCTAGATCAATAGAAATCACCCAGTTTCAAGAAACAGGGGAGAAAAAGCCAGAATAAAGTTGAAAAGAGATATGTAGGGCAATATCAAACAATCCATTATAGGTATAATTAGAGTCTTAGAAGGAGCGGCAGCAGTGGATTATAGAAAATGTTTTAAAGAAATAATGACTGGAATTTTCTCACATTTTATGGGAAAAAATTAACTTACCCAAGAAGTATAGCAGACTGAAAGCAAGATAATCACAAAGAAAACCACTTACTGACTCTCCAGAGAAAAATGGTATGTTGTACATAGGGAACAATAGTGCAATTAACACCTCACTTCTTATCAGAAACTCTGAAGGTCAAAAGACATTGGACCAACATATTCAAATGATGGAAAAAAGAAAGCTTTCAGCCAAGAATTCTGCATCTGGAGAAATTATCCTTCAAATATAAGGGAAAAATAAAGACATTTTTGGATAAACAGAGATGAGAGAATTTTTCACTAGTAGACCTGCACTATAAGACATTTCGACTGAAGGGAAATGGCACCTAAATGGATATTTGGATCTACACAAAGGAATGAAGAGCACATGAAATTGTAAACGTGTGTAAAACAAAAATAATGATTTTTTGTTATGTCTTAATATCTTTTTACAATGTATACAGATAATACACAGGATAACCTCCCAGTCTCAACCTCCCAGGTTCAAGCAGTCCTCTTGACTCAGCCCCTCAAGTAGCTGGGACTACAGGCACGCACCACCATGCCCAGCTAATTTTTTTTGTAGCGATGGGGTTTCACCATGTTGCCAAGGCTGATCTCGAGCTCCTGAGCTCAAGCAATCTGCCCGCTTTGGCCTCCCAAAGTGCTAAGACTACAAGCCTGAGCCACCGTGCTGTGCCAAGTAATTCAGTACATTTTCTAAAATTTTCTAAAGTGCACTGGGATAAATTGAATTTATACACTGTAGTCCCAAAAGCAACCATTAAAAATATAATGAAAAGAGATATACATAGAAAACCAATAGAGGAATTAAAATGGAATGCCAAAAAATATGTGACTAACATAAAGGGAGGTAGGAAAAGAGGGACAGAGAAACAAGTAATGGATAGAAGAAATAGGAAAGAGATGGTGTGATTGTACTTTTAAAACTGAACATGTAAATAATTAAGTGTAAATAGACCAAAATTCTAAACAAAAGGCAGAGATTGTCAGACTGGACCAAAAAAAAGCAAGAACCCAGTATGTGCTAACTGTATGAGATGTACTGTCTATATGAGAGACATTCTACATATAAAGATGCAAATACACTGAGAGTAAAAGGATAGAAAGAAATATGCCATGCAAATAGTATGCACTAGAAATTTGTAGTAACTCTGTTCTTACCAGAAAAAAAGACATCAATACGAGGAAGATTTTTGGAGACTATGAGGAATCTTTCGTAATGATCAAAGAGTTAATACATTAGGAAGTTATGAGAATTACATGTGTATAGGCACCTAATAAATATAGTTTCAAAATACATGAAGCAAACAACTGAACTAAGAGGGAAAACAGTCAAAGTTAGAACTGTAATTGGACACTTTTCACTCTGTAATTGATAATACAACTGGATCTCCCCCCACCAAAGTAAAGAAATCAAAGATCTGAAAAACACTATTAACTACCATGACTTGATTGATATTTATAGAACTGTAACTAACAAATACAGAATACACTTTTTCTCCCTAAGTACACAAGGAAGATTCACCAGGGTAGGCCGTGTGTTAGGACATAAGTCTCAGTGTATTTCAAAAGATTAAAATCTTACAGAGTATGTTTCCTGACCATAATGGAAGTAAATTTGAACCAGATGATAATAAAATGAGTACATATTAAAAATTGTGTCCTTCAGAAAAATTCACATACTTTTTGAAATTGTGGGATGAAGCCAAAGTAGTCATTACAGTGAAATTTTTAGTTTTAAATGTTAATGTTAGAAAAGAAAAAAGTCTAAACCTAAGCTTCCATTTAAGAAGCTAGAGAAAGAATAAATTAAATCTAAAGTAAAGATAACAGAAATAGATGAAATAGGAAACAGATTAAAAAGATCAATAAAGTTGATAAATGTCTAGCTAGATTTATCAGGGATTTAAAAAATGTTACCAATATTGGGAATAAAAATAGGAATTGGGAATAAATCTATACATAGTGTAGAATTATAAAGTTGATAAGGGAATATTATGAACAATTTTATGCCAGTAAATTTGATAATTTAAATGGACAAATTTCTGGAAAAACATAAGTCATAAAACACAAGAAGGCAGATAAAATATTGATAGCCCCTATGTCTACTAAAGAAATTGAATTTGTAATTTTAATTTGTACCTTTCCTGAAAAGCAAATTTCAGGTGCAAAGAGCTTCACTGGTGAATTTCACCAGACATTTAAGAAAGACATAGTACCATTCAAACCCAACTTAAATAGAAGGGGTGGGGCTGTTTCTCAAGTTATTTTATGGATTCAATTTTACTCTGATAACAAAAACAGAAAAAGAAATTACAAAAAAAGAAAATTACAAATAAAAATCCCACATAAACATACAAATTTATTTTTCTTAGAGACAAGGCCTTATTCTATTGCCCAGGCCGGAGTGCAGCCTTGACCTTCTAGGTTTAAGCAGTCCTCCCTTCTAAGCCTCCCAAGTAGCTGGGATCACAGGCATGCACAACCCTGCCCAGCTAGTTTATTTTATTTTAGTTTTTGTAGAGATGAGGTCTTGCTTTGTTGCCCAGGCTGGTCTTGAACTCCTGAGCTCAAGAGATCTCCCACCTAGGCCTCCCAAAGTGCTGGGATTACAGGCATGCGCCGCTGTGCCCAGGATAAATATGCAAAAATTCTTAACAGAATATCAATTCACTGAAGCCCATCAATGTAAGAAAAGAACAATACATCATAACCAAGAGAAGATTTCCCAGGATTGCAAGGTTAATTTAACACTAGAAAATCAATCAATATAAATTCTGATATTAGTAGAACAAAAAATCATCATCTTAACAGATGCCGAAGAAGCATTTGACAAAATTTAATAGCTATTCCAAATTTAAACTCTGAGTAAACTAGGAAGGGAAGGGAACTTCCTTAAAGGCATCTGTGAAAACCCCACAGCTAGAATTATACTTAATGATGGAAGTCTGAAATTCTTTCTTCTAAGTTCAAGAACAAGCAGGGGAGGCAGAACAAGATGGCCGAATAGAACCCTCCAGCAGTTTCCCCCCAGCAAGAACACCAACCTGAACAACTATCCATACAAGAAAGCACTTTCATAAGAACTAAAACACAGGTGAGCAATCACAGTACCTAGTTTTAACATATTAAGGAAAGAGGCACTGAAGAGGTTAGGAAAGATAGTCTTGAATTGCCTATACCACCCCTCCTCCATCCTCCAGCAGGGCAGTATGATGTGGAGAGAGAATCTGTGTGCTTGGGAAAGGGAAAGTGAAGTGACTGTGGGACTTTGCATTGGAACTCACTGCAGCTCTGTCACAGCAGAAAACAACACACGGCAGAATTTGGCTGGTGTCCAAAGCAGGAGCATTTAGAATAGACATAGCCAGAGGCAAATCGTCCATCCTAGCAGTCGGAACTTGAGTTCCAGCTAGCCCCACCACCATGGGCTAAGGTGCTCTGGTGTGCTAAATAGATTTGAAGGGCAGTCTAGGCCACAAGGACTGCAATTTCTGCATGAGACCTGGTGCTGTATTAGGCTCAGAACCAGGGGATTTGGGGTCCACACAATACAGTGAGACACCAGCTGGGGCAGCCAAGGGAAAGCTTATGTCACCCCTTCCCCAACTTCAGGCAGCACAGCTCACAGCACCAGGAGGAGAGGGAAGAGTAAAGATGGGCCAGGCATGGTGGCTCACGCCTGTAA
>NW_012115755.1:946677-947059 GCF_000951035.1 Colobus angolensis palliatus
TAGGCACAGAAAGACAAATTTTGCATGTCCTCACTGTTTGTGGGAGGTAAAAATTAGACTCATGGCGATAGTGAGTAGAATGATGGTTACCAGAGGCTAGGAAGGGGAGTAGGGGGTTGGGAGAGAATGGATGGTTATTGGGTACAAAAATATTGTTAGATACAATGAATAAGATCTAATATTTGATAGCACAACAAGGTGACTGCAGTAAGCAATATTTTATTATACATTTCAGAATGAGGGAGTACAATTGGAATGTTCTTGACAAAGAAATGAATTCTTGAGGTGATGGATACCCATTTACCCTGATGTGATTATTACACATTATATAATGTCTCAAAATATTTCTGTCTCAAAATATCTCAGATACCCCATAAATATA
>NW_012115755.1:947399-951328 GCF_000951035.1 Colobus angolensis palliatus
CAACTATTATATATATTATATTATATATATATGTATCTACTATGTACTTACAAAAAGAAAAAGAAAAAGCAAGGGCCAGGCACAGTGACTCAAGCTGGTCATCCCACTACTTTGGGAGACCAAGGCAAGAGGAATCCTTGAGCCCAGGAGTTCAAGACCAGTCTGTAGTGACATCACGTCTCTATGAAAAAAAAAAAAAAAAGCTGGGCTTGGAGATACACACCTGCAGTCCCTGCTACACAGGAGGCTGAGGTCATAGGATAATGCTACTGCACTCCAGCCTGTGTGACATAGCAAGACCCCATCTCAAAAAACAAAAAGCAAGAATGTCTGTTCTTGGCACTTCTATTCAGAATTATACTAAATGCCTTAGCAATTGTAATAAGGCAAAAAAAAATACAGATTGGAAAGGAAGTAAGACTTATTTGCAGACAGCACATATATAGCAATCCTAGGTTCCAAGATGGCCGAATAGGAACAACTCCAGTCTACAGCCCCCAGCGTAAGCAATGCAAAAGACGGGTGATTTCTGCATTTCCAACTGAGGTACCGGGTTCATTTCACTGGGGCTTGTTGGACAGTGGGTGCAGGACAGTAGGTGCAGCCCACCGAGTGAGAGCCGAAGCAGGGCGAGGCATCACCTCACCCAGGAAGCACAAGGTGTCAGGGAATTCCATTTCCTAGCCAAGGGAAGCTGTGACAGACGGCACCTGGAAAATCGGGTCACTCTCACCCTAATACTGCACTTTTCCAACGGTCTTAGCAAACGGCACACCAGGAGATTATATCCCGTGCCTGGCTTGGAGGGTCCCACGCCCACGGAGCCTCACTCATTGCTAGCACAGCAGTCTGAGGTCGAACTGCAAGGTGGCAGCAAGGCTGGGGAGGAGCGCCGGCCATTGCTGAGGCTTGAGTAGGTAAACAAAGCAGCCAGGAAACTTGAACTGGGTGGAACCCACCGCAGCTCAAGGAGGCCTGCCTGCCTCTGTAGACTGTACCTCTGAGGGCAGGGCATAGCTGAACAAAAGGCAGCAAAATCTTCTGCAGACTTAAATGTCCCTGTCTGACAACTTTGAAGAGAGTAGTGGTTCTCCAAGCACTGAGTTTGAGATCTGAGAATGGACAGGCTGCCTCCTCAAGTGGGTCCCTGACCCCTGAGTAGCCTAATAGTGAGGCACCTCTCAGTAGGGGCCAACTGACACCTCACACGACCAGGTGCCCCTCTGAGATGAAGCTTCCAGAGGAATGATCAGGCAGCAACATTTGCTATTCTGCAATATTTGCTGTTCTGCAGCCTCTGCTGGTGATACCTAGACAAACAGGGTGTGGGGTGGACCTCCAGCAAACTCCAACAGACTTGCAGCTAAGGGTCCTGACTGTTAGAAGGAAAACTAACAAACAGGACATCCACATCAAAACCCCATCTGTACATTACCATCATCAAAGACCAAAGGTAGATAAAACCACAAAGATGGGGAGAAGCCAGAGCAGAAAAGCTGAAAATTCTAAAAATCAGAGCGCCTCGTCTCCTCCAAAGGAATGCAGCTCCTTACCAGCAACAGAACAAAGCTGGACGGAGAATGACTTTGACGAGTTGACAGAAGAAGACTTCAGAAGATCAAACTTCTCCGAGGTAAAGGAGGATGTTCGAACCCAACGCAAAGAAGCTAAAACCATGAAAAAAGATTGGATGAATGGCTAACTAGAATAACCAGTGTAGAGAAGTCCTTAAATGACCAGATGGAGCTGTAAACCATGGCACAAAAACTACGTGACGCATGCACAAGCTTCAGTAGCCGATTTGATCAACTGGAAGAAAGGTTATCAGTGATTGAAGATCAAATGAATGAAATGAAGCAAGAAGAGAAGTTTAGAGAAAAAAGAGTTAAAAGAAACAAAGCCTCCAAGAAATATGGGACTATGTGAAAAGACCAAATCCATGTCTGATTGGTGTACTTGAAAGTGATGGGGAGAATGGAACCAAGTTGGAAAACACTCTTCAGAATATTATCCAGGAGAACTTCCCCAACCTAGCAAGGCAGGCCAACATTCAAATTCAGGAAATACAGAGAATGCCACAAAGATACTCCTCGAGAAGAGCAATTCCAAGACACGTTATTGTCAGATTCACCAAAGTTGAAAGGAAGGAAAAAATGTTAAGGGCAGCCAGAGAGAAAGGTCGGGTTACCCACAAAGGGAAGCCCATCAAACTAACAGCAGATCTCTCGGTAGAAACTCTACAAGTCAGAAGAGAGTGGGGGCCAATATTTGACATTCTTAAAGAAAAGAATTTTCAACCCAGAATTTCATATCCAGCCAAACTAAGCTTCATAAGTGAAGGAGAAATAAAATCCTTTACAGACAAGCAAATGCTGGGAGATTTTGTCACCACCAGGCCTGCCTTACATGAGCTCCTGAAGGAAGCATTAAACATGGAAAGGAGCAACTGGTACCAGCCACTGCAAAAGCATACCAAATTGTAAAGACCATCGAGGCTAGGAAGAACTGCATCAACTAACAAGCAAAATAACCAGCTAACGTCATAATGACAGGATCAAATTCACACATAACAATATTAACCTTAAATGTAAATGGGCTAAATGCACCAGTTAAAAGACACAGACTGGCAAATTGGATAAAGACTCAAGACCAATCAGTGTGCTGTATTCAGGAGACCCATGTCACGTGCAGAGACACACATAGGCTCAAAATAAAGGGATAGAGGAAGATCTACCAAGCAAATGGAAAGCAAAAGAAAAGCAGGGATTGCAATCCTAGTCTCTGATAAAACAGACTTTGAACCAACAAAGATCAAGAGACAAAGAAGGCCATTACATAATGGTAAAGGGATCAATTCAACAAGAAGAGCTAACTATCCTAAATATATATGCACCCAATACAGGAGCACCCAGATTCATAAAGCAAGTCCTTAGAGACCTACAAAGAGACTTAGACTCCCACACAATAATAAGGGGAGAGTTTAACACCCCATTGTCAACATTAGACAGATCAATGAGACAGAAAGTTAATATGAATATCCAGGAATTGAACTCAACTCTGCACCAAGCAGACCTAATAGACATCCACAGAATTCTCCACCCCAAATCAACAGAATATATGTTCTTCTCAGCACCACATCGCACTTATTCCAAAATTGACCACATAGTTGAAAGTAAAGTACTTCTCAGCAAATATAAAAGAACAGAAAATATAATAAACTGTCTCTCAGACCACAGTGCAATCAAACTGGAACTCCGGATTAAGAAACTCACTCAAAACTGCCCAACTACATGGAAACTGAACAACCTGCTCCTGAATGAGCAGGTTACGTACCTTACTGGGTACATAACGAAATGAAGGCAGAAATAAAGATGTTCTTTGAAACCAATGAGAACAAAGACACAACATACCAGAATCTCTGGGACACATTTAAAGCAGTGTGTAGAGGGAAATTTATAGCACTAAATGCCCACAAGAGAAAGCAGGAAAGATCTAAAATTGACACCCTAACATCACAATTAAAAGAACTGGAGAAGCAAGAACAAACGCATTCAAAAGGTAGCAGAAGGCAAGAAATAACTAAGGTCAGAGCAGAACTGAAGGAGATAGAGACACAAAAAACCCTTCAAAAAAATCAATGAATCCAGGAGCTGATTTTTTGAAAAGAAGAAAAGAGAGAAGATTCAAATAGACGCAATAAAAAATGATAAAAGGGTTATCACCAGTGATCCCACAGAAATACAAACTACCATCAGAGAATACTAGAAGCACCTCTATGCAAATAAACTAGAAAATCTAGAAGAAATGGATAAATTCCTGGACACATACTCCCTTCCAAGACTAAACCAGGAAGAAGTTGAATCCCTGAATAGACCAATAACAGGCTCTGAAATTGAGACAATAATTAATAGCCTACCAACCAAAAAAAG
>NW_012115755.1:953988-958349 GCF_000951035.1 Colobus angolensis palliatus
TGATGAGTTAATGGGTGCAGCACACCAACATGGCACATGTATACATATGTAACAAACCTGCACGTTGTGCACATGTATACTAGAACTTATAATAAAAAAGTAAAAAATAAAAATAAAAGTAAAATGTAAGCAAACACTTAAAAAATAAAATAAATTGAAAGAATAAAAAAGGAAAAGAAAAAAAAGAAATCCTAAGGAATAGACAAAAAACTAGTATGTGAACTTAGCAAAGTTGCAGAATACAGTATTAATATATGCAAATCAAGTATATTTATAGTAGCGATGCATAATTGGAAAATGAAGTAAAAATACATTTCTATTTTCAATATTATTAAATTATTGAGGATAAAGAGAGAGGTTTGCATGGGTTCAGTGGAGACATGGTAGAGGAAGGGGTTAGTTTAACCTGGGAGGAGAAGTCATCTAAAAGGATTTCACACATAATGGTATCTGTGCTGTGTCTTGAAAGACAAAAAACTCCAAACAATCAAAGGGATAATAGTCATTCTAGGTAAAAGGACAAAAGCAGGCCGGGTGCGGTGGCTCAAGCCTGTAATCCCAGCACTTTGGGAGGCCGAGGCGGGTGGATCACGAGGTCAGGAGATCGAGACCATCCTGGCTAATACAGTGAAACCCCTTCTCTACTAAAAAATACAAAAAACTAGCCGGGCAAGGTGGCAGGTGCCTGTAGTCCCAGCTACTCGGGAGGCTGAGGCGGGAGAATGGCATAAACCCGGGAGGCGGAACTTGCAATGAGCTGAGATCTGGCCACTGCACTCCAGTCTGGACGACAGAGCGAGACTCCATCTCAAAAAAAGAAGGACAAAAGCAAACATTCCTAGGCCCTAGGTAATCTACCATACCTAGCCAGTGATGGGTTTTAAATAGTCCAGGCACAGTGGCTCATGCCTGTAATCCCAGCACTTTGGGAGGCCAAAGCGGGCGGATCGCCTGAAGTCAGGAGTTCAAGACCAGCCTGGCCAACATGGTGAAACCCCATCTCTACTAAAAATACAAAAATTAGTCTGGTGTGGTGGCATACAACTGTAATCCCAGCTACTTGGGAGGCTGAAGCAGGAGAATCGCTTGAACCCAGGAGGCAGAGTTTGCAGTGAGCCAAGATTGCACCACTGCACTCCAGCCTAGGCTGACAGAGCGAGACTCCGTCTCAAGAAAAAATTAAATTAAATTAAATTAAATTAATAAATAAATGGGAGAGACCTGGTGATGTTGCATTTTAGCAGTTGGCTATGGGAGAGGAGTTGAGTTCAGACCTTTGATGGCCTTTCAACTATTCATGTTCAGTTCTACTAGCCATTGAGAGCCAAGCCACTAAAGGTGGTGATACCATATGGCTGCTTCCTAAGAATGAGGCGTTAGGTTTCACCAAGCATTCCCTATTCCAGGATGAGGGAATCCCTATTCCAGGATGCCAACTTCTCACTTGACCCACTCAGAATTCTGTATTCTGCTTTGGTGCTGTTGACCATGGTGACCATCTATTAAGAGAAATAGCATGGTAGCTGGGAGAGCAGCAATAGTATTGTTAGCCTCAGGGCCCTAAAGTACCAATGGCAATAGTATCCAAGTAAGTGAGAAGACACCTGGAAGATAGAACAATAGTTTTCCAGGCTTATGGTACAGAGGTTGATTACAATACCTCTGTACTGTATCATTAGGCTTTGTGAATAGCCTGATCAATTTGCCAAGGAATGGAAGTGGATATCGGAAGTTTTCATTGATTTACTTACTTAGGGTTCAGACTTACACTATTGGTGTTATTACCCTTGTTATATTATCTTTCATATCTGTTTCTAGGCTGATTACATATTGAATCAAGTTGTACATTCCTAGGCCCTCACAGGGAAAGAAATAGATCTGTGTTTGAATGTCTGTCTCTGCTACTTAGCTGTATAATCTTAAGGTAGATAACCCCTCTGAACTCTAGTTTCCCCATCTGTATGATGGATTGATAATGCCTACCTTATCAGGTCGTTGTGAAAATTAAAGATATGTGAAAATACTCAAAGTTCTTAGCACATAGATTCTCTTACATTTGCTTCACTTCTTATTTAGCTTTTGTTGTAGGTTATCCTGTGTATTTGACCTTCCAAACAAAGGTTGCTTTTTGCTTTGTGACTTAAGGTTGGAATATCTCCTACTACTCCCCTGTCCTCCTCGAACCAGAAAAAAAAAAAAAAAATCCCACTATGATCCTAGTCATGTGCATGTGGCATTTGGAGAATTTAAGAAGGTATAGAAATTGACAGCTTTAGCAATACTATTGCTTATGTTATACAAGATGTGTAACTTATCAGTGAGGTGAAATGGTAAAGTAATGCTTATCCTTAAAAGCTAAGACGTAAATCATCTCAGATAAAGCTAATACTGCCATCTTGACCTCTTCTCTTCATACAATCCTTTAACAGGACTTTATTGACTTAACTAGAGAGACCAGACCAAGGACAAAAGATCGCAATGGACTGTGTGTGATTGACCTGACAGGAGCTGAGGGAGAAAATAGACCTATTGCCACTCTTGACTTAACTTTAGAACCTGTCACTCCTTCCCAGAAGGAGCCAACCAGTCTTCAGACATGTGCCCGCCTCTCTGGCAAAGAGGTGATGGAAGGGCAGGTGAACAGAAGCTCTCAGCCTACAGCACGGAGAATCATTAACAGTGATCCTGTAGATTTGGACCTAGTAGAAGAAAACACCTTTGTCGGTCCCCCACCCGCTACATCCATCAGTGGAAGCTCTGTTTATCCAACAGAGCCTAATTGTAGCTCAGCCACATTCACAGGTAACCTCAGCTTCTTGGCAAGCCTACAGCTGTCTTCAGATGTTAGCTCCCTCTCCCCAACAAGTAATAATAGTAGCAACAGCAGCAGCAGCAATCAAAAAGCACCCTTGCCATGCCCACAGCAAGATGTGCCTCGCCCACCACAAGCCTTGCCATGTGCCCTCCAAGCTTTGCCGTGCCCACTGAGAGCCTCACCTTGTCCACCACGAGCCTCCTCATGCCCACCACGAGCTTTGTCATGCCCATCACAAACCATGCAGTGCCAACTACCAGCTCTAACTCACCCACCTCAAGAAGTGCCATGCCCTGGGCAGAATATCCCAAGCCCACCTCAAGACTCATTATGGCATCCTCAACACTCACCAAGCCCACCTCAAGACTCTCTGGGCCTACCTCAAGATGTACCAGGCCCACCTCAAAACATATTACATCCACAAGATGTGGCATACGTGCAAGACATGCCACAGTCACCAGGAGATGTACCACGGTCACCCGGAAACATGCCACCATCACCAGATGTGTCACAGTCATCAGGAGACATGCTAGGGTCACCAGAAGATGTGCCACAGTCATCAAGTGATGCTTCACTGTCACCAGATGTACCACCGTCACCAGGGGGCATGCCACACTTACCGGGAGATGTGTTACATTCACCTGGAGACAGGCCACACTCATCAGGGGATGTGACACACTCACCTAGAGACATCCCTCACTTACCAGGAGACAGGCCTGACTCTACCCAGAATGGTGTACAGAACCATGACATGCCTATGGATATCTCAGCTCCGTCCTCTCCAAGCTGCTCTCCCAGCCCATTGTCTGAAACTCCCTTAGAGAAAGTTCCTTGGCTCTCTGTCATGGAAACCCCAGCCAGAAAAGAAATATCACTGTCAGAGCCTGCCAAACTCAGGTCTGCCCATGTACAAGCACGAACACCACAAGGTGGGTTGTACAACAGACCATGCCTGCATAGACTGAAGTACTTCTTACGACCTCCGGTTCATCACCTCTTCTTTCAGACACTAATACCGGATAAAGACACAAGAGAGGTAAGCTAACATCTTCCCCTAGGGATTGGGTGTCCTTTCCCTAGGCCTAGGAGAAGGTCAGTGTGAATGGAGTCCATGCATGAGAGGACAGGTCAAATTAATGAAATATCATTCATAAATGAAATTTCTTATCTTTCTTCCACTTGTGAAGACCCATTCAGTGTAGAGGCCCAGATCTGGGTTCAAATTTTAGTCCCACACTTAAAAACTGTCACTTTTTTCTTTTTTCTTTTTTTTTGAGATGAAGTCTCGTTCTGTCTCCCAGGCTAGAGTGCAGTGGCACAATCTTGGCTCACTGCAGCCTCCATCTCCCAAGTTCAAGAGATTCTCCTACCTCAGCCTCCTAGTAGCTGGGACTACAGGCGCATGCTGTCACACCTAATTTTTTGTGTTTTTACTAGAGACGGGGTTTCATCGTGTTAGCCAGGATGGTCTTGATCTCCTGACCTCGTGATCCACCCGCCTCAGCCTCCCAAAGTGCTGGGATTACAGGCGTGAGCCACTGCGCCT
>NW_012115755.1:959479-986907 GCF_000951035.1 Colobus angolensis palliatus
GGTTCAAGCGATTCTCTTCTCTCAGCCTCCTGAATACCTGGGATTACAGGCGCCTGCCACCACACCCAGCTAATTTCTGTACTTTTAGTAGAAACAGGGTTTCACCATGTTGGCCAGGCTGGTCTTGAACTCCTGACCTCAAGTGATCCACCCACCTCGGCCTCCGAAAGTTCTGGGATCACAGACGTGAGCCACCGCGCCCGGCCCAGACTGCATTTATTATTGTGAATAATTTGATGTCTTTCCTTCCCAATTGCCTTTTTATACATAGGCATTTTACTTATTTTAATAATTGGGATTTTTAACATATACACATTATTTTTGTTGTTTATGGGGAGTAGGGGTTGAGAGGATGGCTCTGAAGTTTATGCCACGTGTGTTTGAAACCAGCTTCTGCCATTTGTTGTATGACGAATGCTTACCCTCCAAATCTCAGTTTCTTTATTTATAAAATAGGAATAATAATAATAGTATATATTTCCTAAGATTATTGTAAGAACTGGTTGCGGATCAATTAAGTCTTCAGTGCTGGGTACGGTGGCTCATGACTGTAACCCAAGCATTTTGGGAGGCCGTGGTAGGTGGATTGCTTGAGCCCAGGAGTTTGAGACCAGCCTGGACAACATGGTGAAACCCCCTCTATAAAAAATTGAAAAATTAGCTGAACATGGTGGTACACACCTGTGCCCTAGCTACTCTGGAGGCTGAGGCAGGAGAATGGTGTGAACCTGGGAGGCAGAACTTGCAGTGAGCCAAGATCGCGCCACTGAGTTCCAGCCTGGGCGACAGAGTGAGATTCCATCTCAAAAAATACATAAATAAATAAATAAAATAATTGTTTAAGGCCGGGCACGATGGCTCACACCTGTAATCCCAGCACTTTGGGAAGCCAAGACAGGCTTGATTGCTTGAGCTCACAAGTTCGAGACCAGCCTGCGCAACATGGTGAAACCGTGTCTACTAAAAATACAAAAAAAATTAGCCGGGCATGGTGGCACACGCCTATAGTCCCAGCTACTCAGGAGGCTGAGGTGGGAGGATGGCTTGATCCTGGGAGGCAGAGGTTGCAATGAGCCATGATCATGCCACTGTACTCCAGCCTGGGTGACAGAGCAAGACTATCTCAAAAAAAAAAAAAAATTAAGAGTTCAAAATTTATTGTTATTAAATCCTCATATCAATCAAACTTTAAAATTGTTTAATTTTAATTATAAAAGTAATAAGTGTGTATTATGGACATATTGGAAAATATGGAAGAGCACATACAGAAAAAATCACCCCTAATTCTACCACCCACATAATAGAAAATCACTTTTCACATATTCTGTCACAGTCTTTATATACATATTTTTTGGGGGAAGAAGCAACTTAATATTTACTCTTCTCACAGAAAAAAAAATGGAATTCTTCTCCTAACAACAAAATGAATTTAAAACTTCTTTCTTATCTATTTCAGTATCTGATATAGTATCACAGCTATCCCTAAGTCTCTAGTTACCCTCACCCCAAAATCAACCTAGGCTACCTCTTGACCCATTTGTATTTTTCTGTCTATGCTATATTTTAACATAGATGAAATCATGTTATATGTATAATACTGAATTCTGATTTTTTAACTTTATATAAGCTTTTTCGTATGTCATTAAAAGTTTTTTAGCTGAAGCTCTTGTTTGTCTGTTTGTTTTGAGATGGAGTCTCGCTCTGACACCTAGGCTGGAGTACAGTGGCACCATCTCGGTTCATTGCAGCCTCCACCTTCCAGGTTCAAGCAATTCTCATGTCTCAGCCTTCAAGTAGCTGGGACTACAGACACATGCCACCACGTCTGGTTAATTTTTATATTTTTAGTAGAGATGGGGTTTCACCATGTTGGTCAGGCTCCTCTTGAACTCCTGACCTCAAGCAGTTCGCTTGCCTTGGCCTCCCAAAGTGCTGGGATTACAGGCATGAGCCACTACACCCAGCCTCTTTTTTTTTTCTCATTATGAAATATTTCAAATGCCTGGAAAACTTTGCTATCTTCAACCTATTCTAGAACCTCTTATTTTTGTATTCTACAGAAATCCCTCCTAATTTCCTTCTTTTTAATCTCTACAGAACAAGGGTCAAAAATTAGAACCCATCCCTCATCGAAGACTAAGAATGGTAGCAAATACCATTGAAGAGAATTTTCCCCTGGGGACTGTGCAGTTTTTGATGGACTTTGTGTCACCCCAGCATTACCCACCAAGAGAAATTGTGGCTCACATCATCCAGAAAATCTTGCTCAGTGGCTCTGAGACTGTGGATGTCCTAAAGGAGGCCTACATGCTTCTCATGAAAATTCAACAGTATGAACCGTAACCTCTGGCTGTTGGTGAATCTTCTAGGGATCTTAGACTCAGGGCATAGCTTTCTCTTGATAGCCTTTTTTAACCTGTTACACAGTGGGTGACTTAGTATATTAGTGTTATTTAAATTGCAGATGATAAGAAACCCAGTCCAAGCAGACCTTAACTACTGGTAAAAGAGAATTTAATGCCTCATGTTACTAGAAACCTAGGAGTAAGATGTGACTCGATTCAGTATACAAAAATGGTTACCAGGATTCATTTTGCAGCTCTACTTTGGTTCTGTTTTGGGGCTGCATGTGGTAGCCCTCTCACCCTCAGGCTTTTATGACACTTCCAGTGGGAGAGAGTGTTTCCTTTACAGTCACTCAAGAGTTCTGAAATTGAGTCTTGCAGGATTTAATTTGCCTAATGAGAGACATGACTGTATCTTTGAGCCAATCAATGTGAATTGAGGGGTAGAACAGCATGATTGGCTAAAAAAGTCACATGCTTCATTTTGGCGTTCTGGTAGGTAAAACTAGTTGGTTAAGAGTAGTGAAGAGGGCTGGGCGCGGTGGCTCAAGCCTGTAATCCCAGCACTTTGGGAGGCCGAGACGGGCGGATCATGAGGTCAGGAGATGGAGACCATCCTGGCTAACACGGTGAAACCCCGTCTCTACTAAAAAATACAAAACTAGCCGGGCGAGGTGGCGGGCGCCTGTAGTCCCAGCTACTCGGGAGGCTGAGGTAGGAGAATGGCGTAGGCCCGGGAGGCGGAGCTTGCAGTGAGCTGAGATCGGGCCACTGCACTCCAGCCTGGGCGACAGAGTGAGACTCTGTCTCAAAAAAAAAAAAAACAAAAAAAAAAAGAGTAGTGAAGAGTTGGTTTCTTAAGACAAAATTATAGCACTAAAGCTTTCCAAAAGGGGAGTGGATACTGGGTAGCAAAAAACAATGAAGTTCCACTACTCTCAGATTGACATGGTATAATACCAGAGGGTGAGCAAGAGCATGGACGATAAGAAGAGGCTTACTTCCTTCTATCACCTTCCAGATCCCATCCCTTCTCCCTCTAAATTCTCCATAATTCTAATTGATTTCACTTGACTTTCAGGCTACATCCAGCCAATGCCAAGACAGTGGAGTGGGACTGGAAACTGCTCACCTATGTCATGGAGGAAGAGGTAACAACAATTACGAGGTTATATCTTCTGTAGGGGAAGTTTTAACTGTAAAGAAAAGTGATACCAGGTGCCATGGCTTATACCTATAATCCCACCATTTTTGGAGGCCGAGGCAGGAGGACAGTTTGAGCCCAGGAGTTCAAGGCCAGCCTGGGCAACAAAGTGAGACCCTGTCTCTACAAAAATAAAAATAAAAAATTTAGCCAGGCATAGTGGCGCATGCCTGTGGTCCCAGCTACATGGAAGCCTGAGGCAAGAAGATTGCTTGAGCCTAGGAGGTTGAGGCCAGTGATCCATGATCACAACACTATTCCAGCCTGGGTGACAGAGCAAGACCCTGTCTGAAAAGAAAAGTGACAGTAAATCTGGTAATAAAGTCTACACCATTATTCCCTCCTGATACTCCCACCCTTCCAATTCAAGATTTAGTATGTTTACTTATCCCTGTCCTTGAGATCCCATTAAAAATAATAGTAAATGAATAGAGAAAGTTATAAATTCATGGCTATAAAAAAGAGGGAAGGATAGTAGATTTGAATGAAGATTAGGGAGACCTACAGAGAATGTAAGAGTAATGACTGATGAAGCTGGGCAGAGAAAGCCACATCCATGGAGAGAGGCTACAGCCAAGGAAGGACGAATCTTCCCTTTAGAGCACCAGAGAGGTCTTGGACTTAGAAACACAGTATCTAATAGAGGGCAGGAGTCAGATGTGGGCTGTAATTGGATCTTTATTTTGAAAGTTTGTGGATGGAACAGCCAACCTCTTCATTGCTGAGGACAGGAGGATCAGTAGCCAGGTTACCTACCTTCAGGCAAAAAGTCAGAGAATTTATTGTCTAAAAAAGTTTAATGAGGCTGGGCACAGTGGCTCATGCCTGTAATCCCAGCACTTTGGGAGGCCAAGGTGGGCAGATCACGTGAGGTCGGGAGTTTGAGACCAGCCTGCCCAACATGGAGAAACACCGTCTCTACTAAAAATACAACATGAACTGGGTATGGTGGCACATGCTTGTAATCCCAGCTACTCAGGAGGCTGAGGCAGGGGAATCGCTTGAACCCGAGAGGTGGAGGTTGCAGTGAGCCAAGATAATGCCATTGCACTCCAGCCTGGGCAGCAAGAGTGAAACTCCGTCTCAAAAAAAAAAAAAGTTGAATGAACCGTCTGTAATAAACAAAGACAGCTAGTGCAGAGTTGGTGCTACAGGAAAAAGGTCTTCCACATTCTGACCTTTAAGGATCCGCAAGTTTAATAGCCAACTTTTTATCTGCTCACCTAAAGCAATTAGCTACAACAAATTACTTTCAACTTAGAATTCTGTACATAGCCAAACTATCAGTTAAGTGTGAGGATAGAATTAAGATATTTCCAGCTACGCATGAATTTGAGAATATATCCCCACACCCTGTTTCTTAGGAGGTTACCTGAGGTAGTGTATCAAAGGCATCAGGAAGTCATCAAAAAAAGCAGGGAGGCATGGGATCCAGGGAACATCAGATTTAATCCAGGAGAATATTGAAGAGAAGTCCCAAAATTACAATGAAGAGCACACCTAGGAAGCAATTTGTCCAGATTGGAGTGAAATAACGGAAGATTTTAAATAGGAACAGTCTGGAGGACATCAGCAAGATGGTAAACTAGGAAGCTCCAGGCCCTTGTTACCCCATGGAGACATTGGATTAACAACCATATACAGGCCAGAATATCACTATGAGAACTCTGGAGCCGAATTAAGAAGCTTCAGTGCCCAGGCCAATGCCTAACCAAGAGCATAGTCTATCAAAAGTGCTAGGAAAGTTTGTGGCATTTTGCATGCCCATGTGCCTCTCCCTGCCCAGCAAAGCATGGTTCAACCAGGAGAAAACCTCCCATACCTTGACTCTTCCCTTGGGCCAGAAACAAAAGAGTGGACCATGCATACAATGTACTGACTTGTCTGGGGGCTGTAGGCATGAGCCACCGTGCCTTTCCTGGAGTGGGAGACTGAGATGGGAGTATCACCTGAGGTTGGGAGTTCTAGGCCAGCTCAGCCAACATGGTGAAACCCTGTCTGTACTAAAAATACAAACATTAGCTGGGTGTGGTGGTGCATGCCTGCAGTCTCAGCTACTCAGGCACAAGAATTGCTTGAACCCAGAAGGTGGAGGTTGCAGTGAGCTAAAATCATGCCACTGCACTGCAGCCTGGGCAACAGAGCAAGGCTCTGTCTTAAAAAATAAAATAAGTTATGGGTATACAGTATATAAATATCTAACTTAAGACATTGATAACATAAACTGGGGTGGAGTAGTAAAGAAGTAGAGGTTTTTGTATGCAACTGAAGTTGTTAAACTAGATTGTTATAACTTTTTTTTTTTTTTTTGAGAAGGAGTCTCGCTCTGTCTCCCAGGCTGGACTGCAGTGGCCGGATCTCAGCTCACTGCAAGCTCCGCCTCCTGGGTTTACACCATTCTCCTTCCTCAGCCTCCCAAGTAGCTGGGACTACAGGCGCCCGCCACCTCGCCCGGCTAATTTTTTTGTATTTTTTAGTAGAGACGGGGTTTCACCGTGTTAGCCAGGATGGTCTCGATCTCCTGACCTCGTGATCCACCCGTCTCGGCCTCCCAAAGTGCTGGGATTACAGGCTTGAGCCACCGCACCCAGCCGATTGTTATAACTTTTAAGATACGTTATGTAATCTCAATGGTAACTTCAAGTAAGATATCTATAGAATATACCCAAAAGGAAATGAGAAAGAAATCAAAGCATGTCACTACAAAAAAAAAATCAATGAAAAATGAAGGAAGGCAGTAACAAAGGAAAGGAGGCCTGAAAAGGCTACAAGACATATAGGAAATAATTAATATGGCAATAGTAAGTTCTTCCCTATCAGTAATTATTTTAAATGCAAATAGATTAAAGTCCCCAATTAAAAGACAGAGATTAACTGAATGGACTAAAAACCAGGATCCAACTATATGCCATCTACAAGAGTCTCACTTTATATGTTTTCAAATACCAAACTCTTGTCACCAGGTGCAATGGCTCATGCCTGTAATTCTAGCACTTTGGGAGACCAGTGTAGAAAGATTGGTTGAAGTCAGGAGTTCAAGACCAGCCTAGACAACATAGAAAGACTCTGTCTCTAAAAAAAATTTTTTTTAATTAGTAGGCATGGTAGCACACACCTGTTGTCCCAGCTACTGTGGATGTTGAGGTGGGAGGATCCCGTGAGCCCAGGAGTTCTAGGCTGCAGTAGGTTATCATAGTGCCGCTGTACTCCAGTTGGGTGACAGAGCAAGACCGTGTCTCTAAAAAACAAAAGAAAGAAAGACTTGCTGAAAATGAAAGGATGAGAAAAGATACTCCTCATAAATAGTAACCCAAAGAGAGCAAGGGTGGCTATACTAATGTATGACAAAAAGACTTTAAGTCAAAAACTGTTACAAGTGGCAAAGAAGGACATTATATAATAAAAGGGTCAGTTCACCAAGGAGGTATAAAAATTACAAATATATATGCACTGAACATCAGACCTCCTAAATCTGTAAAACAAACGCTGACAGAATTGAAAGAAGAAATAGACAACACAATAATAGGGGGAGATTCAATACCCCACTTTTGATAATGGATAAAATAACCAGACAGAAAATCAATAAGAAAACAGAGGACTTGAACAATACTATAGGCCACTTCAGCATAGACATATACAGAACATTCCACCCAAAAACAGCAGAACACACATTCTTCTCAAGTGTACATGGAGTTTTCTCCAGATAGACCACATGTTGGGCCACAAAACAAGACTTAAACAAAATATAAAAACATTGACATTATACCAAGTATCTTCCAATCACAGTGGGATGAAACTAGGAATCAACAGCAGAATGAAATCTGGAAAACCCACAAATACATGACAACTAAACAACACACAACAGTGGTTCAGAGAAAAAAAAAAATCTCATGGGAAATTTTAAAATACCTTGAGACAAATTAAAATGGAAATATGACATACAAAAACTTATGGATGCAGCATAAGCAGCGCTAAGAAGTTACAGATAAAAATAAATGCTTACATTAAAAAAGAAGATCTCAAACCAACAACCTGACTATATCTAAAGTAGGAAAAGAAGAAACTGAACCCAAAGTTAGCAGAGGGAGGTAATAGTAAAGATTAGAGCAGAGATAAATGGAGAATAGGGAAAAAAATGAACAACACTAAGATATGAGGTTTTTAAAACATTTCATTTGTTTTGATGCAGGGTCTCACTCTGTCACTCAGGCTGGAGTTCAGTAGCACAATTATAGCTTACTGAAACCTTGAACTCCTGGGCTCAAGCCATCCTCGAGCCTCAGCCTCTCAAGTAGCTGGGACAACAAGCATGCGTCACCATACTCAGCTAATTTTTTTATTATTTTTTGTAGAGGTGGGAATCTAGCTAAGTTGCCCAGGCTGGTCTTGAACTCTTGGCCTCAAGTGATCCTCCCACCTTTGCCTCACAGAGTACTAGGATTACAGGCATGAGCCACTGCACCCAGCCACAGAGTTGCGTTTTTGAAAAGATCAAAACTGACAAACTCTTAACTAGGTTAAAAAAGAGAAAAGATTCAAATTACTAAAATCAGCATTGATAGCTCAGCGATAGAATTTTTAAAAATTACTAAAATCTGAAATGAAAGAGGGGGGCATTACAACCAGTGCCACAGAAATAAAAAGGATTATAAGAGAATACTGCCAACAATTATACCCCCAATAAACTGGATAACCTAGAATAAATGGAGTAATTCCTGGAAACCTACCAAGATTGACTCATGAAGAAATAAAAAATCTGAACAGAATAATAACTAGTAAGGAGTCAGTAATCAAAAACCTTTCAGCAAAAAAGCCTACAACAAGGTGGCTTCACTAGTAAATTTGGCCAAACATTTAAATAAAAATTAGCACCAATCCTCCTCAGAGTTTTCCAAAAAACAGAAGGAGGATTTTATTTCAGCTTATTCTATGAGGCCAGCATTACCCTGTGATATCGTTTGGCTGTGTCCCTACCCAAATGTCATCTTGAATTGTAGATCCCATAATTCCCACGTGTCATGGAAGGGACCCGGTGCAGGGTAATTGAATCATGGGGGCGGGTTTTCCTGTGCTGTTCTCATAATAGTGAATAAATCTCATGATATCTAATGGTTTTATAAAGGGGAGTTCCCCTACACAAACCCTCTCACCTACTGCCGTATAAGATGTAACTTTGCTCCTCATTCGCCTTCTGCCATGATTGTGAGGCCTCCCCAGCCATGTGGAACTGTAAGTCAACTAAACCTCTTGCCTTTATAAATTACCCAGTCTAGGGTATGTCTTTATTAGCAGCATGATACACCCTGATATCAAAGCCAGATCAAAAAAACTACAAGCAGCTGGACGCAGTGACTCATGCCTGCAATCTCAGCATTTTGGGAGGCCAAGGTGGGTGGATCACTTGAAGCCAGGAGTTCAAGACCAGCATGGCCAACATGGCGAAACCCCATCTCTGCTAAAGATAACAAAAATTAACCGAGTATGGTGGCATGCACCTGAAATCCCAACTACTGGGGAGGCTGAGGCAGGAGAATCGCCTGAACCCTGGAGGCAGGGGTTGCAGTGAGCTGAGATGGTGCCACTGCACTCCACCCTGGGCGATAGAGTAAGACTGTCTCAAAAAAAAAAAAGGAAAAGGAAAAAACTACAATAAAACTGCCAATCAGTGTACCTGATAAATGTTGATGAAGAAACCCTCAACAAAATACTAATAAACTAAAATTCAACAGCACATTAAAAGAATATGCAGTCATCTCTTGGTTGACTACATGGGGGAACTGGTTCTAGAACCTCCTTTGGATACCAAAATTTGCAGATGTTTAAATCCTGTATAACCTATACACATCCTCTTATATACTTCAAATCATCTGTAGATTACTTATGATACCCAATACAATGTAAATTACATGTAAATAGTTATACTGCATTGTTTAAGGAATGATGACAAGAAAAAACATTTGTACATATTCAGTATAGATATAAATTTTTTTCAAATATTTTCAAATCTTAACTGGGTAAATCCATGGATGCAGAACCCACAGATACAGAGAGCCAACTGTACACCATGAACATATGGGATTTATTCTTGGATGGTTTAACAAATGAAAATAAATGTGATACACCATATTACAGAATGAAGAGAAAAAACACACGATCACCTCAATTAATGCAGAAAACACATTTAACAAAATTCAACACCCTTTCTCAATAAAGACACTCAAACTAGGAATAGAAGAAAACCACTTCAACATAATAAAGGCCATTTGTGAAAAGCCCACAGTTGGCATCATACTGAATGGTGAAAGACTGAAAGATTTTCCTCTAAAATCAGACATGCCTACTCTTGCCACTTCTATTCAACATAGTACTTCAAGTCCTAGACAGAGCAGTTAGTCAAGGGAAAGAACTAAAAGGCATCCAAATTAGAAAGGGAGAAGTAAAATACCTCTGTTCACAGGTGACATGATCTTATGTGTAGAATATCCTAAAATTCTACCAAAAAAAAAAAAAAAACTAGTAAATGAAATAATAAGTGAATTCAGCAAAACAGCAATATATAAAACTAGCTCACAAAACTCAATTGCGTTTTTGTTAAACCAACAATGAAAAATCTGAAAAGGAAATAACACAATTTCATTTACAGTATCATCAAAAAGAATAAAATACTCAGGCATAAACCTAACCAAGGAGGTTAAAGATTTGTACACTGAGAACTACAAAAAGTTGAAAGAAATTAGACACCACTAAATGGTAAGGCTTCCTGTATTCATGGAGTGAAAGACTTAATATGGTTAAGATGTCATTACTACCCAAAGTGATCTACAGGTTCAACACAATTCCCATCAAAATCCCAACAACGTTTTTTTTTTGTGTATGTGTAGAAATAGAAAATTCCATCCTAAAATTCATGTTGAATCCCAAGGGCCAACTTTTAGTCTTTCAGAAGTTGGTGTCTTTAGCCGAGCATGATGGTGGGCACCTGTAATCTCAGCTACTCAGGAGGCTGAGGCCAGAGAATTGCTTGAACCCGGGAGGCAGAGGTTGCAGTGAGCTGAGATCTTGCCATTGCATTCCAGTGTGGGTGACAGAGTGAGACTCTGTCTTTTTAAAAAAAAAAAAAACAGTTGGTATCTTGCAAAGGACACCAAACGGCCAAAGCAATCTTTTTTTTTTTTTTTTTTTTGAGACAGAGTTTAGCTCTTATTGCCCAGGCTACAGTGCGATGGCGCTATCTCAGCTCACTGCAACCTCCGCCTCCTGGGTTTAAGCGATTCTCCTGCCTCAGTCTCCCGAGTAGCTGGGATTGCAGGCATGTGCCACCATGCCTAGCTAATTTTGTATTTTTAACAGATGGGTTTCTCCATGTTGATCAGACTGGTCTTGAACTCCCAACCTCGGGGGATCCGCCCGCCTCGGTGCTGGGATTACAGGCGTGAGCCACCATGCCCAGCCGGTCAAAGCAATCTTGAAATAAAAAGAACAAAGTTGGAGTTCTCACACTTCTTGACTGTAAAACATAAAGCTACAGTAATCAAAGCAGTGTGGTACAAGAAAAAAGGTAGACATATGGGATAGAGAGCCCAGAAATAAACCTTTGGTACGTGGTCAAGTGACCTTCATTAAGGGTGCCAAGACTACTCAGTGGTGAAAAGACAGTCTCTGAATGTCATAGGAAAAAGTGGATATCCACTTGTAAAAGAATGAAGTTGGACTCTGAACATATAAAAATTAACTTAAAATGCATTAAAGACCTGAATATAAGACCCAAATCTATAAAATTCATTGAAGAAAGCATGGGGCAAAACTTCATGACGTTGGATTTGGCAATTGATTTCTTGAATATGATACCACACAGGCAGCAAAAACAAAAATAGACAAATAGTACTGCATCAAACTTCAGAACTTCTGTGTGTCAACAGAGTGAGCAATAAAAATAGAAAATACAAAAGTAGAGTGAAAAGGCAGCCTATGGGATGGGAGAAAATATGTATTAATCATTTATCTGATGACGGTTAATATCCAGAATATATAAAGAACTCCAGCAACTCAACAACAAATGAATAACCCAATTTCAAAATGGGCAGAGGACTTACATGGACATTTCTCCTAAGATGATATAGAAATGGCCAACAAACTTGTGAAAAGATACTCAATATAACTAGTCATTAGAGGTATACAAATCAAAACCACAATGCAATGTCACCTCATACCCATTAGAATGGCCACTATTTTTTAAAAAACAATAAGTGTGGGCAAGGATTTGGAGAAATTAGAACCTTTGTGCACTCTTGGTGGGATTGTAAAGTGGTGCCACTGCTATGGAAAACAGTATGAGGGAGTGTGAAATGGAAAGTTGTTCAATGGATATAGAGTTTCAGTTTTGCAAGATGGAAAGTTCTGGGGATCTTTTACAGGACTGTGAATATACTTAACAATACTGAACTGTACACCTAAAAATGTTTAAGATAGTAAATTTAATGATAATGTGGTTTTTATAACAATTTTTTTTTTTTTTTTTTGAGACAGAGTCTCGCTCTGTGGCCCAGGCTGGAGTGCAGTGTCGCAATCTTGGCTCACTGCAAGCTCCGCCTCCCGGGTTCACACCATTCTCCTGCCTCAGCCTCCCGAGTAGCTGGGACTACAGGCACCCGTCACCATGCCTGGCTAATTTTTTGTATTTTTAGTAGAGATTGGGTTTCACCATGTTAGCAGGACGGTTGTGATCTCCTGACCTCGTGAGCCACCTGCATTGACCTCCCAAAGTGCTAGGATTACAGGTGTGAGCCACCGTGCCCGGCCTTTATCACAATTTTTAAAATTTTGTTAAAGAAAAAACAGATAATAACAAACATTGCCAAGAATGTGGAGAACAGTAAGTCTCATACATTGCTGATGAGAATATAAATAGTACAGGCACTTTGGAAAATGGTTTGACAGTTCTTTAAAAGTTGAACATAAATTTATTCACCCTATCTATTCCAATTCTAGATATAGACCCAACAAAAATGAAAATGTCTGCGAAAGACTTATATTCAAATGTTCAAAGCAGTGTTATGCATAATAGCCAAAATGTGGAAATAACCCAAATGTCCATGAGCTGGTGAATGGATAAACAAAATGAAATACTATTCAGTTCTAAAAAGCTATTGATGCATACTATTAATACAGGCAAACCTTAAAAAAATTAAGCTAAGTGAAAGAAACCACACATAAAACATTACATATTATATGATTCTATTTCTAAGAAATGTTTAGAAAAGGCAGATCTAGAGAGACAGAAAGCAGATGAGTGGTTGCCTTGGCCTGATGATTGGAAAGGGAACTGTAAGTGCCCATGAGAGATCTTTTGGGGTAATGGAAATGTTCTAAAAATAGATTATGGTAATATTTGCACAACTCAGTAGGTTTACTACAAATCATTGAATTGTACTTTTAAAATGGCTGAATTTTATGGTATGCTAATAAAGTTGTTTTATTTATTTATTTTTAAGACAAGGTCTCTTGCTCTGTCACCCAGGCTGGAGTACAGTGGCATGATCATAGCTCACTGCAGCCATGACCTCCTGAACTCAAGTGATCCTCCTGCCTCAGCCTCCTAAGTAGCTCAGACTATAGGCATGGCTAATTTTTTTATTTTTATTTTTGTAGAGATGGGGTCTCGCTATGTTTCCTGGGCTGGTGTTGTTTCCTGGCCTCAAATGATCCTCCCACCTCAGCCTCCCAGAGTTCTGAGATCACAGGCATGAATGACTATGCCCAGCCCACATTATTTTAAAAGAAAAAAAGAGAGGGAGAATTACTTCGGGGAAAAAAAGGTATTCTCAAGATTCAGCACTATTCTTGAGGAGTTGAAAGAGGTGTATTATAATTACAGGTAGTTAAAGGAGGGGAGAAAAAGCAAAACTCTAGAAAAACAAAAAACTTCACAAGAAAGGAATGATTTTCTTAGTTTACTATCTGGATTTACTAAAAGTATTTAGTAAACGTATTTAGTAAATACTTTTAACATAATCCTGACACTGTAAACACTATGTAGTTATAACATTAGAATATATACAAAGCATAGGAGACAATTTTATTAGCCTTGATGATGTAAAATGGAAAGTATAGAAGATAAAGGTTGGAAGATGAAAAGTGACAGGACCTCTGAAAATAGTAGGGCTGGTGTAACATTCTTATCTTCCAAAATGGGGAGTCAAGAGATAACTGTCTGTAGGTGATAGAAATACACTTATTTTAGGAAGAGAAGAGGTGGGGGATTGGCCTAAGTAAATTCTTACCTAGCATAGCAGAAATCAATAGATAATGTCTACAGTTGATAAATCAAGAAATCATAATAAAAGTCTATTTCTTTAGAGATGTTTATGGTGACTTCTAGAAGAATTAGTTAAAAATTATTCTAGGATACTGGAGAACGCAAGTAGTGGTGGAGAGTGGTGTCAGTAGAAGACTTTTTATCAAAAATCTAGCACAAGGCTGGGCGCAGTGGCTCACACCTGTAATCCCAGCCCTTTGGGAAACCAATGCGGGTGGATCACCTGAGGTGACGAGTTCAAGACCAGCCTGACCATTATGGTGAAACCCTGTCTGTACTAAAAATACAAAAATTAGCCGGGCTTGGTGGCAGGCACCTATAATCCCAGCTACTCGGGAGGCTGAGGCGAGAGAATTGCTTGAACCTAGGAGGTGGAGGTTGTAGTGAGCCGAGATTGCGCCACTGCACTCCAGCCTGGGTGACAGACCGAGACTCCAAAAAAAAAAAAAGAAAAATCTAGCACAGGTACTTGATTTTTTAAAAAAGTATTTGCATCAGTTATCAAGGATTAGAGAAAAATAAACACATGTGGAAGACAAAGATATTGTCACCTCCTCCCAAAAAAGAAAGAAATGATATGTATTTAGAATGGTCACTTAGTTTCCTACTGACTAAATCATATCCTGGTCCATTAGTTTATGTTCTGAGAAAATATACCTATTCCCTGGAGTTCGGATGTTTCCACATAGTCCCGAAATAGTTTGATACCTCTCGTTCTTTAAAGTTTGAAGCCTAAGCTCCCAGCACTTGTCTCGTAGTAAAGGGAAACCAACAAATTGTGCATGCCTGCCTACTATGTGACAAGTACTTACACTGTCTTTGGTAAGGTTAGAATTATCCCCATATAAACTACAAGGATGCTAAGTTCTAGAGGGCTTAAATAAGGGACAGAGCTAGATCTAAAACAGCAACAAAAACTGAATGCTGTGTGCCTCCAAAGCCCATGCTCTTTAACTGTTTGTCAGTTAGGATCATTTCACCTGTAACAGAATACCCAACTCAGACTTGGCCCAGCAGTCAAGTTGAGCCAAGCCAACAACTTGGCTCAATCAGGTCCCATGACTGGAAGTTCATCAGCAGAGTGGACATCATGGCAGTTTGATCTAGCAGCATAGGAGTCATTAAAGAACCAGTATCTCTTTCTCTGTTTTGCCATCCATAGTTTTGGGTATATCCTGAGGTTGATAGGTTCAGTGACAGGGAGAGATTAAATTCCCATGGCTGTCTCTTAAATCAAATGATCTACAATCCTAGAGACTCCAGTAGATATTTGATTGCCACTTAGGTGTTAGAAAATTATAATTATTTGCAGATGACTAGATCCTTTGAACAAGTAATAATACTTAAAAAATGGTTTCTGGGCCGGGCGCGGTGGCTCAAGCCTGTAATCCCAGCACTTTGGGAGGCCGAGACGGGCGGATCACGAGGTCAGGAGATCGAGACTATCCTGGCTAAGATGGTGAAACCCCGTCTCTACTAAAAAATACAAAAAACTAGCCAGGCGAGGTGGCGGACGCCTATAGTCCCAGCTACTCTGGAGGCTGAGGCAGGAGAATGGCATAAACCCGGGAGGCGGAGCTTGCAGTGAGCTGAGATCCGGCCACTGTACTCCAGCCCGGGCGACGGACCGAGACTCCGTCTCAAAAAAAAAAAAAAAATGGTTTCTGAAATCTTATAAGGTATGATTCTTTCAGCAGTCGCCCTATTTGTCCTCTCTCATAATGACCCAGACTACCTACCCTCTCCTGGGAGCCTCTCTTTTAAGCACAGGCATACTTGTTGATGCATGGCCTTCTCTTGGGCTTAGTGTTTATGAGAGCCCAATGTTGACTGTCATCCAGGAGACTGAGAAGACTGACTTCTCATTCTTTTTCCCACAGGGACAGACTCTGCCTGGGCGAGTCCTTTTCCTGCGTTATGTCGTTCAGACCCTAGAAGATGACTTCCAGCAGACCCTGAGGAGACAACGGCAGCACCTGCAGCAGTCCATTGCAAACATGGTGCTGTCCTGTGACAAGCAGCCCCACAATGTCAGGTGAGCAGCCACCTGAGACCTGAGATGGGAAGAGGTAAGGGATTATAGGTGGGCAGCTGCTGAAGCCAGAATATCAGCCAGGTGAGGTTTTCTAGTCAGTAGGTAGTGTAGTAGGGCTAATTGTTAAAACTATAGATAGACCGGGTGCAGTGGTTCACACCTGTAATCCCAATACTTTGGGAGGCCAAGGTGGGTGGATCACTTGAGGTCAGGAGTTCGAAACCAGCCTGGCCAACATGGCACAACCACGTCTCTACTAAAAATACACAAAGTAGCAGGGTGTGGTGATGCATGCCTGTAATTCCAGCTACTTGGGAGGCTGAGGTGGGAAAATCACTTGAACCCAGGAGGCAGAGGTTGCAGTGAGCCGAGATTGTGCCACTGCACTCCAGCCTGGGTGACAGAGCAAGATTCCGTCTCAAAAATAATTAATTAATTTTTAAAAATAAAACTATAGCTAATCATAAAATAACCCCCTCCTGATAATCATAAAAGAAACCAACAATGCGGCAGGCACCACATAGCTTGAGTGATTTTTCTCTCAAGACCAACAGACTTCTTTTGGTCTATTTCAGTATTGTCCAAACAACATTATGAGATCTAGGGGAGAACCTTAGATAAAACTTTTCAGTTTCTATTAACCTGCATTTATTCCTATCCCCCGATGAACCTCAATATAAATCTCATTTGTCACTACTAGTTTCTGAAAAGTAATATCTGTAACAATAGGTCATGTAGCTGACAAGGTACAATAGATAGTAAGCATGTGCTCTTTTTTTGCAGAATCAGAGTCAGAGTTTCTGGAAGCATGGAACTACTATATGCTTATACCGAGGGGGGAAAGTATGATCTTTAGGGTAGGGGATCATGGGCTGGAATTTTTCTTTTGGAACTACAGACAGCCCTGACTCATGATGGTTTGACTTAGGATTTTTTGACTTTACATTGGTACTGAAGTGATAACCATTCAGTAGAAACTATTCCTCAAGTACCCAACAAACATTCTGTTTTTCATTTTCAGTATAGTATTCAATAAATTCCATAAACTGTTCAACACTTTGTTATAAAATAGGCTTTGTGTTGCATGATTTTGCCCAACTGTAAGCTGTCAGTGTTCTGAGCACATTTAAGGTAGGCTAGGCTAAGCTACGATGTTTGGTACATTGGGTGCATTAAATGCGTTTTCAACTTAAAATATTTTCAGCTTACAGTGGTGTCTTAGTCCCTTTGTGTTGCCATAAAGGAATGAGTGAGACTGGGTAATTTATAAAGAAAAGAGGTTTGTTTGGCTCACAATTCTACAAGATGTACAAGAAGCATGGGTCTAGCATCTGCTTCTGGTGAGGGCTTCAGGAAGCTTCCACTCATGACAGAAGGTGAAGGAGAGCTGGAGTATCACCTGGCAAGGAAGGAAGGAAGACCGGGAGCAAGGGTATAGTGCCAACCTCTTTCAAACAGCCAGCTCTCAAGTGAACTAATAGAGTGAGAACTCACTCGTTACTATGAGGATAGTACCAAGACATTTGTGAAGGATCTGCCTCCATGACCCAAACATCTTCCACTAGGCCCCATCTCCAACACTGGGGATCACATCAACATGAGATTTGGAGGGGACAAATATCAAAGCTATATCAGATGGGTTTATCCAGATGTAACCCCGTCATATGTTGAGCATCTGGACATCCCTTGCTTTTTTGGAAATGGCTCTTACTAGAAGGGTGTACCAGCATCTCTTTGTTCAGAGCAGCATTGAAACTCTTCCACTCATACTTACGTTCTCATATGTTCTTACATATTTGTTGAAGTATTCACAGGTCAACATGGGGTATTGACGATGATAAATCCTCTAATAAAAAGGAGGATGTTTCATTATATTTTGGGCATTGGCCAGCTTTCCCACCCCCTTAGTTTGCATGCCCATATTTATTTCCCTATATGTGGTATTTTATCTAAAAATTAAATCTTAATAATTTTAGGGGTGCAAAATCAGTAAGCAGAGGATCAGCAAAGAGCACAAGACAACACAGTTGAATTTTAAAGTGAAAAATTGGCCAGGCTCAGTGGCTCACACCTGTAATCCCAACACTTTGGGAGGCCGAGGCGGGCAGATCACCTGAGCCCAGGAGTCCAAGACCAGCCTGGCCAACGTGGTAAAACCCCATCTCTACTAAAAATACAAAAATTAGCCGTGCGTGGTGGCATGCGCCTGTAATCCCAGCTACTTGGGAGACTGAGGCAGGAGAATCGCTTGAACCTGGGAGACAGAGGTTGCAGTAAGCCGAGATCACACCACTGCACTCCAGCCTGGGCAACAAGAGTGAGACTCTGTCTCAAAAGCAAATAAAAAATAAATTTTAAAAAGTGAAAAATAATTTATATAATAAGAACAATTCCATCTACCATTATGCTTTGCTGCCTAGGCATTAGAGTGAGTGGGATACACAAGGCACTGTTCTCTCGGTTGCTTTCATTTTCAATTCTTGTGGTGTGAGCCTCTCACTGTACAAGGTATGACTCTTGAGTTTAAAGATAGGCATTTAAGACTGGGCACAGTGGCTCACACCTGTAATCCCAGCACTTTGGGAGGCCAAAGTGGGCGGATCCCTTGAGGTCAGGAGTTTAACACCAGCCTAGCCAACATGGTGAAACCCCATCTCTACTAAAAAATACATTAAAAAAATTTTTTTTTTGCTAGGCATAGTGCCAGGCACCTGTAATCCCAGCTACTTGAGGGGCTGAGGGCAGGAGAATTGCTTGAACCCAGGAGGTAGAGATTGCAGTGAGCCGAGATCATGCCATTATACTCCAGCGTGGGCAACAGAGGAAAACGCTTGTCTCATAAATAAATAAAGGCATTTTGGGCCGGGCATGGTGGCTAAGGCCTGTAATCCCAGCACTTTGGGAGGCCAAGGGGGACAGATCACATGAGGCTAGGAGTTTGAGACCAGCCTGGCCTCAAAACCCGACCTCTAGTGAAAGTAGAAAAATAGCCAGACATGATGGTGCACTTCTGTAATCCCAGCTACTCAGGAGACTGAGGCATGAGAATCATTTGAACCTGGGAGGCAGAGGTTGCAGTGATCCAGGATTGCACCTCTGCAATCCAGCCTGGACAACAGAGCAAGACTCTGTCTCAAAAACAAAACAAAAACAACAACAAAGATACGCATTCTTGAGGGGTGTTTGTGACCTGTAAATCTAGGCCAGGTCCTCTGTTTTGTGCTTACTCAATGAAAAAAATCATTTGTTTCAGTTGGCAGGAAAATGAGCTATCTTTGATTCATTAAGAAATGGATATTAGACTGAGTTGGTGATTACAAGGATGTATGCATGTATTTATCTAAATTCATCAAACAAAACTTTGGCAATTTATTGTATGTAAATTATACCTCAAAGAGGTATTTTTAAAAAGAGAGAGAGATGATCAGTCTCCATATGACCCCCTCTTAAGGGATTTTCTTTTCTTTCTTTCATTTTGAACTACACATACGAACAGTAGGCTAGTTTCTACAAGACTTCAGAAATACACTTGTCTCCAGGTCCCCTCACCTGCATTTTTGTTTCTCTTTAATTCGTATTTTTAATGTTTACCTCCATATGGCAAAATAACATGCTTTCAGTGCTGCTTCTTGATTTTTCATTGTTAGCCATTATCTGTTGACTTCTCACATGAAAGATAAGGAGTTCACTCTTTTTCCTCCCCACATTCCCCATCACACACATATTTCCCAGCCCTTATATCATTAATATAATTTTTATATCAGTGTTCAATGTTTCTATTCCTATAACTATGTATGCTAGTCAGAATTTTACTAAGTACTAAACCGTGGTTGCTTTTCCTTTTATTCATATCTTTTTGTTTTCCTTAAGGTTAATAATTATCCTATTTTTAAGTTTCTTGCTTTCCTTGTACATATCAGAATTCAACCCCAAATTCTTTCTTAGTTGACACCCTCCCTAGGAGGGTGTCAAGGTTCTTGGCGTCTTCAACAAAGAATTGGACAAAATGTATAAACAAAGCAAGGAAAAATGAAACAAAAGCAGAGATTTATTGAAAACGAAAGCACACTCCACAGGGTGGGAGCAGGCCCAAGCAAGCAACTTGAGAGCCTGGTTACAGAATTTTCTGGGGTTTAAATATCCTCTAGAGGTTTCCCATTGTACTTGATGTACACCCTATGTAAATGAAGTAGTGGCCTACCATTAGTTTGATTAGTTGTGGAGGGGGACAGGGTTGCAAAGGGAGAAGCCTCTGGTCCTTTTGTTACTTGGGCATGGAAAACTGGGGTTTTCCTTTTGATTTAGTTCTAGGAATTCAACATGAATTGGCCATAGGTTCCCTGCCTCCAGACCCTATTTTCCTGCCTCAGTTGGTCTCAATATCATTCATACTGGGTTGTCCTATTAGTTTCTTCTCAAAAATCTGAGGTGGAATGTTTTGATCTCCTTCAATCTGGATCACTCGTCCTCTTTTCCAGTCTTCATTGTAAATTTGAGAGTCCCCTTCAATGCTTTTCAAGGTTGGATGACTTGTTTGTTTGTCCTGTCCTTCTCTTTCATGGCTCATACCTTCATTTAAGGAATCCATTCCTGGTAGCTTTCTAAGAAAGGTGTATGGGAAGTAAAGTTTTTGAGATCTTATTTGTCTGCAGATGTCTTTATCTTCTCATACATTGATTGATAATTAGGCTAAGGATAGATGATTTGCTTAGAAATAACTTTTCTACAGAACATCAAAGGAAATCTTCCATTGTCTTCTAGCTTTCAGAATTGTTGTTAAGAAATCATAAGTAGCCGGGTGTCGTGGTTCACACCTGTAATCCCAGCACTTTGGGAGGCCGAGGTGGGTGGATCACTTTGAGCTCAGGTGTTCAAGACCAGCCAGGGCAACATGGCAAACCCCCATCTCTACCAAAGCTACAAAAAATTAGCTGGGGGTAGTGACACACACCTGTGGTCCCAGCTACTAGGAAGGCTGAGATAGGAGGATCGCTTGAGCCTTGGAGGCAGAGGTTGCACTGAGCCAAGATTGTGCCACTGTACTCCAGCCTGGGTGACAGAGCAAGACGCTGTCTTGGAGGGGAAAAAAAAAGAAGACATAAGCTATTTTGATTACTGAGTCTTTGTATGTGCCCTGGTTTTTCTCTCTGGAAGTTTCTAAAGTTCTCTTTTTGCCAAATGTACCTGTCCTAGGTTTATACTCATCCATTGTGTTGGGCATTCAGTGGGCCATTTCAGTCTGGAAAAATGTCCTTCATTTCTAATAAACAGGATTTTTCACTTTTGTTATTATCTTTCTAATTTCCCAGAGCTCTTTTATTTTTTCTCTTTGTCTTCCTTATTAAAATTAATCAGTAAGCCAGGCATGGTGGCATGTGCCTGTAGTCCCAGCTGCCGGAGAGGTTGAGGCAGGAGGATCACTTGAGCTCAGGAGTTCAGTGAGCTATGATGGTGCCACTGCACTCCAGCCTGGACAACAGAGCAAGCCCTCATCTCTAAAAAATGATAATAATAGGCTGGGCACAGTGGCTCAGGCCTGTAATCCTGGCACTTTCAGGGGCCAAAGTGGAAAGATCGCTTGAGGCCAGGAGTTCAAGACCAACCTGGGCAACATAGCAAGACTCTGACTCTGCAAAAAATTAATAATATAAACCGTATTCTTATTTTCTTCTTTCCTGGATCCATATCATCTCATATCTTTGATTTTGCTAATCAGAATTTTCATTTTTGTTTATTCTCTGTTTCTCTTCTACATAATGTCTGTTTTCTCCGAGTTGGTTTTTTGGGAGGAAGGAGAGGTATTTCGGTCTCTTTCCATAGATGTCTGGTAAATGTTGGTAGTCTATAGTCTATCCATATTTAAAGGTGCGAGACTCAAAAGATAATGGAAGCTCTGAAGACATGAGAGGACTTGTCATTTCTGCACTTCCCTGTAGGTGGAACTGATTTCTCATTTCCTTTTTCTTTTTTTTTTTGAGACGAAGTCTCACTCTGTCGCCCAGGCTAGAGTGCAGTGGCCGGATCTCAACTCACTGCAAGCTCCACCTCCCGGGTTCACACCATTCTCCTGCCTCAGCCTCCCAAGTAGCTGGGACTATAGGCCCCCGCCACCATGCCCAGCTAATTTTTTGTATTTTTAATAGAGATGGGGTTTCACCGTGTTTGCCAGGATGGTCTCCATCTCCTGACCTCGTCATCCGCCCGCCTCGGCCTCCCAAAGTACTGGGATTACAGGCATGAGCCACCGTGCCCAGCCCTGATTTCTCATTTCTAAGAAAATTTCTTGAGTCAAGGTCTTTCCTCTTGGGCTGGTTCAGTTTTACAGAGAAGACATCCAACCTCTTACATGAAGGATGAAGACAGGATGCCAAGGTGTTGGCAGACATGTGTGAGAAGATGACGAGGGTCTCTGCATTCAGCATGCATATGTTCATTTAGTGCCCCATTTGCTTCAGTGTCTGCTTCCAAGCCGTGCCTGGTATCCCAGTCCAGAGACCATCTGATTTACCTCTCCACAAAGTTAACTTGTAGTCTGCAGGACTGGAGAAGATCTGGAAGTCTAAAAATTTCTTAAACAGCTTTCAAGCCATCCTTTTTTTTTTTTTTTTTTTTTTTTTTTTTTTTTGAGGTGGAGTCTCACTCTGGTTGCCCAAGGCTGGAGTGCGGCAGCCTGATCACAGCTCACTGCAGCTTTGACCTCCATGGGGTCAGGTGATCCTCTCACCTCAGCCTCTTGGGTAGCTGGGACTACTGGCATGCACCACCACGCCTTGCTAATTTTTTGTATTTTTAGTAGAAACAGGTTTTCACCATGTTGCCCAGGCTCGTCTCAAACTCTTGGACTCAAGCAATCTGCCCACTTCAGCTTCCCAAAGTGCTGGGAGTACAAGAGTGAGCCACCATGCCTGGCCACCTCCTACTTATTTCAGTTTACCTCTCTTTCACTGTCACTTCAGAGAAACCCAGTGCTGCCGCTTACAGAGCTTCTTGAAGTTGGTTTTTGGTTTTTTTTTAAGTAAATAGGATTAAATAGGATAGCTCTTCTCTGCTGCTGGCTTAGGATTCAGCTTTCTCAATTCCACTAAGTCAATTAAAATGTATTCCTTTGCCTCATTCATAGGCTTGGATTAAACATCATCTTAAAAAAATATGGCACATTGGCTTTATTTGCTTTATTTGCTTAGTTAATTGGTTGCCTTTAATTTTGTAATCGGCATCTCACAACCTACTCCCAAATCAAAGACTAAAGCCTTGACAATTACCTCACCCCTCATCCATCAGCCTGAGCAACATAACAAGAACCCGTCTCTACACCCCTTCTCACTCACCTTGCACCCGAGGTGATCATCATTCTGCATGGTCATCATTTCATTTCTTTGCTTTCTATGTAGTTTTATTGCATATACATATATTCCTATAAAATATTTTTTTACTTTAGTTCCTTTAGCTCTATATTAAAAGGTATCATGCTGTATGTAATCTACTGAGAATTTTATTTTTCACTTACTATTTTATAGTACCAAGACTTGTCCACATAGTTGCCTGTCACTGTAGTTTATTCATATTGACTACTATGTAATATTCTATGAGTATCCTTCATTTGCCTTCCACCTTTCAAAATTTCACTGCTATCATCTTCTCTCCTCTTCTCTTCTTCCTTGTAGATATTTTTCAAAAGTTATTTATTATAATATTAGTGGGGTTTTGGAGGAAACAAAATTAGGTGTGTATATTCAATTTACTATTTTTACCTAGGTTACCTAAGTGATCATGAAAAGTAGTTTTGACTATATGAGATGTTTTTACCTTGCTAACTTATAGAGCCTCAGCCCTGTACAAAGTATGATTCCACTGTGCACACTGTAAACCTTAGTTGTTAACATTAATAGGTGACAATAATATAGAGCTGGCAAGGACTTCTATGGTCATCCGGTCCAACTTTCCACTTGGTTTAGAAATGTTCCTGGTCAGGAAGGTACAGATAGTACTGTTTGACCCTGGAGTTACTTTTGAATACTTATAAATACTTATAACTCAAAGAAAAATGTTGATATTTTAGTTAGCTTTTTTTTTTCTTTCTTTCTTTTTTTCTGTAGAGATGGGTTCTTGCTATGTTGCTCAGGCTGGTCTCAAACTCTTGGTCTCAAAAGATCCTCCCACCTCGGCCTCCCAAAGTGCTGGGATTACAAGCATCAGCCACCATTCCTGGCCTTTAGTTGGCTTTTATAGCCTTACTGCAGTTAAATGTGATGTTTTTGTTAGACTTGTTTAATTATTGAAGATAGCCGAAGGGCCTTTTTGTTGCCTGTGGGGAAATCCAGGGATCTGGGGGCCCAGGTTAAGGCTATGGTTCTAAGCACCATAAATACAACAGACATTGAAACCTTCTCTTTATTTATTTATTTATTTTTTTCTGCACAGGAAAGAAAGAATAAACCTTTTCTTTCTTGTTTCCATTGCAGGGATGTTATCAAGTGGCTGGTCAAAGCAGTAACTGAAGATGGATTGACTCAGCCCCCAAATGGAAATCAAGCATCTTCAGGAACAGGAATCTTGAAGGCGGGCGGTAGCCACCCTTCTTCCCAGCCCAACCTGACAAAGAACACCAATCAACTGTAAGGGGCAGGCAGTTATCTTTCCTGGGGTTTAGTATTTTAGAGAACAGCACCAATCCCTAAGAGCAGCTTCCCCCAAATTAACAAGATCTTAGAACACAGGTGCTTAGAACACTGATGCTTATTCAAGACTTAGTTTAACTAAAGGCTAATTTTCTAATTTAAAAGGCAGAACAAAACCAGGTGCTTTCACCCCTAGAATGAACAGGACTTCACAAAGTGAATATGAAGTCACAACGCAGACACAAAACAAATGCTAGAGAACACTGCCCTTCATTTCCTGCATTTCAGGAGACAGGAAAGGGTTACAGCTGCTCATCACTTTAGGTATCTGTTGCCATAGAGAAGGAGTGGTGTGTAGTGCAAGTTTTGTTAACTTCGAGTCCTCAAGGACCTGGCTTTCTCTCCCCAGGTCCCAGGAGGAAAATAGCAGTTCACCCTGCAGGTTCCAACACACGAAGGCAGGTCTCATCACCACAGACTGGACTGGAAAGAAATTCATGGCATTTCTTTTATGGAGTTGAGAGTGGCCTTGGCATTTTTTGAGAGATGCCAGGATATTAGGGGCTGGGGCTACCCTTGCACAAGTAACCCAGTATTCCATGTCAATCATACTGTTAAAAGCCAGTCACACTGGACATTTCAAATACAACATTTGTGTCGGAATTCACAATGTTATATTATAATCTGGTTGCAGCAACCTGATTTTTATGGAAGGCCTACAAGTTTAAATTGTTTCCTAAATTATAAATAATTATAACTAATTTAGAAAACAATTTTATGTCTAAAGGGGAATGTTTTGGAACAGTGAAGCATTTGGGCAGATTGAGGAAGGCCCTAAAGTGGCATTCTCCCACAGGGCCACATAGAGACCCAAGAGGGAGGTGGTGGACACTGTTCCTTCAATGGAAGCTAATATCATATAATAGTCATCATAATAAATGTTTATAAATACATGTTAGTAGAAGTAACAAGAGGGTCCCCTAAAAGTCAATTTTGTTATGATCTTAACAACAATAATAGGTTGCTACCACTTATCACTAGAGTCCCTATCTGTGAGATGTTTTATATAGCACTCACAACTTTATAAAATAGATTATATTATTGCTCACCCTTTTTATACATGAGAACACTTGGACTCAGAGCAGTTTAGTAACTTGTCAAAGGTTGAACAGCTTATTATCATTATAGAGACAGAATCTGAGGCTAGAGGTCCTAATCTGGCCCACCTATTGTGTTGCTAGCTGCAGATTTTCTTAAAGTAAAGCCTTTCTTCCATCACAAATAACACGTTAGAAAAGACGGATGTCGGCCGGGCGTGGTGGCTCAAGCCTGTAATCCCAGCACTTTGGGAGGCCAAGACGGGTGGATCACGAGGTCAGGAGATCGAGACCATCCTGGCTAACACAGTGAAACCCCGTCTCTACTAAAAAATGCAAAAAACTAGCTGGGCGAGGTGGCGGGCGCCTGTAGTCCCAGCTACTCGGGAGGCTGAGGCAGGAGAATGGCGTGAACCCGGGAGGCAGAGCTTGCAGTGAGCCGAGATCGGGCCACTGCACTCCAGCCTGGGTGACACAGCGAGACTCCGTCTCAAAAAAAAAAAAAAAAAAAAAAGACTGATGTCAGGCCAGGCTCACCTTTCTGAGAGGTTGCCCAGACACCTAATGCCACACATCAGGCTGGCTGTCTCCCACAGTTAGATCTAATGAGAGAGAAGGTCAGGTTCCACCAGGGGAGGTTCTGAGACTGAACTTAGTAAGAAACTATTGTAAAGGAAACAGTAACTGGAGAAAACTGTATGGCAAATACATGTTTTCTCCTGTATCAAAGAAATTTAAATCATTTTAAGTCACTCTGGACCTGTTTCTTCACCTACAAAATAGGGAAGTTAGAGATCAGATGATCCTTATAGTTCTCTAGATCCTTAAGGTTGTGTGGTTCTATTTTTGAATTTAAAAGCAGCTTGCTTTTACAGCTCAACCCCAGGTTCTGAGAGGTTCAGATAGTATGTTCTGGCAAAAGGGATTCAGGTAGGTGAAATTGCTAAATAAAAGCATGCTGATGGCTTGAGTAGTTCTCCCTGACCTTGTGTGTGCTTTATAAGTCCTTTAGTAGTCTCTACTCTCGATGTACACTGGTGGGGACTCCTCCCAGCCACAGAGTGGCTCCTTGCCAGACCCTCACGTTCATATGTGTCCTGTGTTCTGGACTCAGGATTGTGTGCCAGCTTCAGAGGATGCTCTCCATAGCCGTAGAGGTGGACAGGACCCCCACCTGCAGCTCCAATAAAATTGCTGAGATGATGTTTGGGTTTGTGCTGGACATTCCTGAGAGGAGCCAAAGGTGAGTCTTAGTTTTGTTGGGGAGAGCGGTTATTTAAAAAAAAAAAAGAAAGAAAGAAACCTCTTGGAAATCATTTTTATTAAATTAACTTTTCTATCTATGTTACCTGTCAGGAACAGAATTTTACAAGAGAAAATTCCAAACTAAGATAGGAAGACAATAGTAGAAGGATTATTCTCATGTCTTTAACTTTTGGAAAGGAGGTTCTCAACTAATTATTATTATTTACAACTGAGATATAATGTCTTGGGAAGAGGCACAGTACCCTAAATGGAGCCTAAATTTTCTAACCTTATCAATTTGCCTAACAGTTTTACTCTTCTTTCAATATTTAACTGTTAAGGCTGGGTGCGGTGACTCAGGCCTGTAATCCCAGCACTTTGGGAGGCCTAGGCAGGCAGATCACCTGAGGTCAGGAGTTCAAGACCAGCCTTGGCCAACATGGTGAAACCCTGTCTCTACTAAAAATACAAAAATTAGGCCGGGCGCGGTGGCTCAAGCCTGTAATCCCAGCACTTTGGGAGGCCAAGACGGGTGGATCACGAGGTCAGGAGATCGAGACCATCCTGAG
>NW_012115755.1:987847-992048 GCF_000951035.1 Colobus angolensis palliatus
GAATTACAGGCGTGAGCCACCGTGACTGGCCTATTTATATATATTATATATACACATACGTATGTGTGTATTCATGCATGTTTCCTACCTCTGCCCACTGAGAAAGCATAGAAGCAATTATATCTTAGTAGTAGTGGAGCACACATCATACCCAGATTTTTGTTTTTAAATTCCAGTTTACATGAAAGGGAACCAGGGCCAGGTGTGGTGGCTCACGCCTGTAATCCCAGCACTTTGGGAGGCCAAGATGGGCAGATCACTTGAGGTCAGCAGTTAAAGACCACCCTGGCCAACATGATGTAACCCTGTCTCTACTAAAAATAAAAAAATTAACTGGGCGTGGTGGCATACACCTGTTAGCTACTTGGGAGGCCGAGGCAGGAGAATCGCTTGAAACCAGGAGGTGGAGGTTGCGGTGAGCCGAGATCGCACCACTCCACTCCAGCCTGGGCAACAGAGCAAGTCTCCATCTCAAAAAAAAAAAAAAAAAAAAGAGTTGGACCTGTAGAATGACCCCAGATAGTAAGAATTAGGAATTCAGTTTCTCTAAGCATGAATTAGTGAAGTATTTCATTAGGAAGGGATAAAGGAATGGTTTTTGGCTAAAACCAATGATTCCTTCCTTGAGCCAGTAATTTTAAAATCCAGAGGAAGAAAAATAAACTGGAATGAATATGAATTCATGAACAATTGCTGGTACAGGAAATAAGTATAAGAGAGTCATTGTGTAGTAGTGACCCTTGGGGAAACTATGGTGTATGTTTGTCTACAGTTCATCTCCATCAGCTCCATGTCTGTTTCCTATCTCCGTCCCTAAACTGCCAGCTGGCAACCAAAACAACTGTTGTGCAGCTCTAATTTCTTCTATTACAAGAAAATGTCATGCCAAATAGTACTGTAATAGGACTTAATTAAAATACTCTGGTAAGATTAAGACATTTACTGAGCCTCTACAATGTGCCAGTCATTGTCACATTATCTCATTTGTTTTCTGGGTTGTTTTTTTTTTTCCTGTTTTTTCTTTTTTTAATTTAGAAACAGGGTCTTGCTATGTTGCCTATGCTAGTTTTGAACTCCTCGGCTCAAGCATTCCTCCTGCCTCAGCCTCCTAAAGTCTGGGATTACAGGCATGAGCCACCACACCCAGCCTTATTTATTTTTCTTATAATGTTATCCCTATTTACTTATTTATTTATTTGTTTTGAGACAGAGTCTGACTCTGTCACCCAGGCTGGAGTACAGTAGTGGGATCTCAGCTCACTGCAATCTTCGCCTCCTAGGTTCAAGCGATTCTCCTGCCCTAGCCTCCTGGGTGGCTGGGATTATAGGTACACACCCCCACACCGAGCTAATTTGTGTATTTTTAGTAGAGATGGGGTTTCACCATGTTGGCCAGGCTAGTCTCAAACTCCTGACCTCAGGTGACCCGTCCACCTCAGCCTCCCAAAGTGCTGGGATTACAGTCATAAACCACAACACCTGACAATGTTACCTCTATTTGATGAATAAGAAAAGCATTCAAAAAGGTGGAGTTAACTGGCTTAAGTTTATGTAGCTAATCAGGTTCAGAATCCAAATTTAAACCCAGGGCTGCTTAATCCCAAATTCAGTATTCAAAGGAGGCAGTATGTTATAGTGGTCAGACAGAAGAAAGTGCACATGAATACCATGCTTGCTCTAACACTTTGTCAGGAGTATTTCATTTGGGTCCAATTCCTCTACTATCCATTCATATAAGCCCAGATGCTGGTAAGAAATGGGAAAGCTAAGGAATGGGTAACAAAAACAAATTAGGAATTAAAACAGATGAACATGATTTTTACAAAATCTGGCCCTACTTTAAAATTCTCTCAGAAGGGGCAAATTGACCACTCACTCAAATTATACTAAAAGATACTTTACTTGGCCTTTACCTTGATTTATTTTAATTTTCTAAAGATTAAGTATAATTTATATACAATTAAATTATGTAAACTAACTTGCATACATACCATCCAGTGAGTCTTGACAAATGCATATAGCTTCTTGACCTATCATTTTCCAATTGCTCATTAGTAGTGTATAGAAACCCTGCAACCTTAATAAATTAACTTATCCTAGTAGGATTTTTGTTTGTTTTCCTTAGGATTTTCTACATACACAATCACATTGTCTAAAAATACAGTTAACCTTATCCTTCCCAATCTGTGTATGCTTTTGCTTTCTTTTTCTTGCCTTATTGCATAGGCTAGTATCTCCAGGAAAATGTTGGAGAAGCAGTGAGAGTAGACATTATTGCCCCATTCCTGATCACAGGGTGAAAACATCCAGTTTTTGACTATTAAGTGTGATGTTAGCTATAAATGTTTCATAGGTGCCGTTTGTCAGATTGAGGGAGCTTCCTTCCACTTCTAGTTTATTATTTTTATGAAGAATGAGTATTGACATTTGCCAAATATCTTGTTTCCATCTATTGAGATAATCATAGTTTTTCTTCTTTATTCTGTTGATGTGGTGTGTTACACTGATTAATTTACTCATATTAAGCCAACTTTGCATTCCTGGAATAAAAACCCTACTTGGTTGTGATGTTATCCTTCTTATATATTGATGGATTCCAGTTGCTAATATTTCATTAAGGGCTTTTGCATCAATGTTTACAAGGGATATTGATCTGTAATTTTATTTTGCTGTAATGTTTAATGTTTTCCATAATGTTTCCTTATGCATATTGAAAGAAGATAAGTTGGCCAGGCTGGTCTCGAACTCCTGACCTCAGGTGATCTGCCCACCTCAGCCTTCCAAAACGCTGGTGTGAGCCACCACACGCAGCCTTCTGTGAACTGAATTCTAAGATAAGTTTAAAAAGCAAAATACAAGAGTATGTATATTAAATATACATATCTTTTTGTAAAAAAGGATACGTTAAAAATACACACAATTCTGATCATTTGTTTAAAAAAGAAACAAAGTTAAGGTAAGCCACAGACTAATAAAATTGCTTACATATAGAGAATGGGTGGGAATGGGATAAAAAGGAGAAAAGGTACTGGGCTGGGTGGTAATGGTGGCAGTGGTGGTGGTGGTAAACACTTCCCTGAATATGCCTTTGTGTGGCTATAAACACTTCTTAGAGTCATTGCCAGGTCATTGCCAAGGTCTGATTTTTTACATAAAAACTGTGCAACCTCAGGAGCAAGTGGCAATGACCTTGAGCAGTAGGATACAAATAACTCTCACAAGCTTAGCGTTCCAATAATGGAACACTGGGCATAAATTAAATGTTTTACATACTCAAAAAAAATCAAGTTCATGGGGTGCCAGAAATGGAATACAAACAGAAACAAGTTAACCTAACTGTACTTTAATAAAATAAAGCAGAGCTAGCGTGGTGGCATGCACCCACAGTCCCAGCTACTCAGGAGGCTCAGGTAGGTGGATCACTTGAGTGCAGGAGTATGAGGCCGGCCTCGGCAACACAGAAAAATCCTGTTGGTAATTAATCAATAATAATGGGGTAAGGAGTGGAGTGACAAGCCCAGGTAACTTTTTTTTAACTTTTTATTTTTATTTTATTTTAAATAATTGTAGATTCACAGGAAATTGCAAAACCTTTTACAAGTACTGTGTGTCCTTTACACTGTTCTCCCCCAGATACAAGGAGAACTATAACTATAGTACAATATCACAAATAGAAAATTTACATTGGTACAATCCAGGACTTTATTCAGTTCTATCCATTCTCATGCAGTCATTTGTGTGAAGCTCTTTTTAGTTCTATTGCATGTGTAGATTTATATAACCATCACTGCAGTCAAGATGTATAACTGTTCCATCATCACAAGGATTCCTTGTGCTACCCTTTTATAGCCACAATCATCCATCCTCCCCAGCTACTGGCAAACACTAATATGTTCTCTGTCTGTGTCAAAGTCACTTAAAACACAATATTTGGACTAAATGTCATAATGGTAAAGACAAAATGAACTCTAGTTAGTAGGTTTCTTTTTTGCAGTGATATAGATAATTCAAAAACTGTTTTATGTATATTCTAGGATTAAACATATAAATACATTGTGGATGCTGAGAGCCAAGTTTCTCACTATCAGAGAAAAGAGTTACACATATGAAAAGGGGAAAGGATAGAATGAACTCTGTGGTACTGGATTGGAATTGGAGGTATCAGTATGAACTTGTGGTTTCTAATAAATATAGAGAGATA
>NW_012115755.1:992703-1021357 GCF_000951035.1 Colobus angolensis palliatus
TGAAACCAGGAGGTGGAGGTTGCGGTGAGCCGAGATCGCACCACTCCACTCCAGCCTGGGCAACAGAGCAAGTCTCCATCTCAAAAAAAAAAAAAAAAAGGGAACCAGAATTAGCCTGGTGTCGTGACACACACCTGTAATCCCAGCTACTTGGGAGGCTGAGGCAGGAGAATCACTTGAACACTGGAGGCAGAGGTTACAGTGAGCCAAGCACCACTGCTCTCCAGCCTGGGCTATGGAGCAAGACTCCATCTCAAAAATAAAAATAAAAAGAATGATATAAATGGAATCATTTGGTATGTAACCTTTTGGGACTGGCTTTCTTCACTTAGCATAATTCCCTGGTGATTCATCCAGGTTGTGGGGATTTTTTGGTGTTTTGTTTTGTTTTGTTTGAGACAGGGTCTCCCTCTGTCACCCAGACTGGAGTGCAATGGTGTAATCTAAGCTCACCACAACCTCCACCTCCCAGGTTCAAATGATTCTCCTGCCTTACCCTCCCGAGTAGCTGAGATTACAGGTGCGTACCACCATGCCCAGTTAAGTTTTTGTATTTGTAGTAGAAACGGGGTTTCGCTGTGTTGGCCAGGCTGGTCTTGAACTCCTGACCTCAGTTGATTTGCCCACCTTGGCCTCCCAAAGTGCTGGGATTACAGGTGTGAGCCACTGCACCTGGTCTAAATATATATTTTTAGTATTTTTTTTTTTTTTTTGCCCTAACCTCTCTTATCTTCTGGGAATCTAAATGTACATATAGATCTGTCCCACAGATCACTGAGGCTCTATGTTTTCTATTGCTGTTTAGTTTCATTTATTTTGTTTTCTCTCTCCCTCTCTCTCTCTCGTCTTTAAAATCTCTGTTCCTTTTATTCCGTCAGCGCCCAATCTGCTGTTAAGTCTATTATTGTATTTTTAGAATCTAGAGTTGACATTTGGTTCCTTTTTGTTCTTTTTGCTGCAGGTCTTCATCTAGTCACTCATTATGTACATCTTAATTTACTTGCTTGCTTTTGAAAATCTTGAACATAGTTATAATAGTTGTCTAAAAGCCCCTCACAACTAATTCCAACGTTTATATCACCTCCTGGTGTTTCTGTGGACATTTGCTCCTGGTTATGAATTACATCTTCCTGGTTTTTTTACTTGTCTGGTAATTTTTATTGTGTGCTGGACATTGTGGGCACTACATTGTTGAGAGTCTGGATTTTGCTCTCTTTCTTTAAAGAGCATTGACTTTTATTCTGGCAGGCAGTTAATTTGCTGGCAGATTAGCTTTTTCCTGTTGAGGCTTGTTTCTAGGATTTGTGAGGATGGTTCCACAGCAGCCCTTATTAAGGAGCTACATTCTTAAGGCTTAGTCTTTCTGGGGTCTCAACTGAATGTCCACGATATTTTGTGAGATCTCTCCACACTGACTCCTTGAAACACCAGTATCTTTCAGCACTCTGAGATCTCCAGAATTCCCAGCCAGCTTGCAGCCCCCTAGTAGCTGTTCTCCACCAGGCTTTTGGGGCTTCCCCGTTCCCTTACACACATTTCCCGAGCACCCTCTTCTCTGACACGAGTTCCAGACACCTCAGCTGTCCTAAACTCCAGTCTCTGTTTTGCCTGCCCAAGAAGCCCACTGTCTTCTGTTTTGGACCCACACCTTCCTCTGCCTTCATTAGAAAGTGCCCCCAGCAAGAAATCTGAGGTAGATGAAGTTTACCACCTTGGTTTCCCTTCTCTCAAGAATCACAGTCCTGCCGGGCACAGTGGCTCATTCATATAATCCTAGCATTTTGGGAGGTAGTGGGGGTGGATCACCTAAGGTCAGGAGTTCGAGAGCAGCCTGGCCAACATGGTGAAACACATCTCTACTAAAAATACAAAAATTAGCTGGGCATGGTGGTGGGCACCTATAATCCCAGCTGCTCAGGAGGCTGAGGTAGGAGAATTGCTTGAACCTGGGGGTTGGGGGCAGAGGTTGCAGTGAGCTGAGATCAGGCCACTTCACTCCAGCCTGGGCAAAAGAGCAAAACTTTGTCTCAAAAAAAAAAAGAAATCACAGTCCTTTGTAGAAAGTTCTCCAATGCCTGAAAATGATTGTTTTCTGTATTTTCTCTGGATGACAGAAAGGAAAGTCCAAAACAATTACTGTGTTGAGGCTGGATCTAGATGTTGGCCTTTCTTTTTTCTTTGTATCTTTTTCTTTGAGATGGAGTCTGGCTGTGTTGACCAGGCTGGAGTACAGTGATGCGATCTCGGCTCACTGCAACCTCCACCTCCTGGGTTGAAGTGATTCTCCTGCCTCAGCCTCCCAAGTAGCTGGGAATACAGGCACACATTGCCACGCCTGGCTAATTTTTTGTGTTTTAGTAGAGACAGGGTATCACCGTTGTTGCCCAGGCTGGTCTCGAACTCCTGAGTTCAAGCAATCCACCTGCCTCGGCCTCCCAAAGTGCTAGGACTACAGGCGTGAGCCACTGTGCCTGGCCTTGTTTTAAATTTTTAATTTGAATTGCTATAGGTAATTCTATCTACAGTTCCTACTGTGTTGAATATATTGAAATTATGTCCTTGTCCTTTGTAGATCGCTGAGTTTACCATCTGCAGATTATAAAGCAAGCCCTGGCATAAAAATTAGAAGAGAAAATAGTTTCAGATAAAAAAATATTATGGCCAGGCACAGTGGCTCATGCCTGTAATCCCAACACTTTGGGAAGCCAGCGTGGGAAGATTGTTTAAGGCCAGCCCTGACAACATAATGAGACCCCATCTCTACAAAAAAATAATGAGCCAGGACAGTGGCATACTCCTGTAGTTCTAGCTACTTGGGAGGCTGAGGTCAGAGGATCACTTTGAACCCAAGAGATTGAGACTGCAGTGTGTGATGATCACACCACTGCACTCCAGCCTGGGTGACTGAGTGAGACCTGTCAGAAAGGCAGGGTGTGGGGTGAGGGATGAAGGGAGGGAGAGGGAGGGAGGAAGGGAGCGGTGGGCGGAGGGAGAGAGAGAGAGAGAGAAAGAAATACCTCCTGCCTTGAGCCTTTTTTGCCCCTCCTAGACCACTCTCACCAATGCTTCTGCCTCCATAGGAAGACCACTTCCAGTCCCCTGACCAAATGCGCTCTCTCTTCTGTGTATCTCTGGAGCACCACTAGTACTTTGCATACGAGCACACTTGCCCTGCGCGTTTTTAAGTTCCTTTTGTGTACCTCTTGCCCCTGTTTAACTATCAGCTTTTTGAGAGTGGCTCCCTCTTTTATTTATCTTAATATTCCTTGTTGTGCCAAATAGTATTTGGCACATCATAGGCATTCAGAAATGTTCTCATGATGAATTCTCATAGTTACAATGTGTAGTAATTATTTTTAATGTGTCCTAAACTTGTCTTTGTCAAAGGTGAAAGACTTTTTCCTCATTCTAGCCATTGCTAATCCAACAAACCCATTTCTACCCTTTCCACAGGTTTTGTGATTCTGTAGGCCTCCATGGTATTCCTTCTTAACTGTCTTTTTTAGGACAAATGTTGTCCATTCAGGGTGAATTGTGGCTTATGTTCTTTGAAGCACAGTTGTGGTTAACTACCTCTTCCTCTTCTCCACACAGAGAGATGTTCTTTACTACCATGGAAAGCCACCTTCTGCGCTGCAAAGTGTTAGAAATCATATTCCTCCACAGCTGCGAGACACCCACCCGCCTGCCTCTGTCTCTGGCTCAGGCCCTCTACTTTCTGAATAATTCTACATCACTGCTCAAGTGTCAGGTACATTTTTTCCTGCTCAATTTCAGACCTAGAGCACCTTTCTTTGCTCTAAACCTGAACCCTTCCCATAGGATTTTATCTTAAAACACAACTGTTTGAGCATTCTGTGAAGGTGAATTGAAAACTGTACAAAAATTTTAACTGGGGAAGGCATTTATTATCAATCAATTTTACTATCTCTACAGTCAGATAAAAGCCAGTGGCAGACTTGGGACGAATTGGTTGAGCATCTGCAGTTTCTGTTGTCCAGTTATCAACATGTTTTAAGAGGTAAGGAGCGTTTATTCACAAGTGGAGTTGTGGGATGTCTCAGTGGACATTTGTATTAATCATAACTACACAGGAGATTCTAATTTGTTGACATTGTTCCTTGGTTGTATGTGACTTATTATAAGGGATAAGAAATGACATAGCTGGAGTCACCACTGTGAAAAAGAATTCACATATTCTTGTTATGGCCAACAGTTCATGGTCCTCATAGTTGTAAGGTTGTATAGGTAAGCAGAAGTCATCAGAACCTCCAGCCTGGCCAACATGGTGAAATCCTGTCTCTACTAAAAATACAAAAATTAGCCAGGCGTAGTGGTACACGCCTGTACTCCCAGCTACCCAGGAGGTTGAAGCAGGAGAATCACTTGAACCTGGGAGGCAGAGGTTGCAGTGAGCCAAGATCATGCCACTGCATTCCAGCCTGGGCAACAGAGTGAGACCCTGTCTCAAGAGAAAAAAAAAAACAGAGAAGTCATCAGAACCTGAGAAGGAGTCCTGAATGACCTGAAGACCCCTGGCATCCTCCCTTGGCTGTCACTGCAGCATCTTTGCTCAGTGGCTGTGGACATTGTAAATGTTGTAAACATCTGTCAATACGATGTAAGTACAGAGCAAATCAGGAGCAAGGTGAACATGTACATCTTGCAGAAGACGTAAGATACCCTAAGTCTATGAAAGTGGCTCTTCAGAGCTGCTCAGGTCACAGGTGAAGCCAGTAACCAGTGACGATGTAGGAGAGTTAGACCAGGTAGCCCTCAGAAGGTAAATGTTGACCAGGATAATGATAGAATAGCTGCTTCAAATGAGAATGATTTTATTAGCCAAGGATTAATGAGGCCTGTGGGAAAACTGAAGAACTGATGAATTATTAATTACTAGAGGAAAACTAGTAACTTGCTAGGGGAGAAACCCGGCATTTTTCCTGGAAGTGATTGACGGAGAAGGATGTATCATAATGTATGTAATGTTCTTGCCAAAAGTTTATGACCGCGATCCAATGGCCAGTACACTTCAGACAAAACCAGATGGAGTGACCTTTTATAAAATAACTGACCTGTACTTTTTTAAAGTGCGAGTGCCTTAAAAACAAAGACAGACTGAGATACTCTTCCATATTTAAGAGAGACTAAAGCACATAAATACTAAATGCAATGCGTGACCCTAGGCTGAATCCTGAACAGGAGAAAAGAAATCATAAATGGGGAGACAAGAGTTTTCCAGAAAGAAGGAACAGCATGTCCTAGAGCCTTGAGGCAAGAAGTTGCTTAGTGTGAGTCCAAGGAACATAGAACAAACTAGCAGGGCAAGGCTATAGTACATTGTTCGAACAATTGGTAAAACTTTAATAGATTAGATAACAGTATTGTGTGGATACTGAATTCCCTATTTTTGATAATCATACTGGATTGTGATAGTAAATGTCCTTGGCCTCAGGAAATCCATACTGAAGTACTGAGGGTAGAGGGCACAGTGTCTGCAACTTACTCCCGAATAGTAAGCGACAAAAGTGTATAAGTGAAGTGCACATGCCCATGATCATATTGAGGTTTATTTTAACTCAGTAATGGCATTTGGGAAGGTAAGATAGCCCTCAGACCCTCTCAGGCCAGGAATTGACAAAGCTGTTGTAGAGAACTTTTAAAAAAAAAAAAGTTCTCGATTTAAGACAGAAAGTCTGAGTTTAAATCCCAACTTCACCATTTACTCCGTGTTGGGCAGCTAACTATGTCTCTAGGCCTCAGTTTCTTCCTTCTGTAGAATGGGGATTATAGTATGTAACTTGCAAGGATTATTCTTGAGTGTGAAAAAAGTATTAAGTGTTTAATATTTATTGAATCTGTCTTCCTGTGTTCCTGGGCAGAGGTAGGCTAAGGGTCTTCTCTGTGTTTCAGACTCTTGTAACTAACACTTAAAAGAGTACATTGTCAGCCAGGCATGGTGGCTCACACCTGTAATCCCAGCACTTTGGGAGGCCACAGTGGACAAATCCTAAGGTCAGGAGTTCAAGACCAGCCTGACCAACATGGTGAAACCCTGTCTCTACTAAAAATACAAAAAATTAGCTGGGCATAGTGGCGGGATCCTGTAATCCCAGCTACTCAGGAGGCTGAGGCAGGAGAATCATTTGAACCCAGGAGGCGGAGGTTGCAGTGAGCCAAGATCGCACCACTGCACACCAGCCCTGGCGACAGAGTGAGACTCTGTCTCAAAAAAAATAAACAAAAGAGTATGTTGTCCAGTTCATGCATGATATGTGGTTGTGTAGTTTGTGCATTTTGTAGCACCCTCAAAGAAAGGTGCATGTCCTTCTCAGAACAAAGACCCGAAGGCAAGTTCCATGTGTTCTTAGCCTCAAGGAGGCTTATGTAATTGTTTTGGAGAGTACCAGAAAGGTTAATATTAAACAGCTTGTTTTAAAGTTCACCTTTCTGCTGACGAGTTGATGGGTGCAGCACACCAACATGGCACAAGTATACATATGTAACAAACCTGCACGTTATGCACATGTACCCTAGAACTTAAAGTATAATAAAAATAAAATAAAATAAATAAAATAAATAAATAAATAAAATAAAGTTCACCTTTCACATTTTTTGTTCCTTACTATTTCAATTCCCAGGGAATACACCTATCATGGGCAATAATGACTTAAGATGGAAACAGAATCTACTTTTATTACAGAATATTTTTTATGTTTTGATAAGAGAGAGAAAAGCCTCAGACCAGTATACACTGACGAAGAATAAATGGGGTGGGTTGCAATGCTGTTTTATCCTTAATGTTCGTTCCAGCTTCTTTGAGGTCCAAGAGTTGGGAAGGAGGAAAATTAGCACTAGTAGTTTGAAAACATTGTCCTGCAGAGAACACAGCCGATGGTTCCCTGCAATAGTCAGCATCCTTGTCAGTCAGTAAGCATCTTACTGTGAGGGCCCCTTCATCATCTCTGCTTTCTGCACGTGGTCTGTGGATGTGGTTGAGGGCATTTTGAGATTAGTCTGAGTTGTCTAGCGCCACTAGTTGTCTAGCTACACGAGTGGGAGAAGAAGGGAAGGGATTAGAGATCCTAAGCTTTCCCTTTGTTTAGGGGAACTCTCAGCGTGGGGGAAGAGAGGAAAAGAGATTAGGTAAATTCACCTGCACTGGCTTATATAATCCAAAAACCTTGTGAAGGTATCACCCCGCTATTACAGATGGGAAAACAAAGGTTGAGAGAAAAGTAGATGCAGAGCCAGGATTCAAACAGGTCTGTCAGAGACACGGATTCTGGGCTGTCAGTTGAGCTCATGTTCTTGTTCTTCGACTGAGAGACTCAGTCCCCCCACCCCAGCTGCATAGCTATGTGGCTCAAGTTTCAGCCTCTGCAAAATTACAAAGTGCTGCCTGTCATGGAGTTTATGAGTATGAATTCTAGGGATTTGAACATATAATACTTAAATGAACAAATGCATGCTTTTCCTGAATCCTGCTCATCTGGCCAGCATAGCTTACAGAAGTCAGTCACAGTCATTCTGAGGACAGTCACACACACAGTCTCCCTGCAAGGAGCCCTGTCCATGGACGGGGAAAAGCAGAAGCAGGTAGGATCGGTTGGTCCTAAATGAATAATCACACAAGTAACCTATAGTTACAATTAAAGTAAATGCTATGAAGGAAGTACAAGTGCACAAAATCTATTTTTGGAGGGACCCAGGAAGGCCTCCCTGAAGAAGTGATACCTCATCTAAGACGTTAAGTAGGCACGGCACGGTGGCTCATTCCTGTAATCCTAACACTTTGGGATGCCGAGGTGGATGGATCACCTGAGGTCAGGAGTTCAAGACCAGCCTGGCCAACATGGCAAAACCTCATCTCTACTAAAAATACAAAAATTAGCTGGGTATGGTGGTGGGTGCCTGTAATCCCAGCTACTCGGGAGGCTGAGACAGGAGAATCAGTTGGCCCTGGGAAGCAGAGGTTGCAGTGAGCTGAGATCATGCCACTGCACTCCAGCCTGGGTGGCAGAGCAAGACTCCATCTCAAAAATAAATAAAGACATGAAGTAATGGTATTAGCCAGGCAAATGGGAAGACAAGAGTTTTCCAGAAAGAAGGAACTGCATGTCCAAGGGCCTTGAGGCAAAAAGATGCTTAGTGAGTCCAAGGAACATAGAACAAGCTAGCAGGGCAAGGATGTAGTGAGTAAGGGGAGAATAACACTAAATGAGACTAGAGTAGTCCATGGGGCAGGTTGTGAAGGGCCATCTTGGCCATGCTAAGGAAATTCAGCTGTTCCTAGAACAGCGTGAAGCCATCAAAGTGGTTGGTTCCAAGTAAGGGAGTGTCATGATCAGATCTGCACATATAAAAGGCCACTCTACCTGATGTGTAGCGAATCATTTGGCGGAGGGGTAATGGTGACAAGGGTGTGGCAAGGACGGAAGGACAGTGGAGAAGACAGTGGATGGGACAGAAGCACTTCGAATATATCTTTGACAGGGCTTAAGTGACTGAGTCTGAAGGATGACTCCCAGGGTTCTGCCATTGCTGACATGAGAAAGATCTGCAAGGAAGATCAGGAGTTCAGGTTTGACATATTAGGTAGGCCTTTCCTATAGTGATGATGGTGGTGGTGGTGGTGATGATGATGATGATAAAATAATAGCTGACTCTTTTATTGATCCAAAACTACTAACAATACTATCAGCTGAAATATCTTGACTGAGGCATTATGGCTCAAACCCTTTTCAATGCTAAATGTCCTCAGACAGTAATCAGCAGCCTCTGATATAACAATTCTCATCTTACCGAAGCATAAAATCCAAGGCCTTGCTGACTAGACCAGCAGGGCTGAAGTCCACTGGCCAGGGTTTCCTCCCCCATGGACAGTGCTGAGATGGGCGCTGCTAACATTCGCTTCTTTAACTTTCCTGCAGGATTTAATAAACTCCAGATGCTTCTTGCTTGCCCTCTAAGTATCCCTGTCCCACCCTATTCAGTCAACGTTTTTCCCACTTCTTTCAAAATCATTTTTATATTTTTCAGAGTGGCACATGCCTTAAGAAAATCAAAGTCTACAAAAAGGCTCTTTTCTTCCTAAGACCGTTCTTAACAAGTCACAAATGAAACAGCTCATATTTCCCTGTTTACAATCCTCTAAGTCTATAGATACCATGTTTTGCTCTCAAAGGCCAAACTCCACATTATAATGTGGCCTACCCTACCTTCCAGTCTCATCTAGTACTTCTCTCCCTTTTATTACTCTGATTTTTTTTTAGTTTCTCAATTTATAAAGTCATTACTTTATGTTAGCTGAAAAACTTTAGGTATCAAATGTAATTTCCATTGCCTTCCATGGATGCAATTAACATGTGGTATATGCATCCCCAGTGCTTCCACCCAGTTCCGGCGGCTGGGACGTCCAAGGTTGAGGGGCTGCACCCGGGAAGGACTTCTTGCTGCGTCTTACCATGGCAGAAGGCTTACTTACTACCTGACTTTCTGTCTAGTTCTCAAAGTATGCTTTTCCTCAGGGCATTTGCTCTTGTTGTTCTCCAAGGATGGCTTTTCCCTTTGACCTTTGCATGGCTGCCTCCTCATCCGTCCGTACTCAGCTCACAGACCCTTCCTGGCTAGAGTGGGCTGTTTCCCTTATTCCCCCAAATGTTACTGTTTATCACCGCATCTGATTTATTTATTTGATTGCATTTGCCACAGACTACAATCAATATTGTTGACTAACTTACTGTCAGGCTTCCTGCAACTAGCATATCAGTCTACAAGGACTGGGCCCAAGGCTCTGAATTCCACTGTGTCCCCAGACTCTAGCCAGTTCCAGATGTGCAGGAGGTGCTCAGTAGATGTGTGCTGTTTGAATGTTGAAAGGGCCTTGCACTTCCATCTCGAGGCAGCTTTGTTTCCTGTGTTTCCAGACTTTGTGAACATGCTGTTGTATACTTACTATACTTCTTCGCAGATTACAGACTTTAGTTTTGAGAGATTTTACTTTTCAGTCATTTCATCTGAAAGTTGAGAAAAAAACATATTGAATGTATTACTTGAAAATGTAACCTGATATACTGCTCAAAATGATATATTCTGTGTCCTAAATCTGGACACAGCGTAGCTCAATCCTTTTAATAACTGCTAGTGAAAATGCCATCATCCCCATTTGATAAATGAGGAGACTGAGAAATGATGGTGTACTTATGTGCAACTGGAAGTCTTCAAGTCCCCAGAACTCTCTCAATACATTTGCCTAATGTGACCTTGTGCTCATTTGCCTCAATTCCACATGCTTCTAGAATCTATTGTGGATGGCCTTAACTTTTTGTTTTCTTGAGTGTTTTCATTTTTAGACCTATGGTAAAGTTGAAAGAATAGTACAACGAATGCTCATATATATATATACCATTTACATTGATTCATTAGCTGCTAAGATTTTGACACATTTGGTTTACCTATCGATCCATTTATGTACCATTTTTTCTGTAACAGTTGATAAGTACACCATTATAATTCTATTGCTTAAGTACTTCAGCATGTATCTCTAAGCATAAGGATATTGTACTTCATACCACTATGCATTATCACACTCACGAAACTTGTTTTGTTTTTTTGTTTGTTTGTTTTGAGGTGGAGTCTAGCTCTGTCGCCCAGGCTGGAGTGCAGTGGCGCAATCTTGGCTCACTACAACCTCCACCTCCTGGGTTCAAGCAATTCTCCCACCTCAGCCTTCCGAGTAGCTGGGATTACAGGCACGCACCACCATGCCTAGTTAATTTTTTTGTATTTTTAGTAGAGACAGGGTTTCACCATATTGGCCAGGCTGGTTTCAAACTCCTGACCTCAGGTGATCTGCCCACCTCAGCCTCCCAAAGTGCTGGAATGACAGGCATAAGCCACCACACCCAGCCATGAAACTTGTTCTTGATAGCATATTATCTAATAGTGTCTCAGTAATATCCTTTTTTGGTGGTTGATTTTAGATTGAGCCAGGATACAGTCAAATATGAAGCATTGTACTTGGTGGTCATACTCTTTGGTCTCCTTCAGTCTAGCACAGTTCCCAGCTTTTACTTGTCTTTCATAGTAGATATTTTTTAAGAGTCCAGGCCAGTTATTTTGTAAATGTCCCATAACTGAGATTGTTAATTGCTTACTCATGATCACACTTATGTTAAATACTGTTGACAAGAACAAGAACATGGAATAGACCAGGCATGGTGGCTCACACCTACAATCCCAGCACTTTGGGAGGCCGAGGCAGGCGGATCACTTGAGGTCAGGAGTATACACACACACATACACCCCTGAGACTGGGTAATTTATAAAGAAAAGAAGTTTAATTGGCTCACAGTTCTACAGGCTATACAGGAGGCATAGTGGCTTTTGCTTGTAGTGAGGCCTCAGGAAACACAATCATGGCTGAACAGGAAGCAGGCATGTCTTACGTGGCCAGAGCAGAAGAAAGAGTGAGGTGCTACATACGCACTTTAAACCACCAGACCTCACAATAACTCATTATCACTAGAACAGCACCAAGGGGATGGTGCTAAACCATTCATGAGAAATCACCCCCACCAGGCCCCACCTCCAACATTAGGGATTACAATTTGGGATTATCTAGTTGTTTATTCATGATCATACTCATGTTAAATACTACTGGCTAGAACATGGAATAGATGAAGATGTCTGATTGTTTCCCCAGTATTTTCATTTTTTGACCGCTTTTTATGTGATCATAAAAAATGACACAGATCCAAACCATATCACTTTAATGTAAAACTTAAGGACCCTAGAGAACCGAGAACAAAGGGCCTTCTGGAAGTGGAGTTACTGCAGGTACTCACATAGCCTTCGACTTGTATCCCTGTAGCTAGTCAACAAGTCTTTGCCAAGACTCTACCTACCTACCAAAATTAGACTTCTTAAAAAAGGAATAAAAAGCAGTTCAGAGCACCCAACTGACTTTTTCCCTCTTGCAGAACACTTAAGGAGTTCCGTGATCGACCGAAAGGACTTAATAATCAAAAGGATTAAGCCCAAACCCCAGCAAGGAGATGACATCACAGTGGTGGACGTAGAGAAGCAGATTGAGGCCTTCCGCAGCCGCCTGATCCAGATGCTGGGGGAGCCTCTTGTCCCCCAACTCCAAGACAAAGTGCACTTGTTGAAGCTCCTGCTCTTCTATGCTGCGGACTTGAACCCTGACGCAGAGCCCTCTCAAAAGGGCTGGAGCAGCTCCTGAGGGCCTGCCAAGCACTGAATGCCAAGAATACCTCCTGAACTCTTATCTCCAACTACTTAAAAGCTCCAAAAGTAGGAAAAGTGGCTAAAATCTTACAAGACCAAACCTATATTATTTAATCAGTAGGTTGTAATTTCTAACTCTAGTATAAATATCTTTTTTTAAATAATCCTATCCTAGCCTATTCTCAAATATGGCTTAAATATACAAGGTATATATATTTTTTAATAAATTATTTATACTTTTTTTGAAACAGGTTAATACTGTGTGCACCACGTTTAACATTTTCATTCAAGATGTGGAAAAATCCCTCTGCTGAACCCACTCTATACACCAATATTATGTCATTCAGGGTACCAACGACCTGTTTCAGGAGAGACGTTCATTTTTCCCTAATGAAATGCAAGCATTCTATGTTAGACCTATTATATTGCCTATTAATTTGACTTTATAATAAATAGAGGGTAGAAACCAAAGGATCAAGTGTATTATAAAATATTTGATGTTAAAAGGAGACAATAAAAAGGCAATGGTTTTTCAAAATACCAAGTTCACTGTGACTCTGGGTAGGCAGAGTGGAATAACTATTGTTAAAAGGACAAAAAAAAAGCCACATTTGAGAAAGTAGTAAGGATTTTTATTGTCAAAACAAGAAATCATAATAGAAGACACAAATAAATTAATTGTTCTCATAATTTTAGACTCCAGGGCCTCTCTATGGAAAGGCCAGCTTCTTATACAGACAAGGTACTATCCAAAACAAAAAACAGGTACTTGAGACAGTGTTCAAGACAATAACTGAACTTGTACACAGGAGAAATAAAAAGGTGGCTTCCCTATTTCCCTCCCTCAGTAAGGTTATGTGTTGCATAAAGGGATGAGGCTCATTTTGGTGAAAAATGCTTTCATACAGAAAATTTTGCATTCATTCACCTCCCCATACAGGTGTTCCAGGCCCTGACCTGAACAAGGAAATCAAAATAAGGTAACACCATTGACTTCACATGAACCTCAAGACTACAATCTAACTATACCTACCATCTCCTTTACTTTTTTAAAGTTTAATGTCCATTTACCTATACCAAATTAGTAGACTGAATTTTCTCTCTTAGGAAGTTTTTAACCAAATTAGAGCTAAATTAATCTCACTTTAAAGTGCAAAAAAGGCTCTGCTAGAGTAGTGTTTGTTCTGTGGCATAGAGAGAGGAGCATGCCTCCCCCAGCACTGGCCTAAGAGGCCCCACAAGAAGAACTGGCTGCAGGACCCTGATCCATTAGGTCTGCCAAAAAGCAGGCGGACTCAGGGTTCAGCCTAGAAAGAGGGGTCCCTGCCGAATCTGGCTTTTACCTGTACCCAGGTCCCAAACAAATCTTGGGTCCCCTAACTGGTAAGGCTGGAGCACAGCACCAGCCGTCAAGAGGGCCAAAGTCGTCTCAGTGAGTCAATGAGCACCTCTAAGCCATGATTCGTCAGTGCTCACATGGATAGTGGTAAAGGAATCAAGAAGTCTGGGTTTTGGAACAGCACAAACATTCTTTACCTAGTAAGCAGTGATCAAAGTTCTTACCTAGTGTAAATGATGAAAAAATAGGTAATGAGGTCCCCATATACCAGTGCTGAGAATATTTAGTCTAACTTGAAAGCAGTACAAAATGACTTCGTCTATACAACAGGGGCCAACTTTGTACTAATGTTTCTCAAAAAGCAATTACATCTCCAGCTCTAGCCTCAATTTAATGGGTTGTTTACTTTATTTATTTATTTGATGGAGTCTCGTTCTGTCGCCCAGGCTGGAGTGTAATGGCGTGATCTCAGCTCACTACAACCTCCACCTCCCGGGTTCAGGCAATTCTCCTGCCTCAGCCTCCCAAGTAGCTGGGACTACAGGTGCCACCACCACACCCGGCTAATTTTTATATTTTTAGTAGAGACGTGGTTTCACCATGTTGGCCAGGCTGGTCTTGAACTCCTCACCTCAAGTGATCCACCTACCTTGGCCTCCCAAAGTGCTGGGATTACAGGCATGAGCCACCACGCCCAGCTGATTAAGTTTTTAAATATACCTTTCCTATGTCAAAGCCAAGGTAAAAGGGGAGTGGGGTGCAAGAAGCCTTCTTTACCAGAATCCCTAGAAAGAAAGGGCTCTAGAAGCCAGTGGGTGTGAGCACATTCAAGTCACGGGGTTTGAGGTTATGGGCCCGTGGTGGTGGTTTCTTTCCTTCCACCACTGGGATGTCCATCTTGGGCGGCTTCAAGGCTGCTGGATCTTCAGCCATTTGGTTGGTTTGAGCACGGATCAGTTCCAATGGAGAGGGCTTCTGGGCTCCTCGGTAGGCCTGGGTGGCAAAACTTCCTACAAAAGTGAACCAGAGTGCAAATGATTTCAAAACCAGTAGGCAGCTCCCGATATACAATATGGTAAGATGCCTGCCGTGCCGCTCTCTTTTTTGAAGGCACTGCCTTACCAGAATCATACTTTTGAAGGGATCTCGGTCCAAAGAGGCTCCACTTATCTGACAAGTTTCTGTCCTTATCCCCACTTCCAGAGTCCATGGTGCTAGGATTTGGGCCAGGTAAGGCTGTGGAAGAACCAGAAGTGAACCAGCCCCTGGAAAAAAAAGAACAAAACACATCCTAAAATACCTCTTCCTTCACCTCTAGAAATGTCTCACACCAAAAGAACAGGAACTGAACTATCCCTTCTGCCTCCGAAACCACAGGCTTAAATAATACAACCTCGTCTGCCACACTAGCTTTCCTGAAGCACACAGGAACTCGGAAGGGTCACAGGAAGGACTCACCTGGGCCTCTGCTTAGGTGAAGAATGTGGAGTGGTGCTTGGGGTGGACTGGGCTGATGCAGGCTGCCTGTCTTCTTTTGTTATCTCTCCACTCTGTAGCTTTAGTTTCTGCTCAGATGGGTAAGAAGAGAGACTTTTTAAAAATGAAAACAAATTCCAAACAGCTAAGTCTAGGCATAAACAATTTGGTTTGCATTCTAACTTTAAGCACAAGACATCTACAAGTGGAATGATTTCGGGTGATCTAACAGATAGTCCTTTGTTTTTGCCAAAGGACATGGAACTCCATCTCCTCAAAAAATGTGTTCATTCTACACTATATTGTGAACATCCCTGTACTTAAAGCTTTACACTACAACTTTTACTTTCAGAAAAGTGAAGTAATTTCCCCACATTCCCCCAGTCAATAAAATGGAAGAGCCAGAACTCAAGCTGCCAGCCTTCTTGGCCTTTTAAGCAGGGCTTAAGCTCTTGTCTCGCTGCTGCTCCTACCATGTACAAAGCCCTGCCATTCTCAGTCTCTCCAAGCCAAGACTCAGGCATGTTGCTTCTCTTCAGCTAAATGCTTCCTCTGAGGAGCCTGCTCCATTCTCTCCTCCTCCTCTCCCATAGTCAGCCACTCTGGGTTCCCTCAGCACCGTTAGCGTTCCTCTAACTGACTCGCAGTCCAGCGGGGAGAGACAGGTCTACATCTCAGCTCTTCTAGAGCAAGGTTCCCATGCTGTCTCCTCCCTCCAGGCCTGCCATGCCACTGCTTAGCCCAAGCTGTGCTCCAAACAATGATCACGTTTGAATTTTCTCAAACACTCAACAGATCCATTCATGTAAGTTGACAATCTGTTACAAGATGTAAGTTACAGCTAATATTTCAGCCATCCTCATGTTCTACTCCTATGGGCAAGACACAGAAAATGAGTTAACCAAAGTCAGTCCTACCATTATGTAAGGTGAATTGCTCAAATAGAATTCTCACTGACCTATACTGGAAAGTTCTCAGTTAAGTGTCAAAGGCTGATGGTACCCCTCTCTGGAAGCATCGGCCTTGTTTGAAAGCTTAAACTGGCCACCAGCCCAAACCTGACTTCCTATAGCAGTTTTTAAACCTAGCCTGCAAAAGAATCATCTGGAATGCTCATTACAAAATGCAAACAGGGCCAGGTGCAGTGACTCACACATGTAATATCAGCACTTTGGGAGGCCGAGGCAGGTGGATCACATGAGGTCAGGAGTTCAAGACCAGCCTGGCCAACATGGTGAAACCCCGTCTCTACTAAAAATCAGCCGGGCATGGTGGTGCATGCCTGTAATCCTAGCTATTTGGGAGGCTGAGGTGGGAGGATCACTTGAACCTGGGAGGTAGAGGTTGCAGTGAGCCGAGACCGCAACACTGTACTCCAGCCCGGGTGACTGCAAACAGGCCACAGTGTTTTATATCCCCACCCACAGGCCACCAGATCCAGGTTATTCCTCCTTATATATAATGTATACTATGATCCTTTCCTGCCTCTTGTGCTCTCCTCACCTTGCCCTCATCATACCCTGTTCAGAACTCTTAAAGCTTGGAACAAGCCTGGATTCTGACCCACCCTTGCCTACAGAAGCCAGTCCAAGTTTCTTAACTGTAATTGTGTCTCTTCACAATCTGCCCCTTCAGCAGCTAGATTTCCAGGCTGCTTTGGAAGGAGGAGGAAGCCAGCAGGAAGTAAGGCATCAGGAGACTTGGGTTCGGGTACTATGACTGGCTGAATAGATGGCCTCGAACCTCAGTCTCCTCACTGACAAAATATGGAGAAGAGCATCTTCCCCAAAAGGTGATTGTGAGGATGAAATGAATGCAAGGGCTTCACAAATCAAAATGCTATCCAGTATGAAGTGGTCTCCTCTGAAAGAAAGTCATTTGATACTACACTTGATCTTAGCCAAAAGGCCGAGAAGCGATAAGAAAGTCATTTGAAACTATTCATTCAAATACTTGGCTGTCACTAAATTAACCCTTACTAAAATTCTTCACTTATAGAAAAGAAATAGCAAAAACATTCCAATTCCACATTGGATTTTAACTTGTTAAAATTAAATGCAGAGCATGATGTTCCTTTCCAGTTAAACTGTTACCTCTGTTGAGGCTGCCCAGTTCTCCCCAAGATACTCCACATTTGCTTTATGGTTCCTAAAGTACTTGTATATATATGTAAGCTGAGGCTCTCACTCGATCCTGCTAACCAGAAGTAGCAAAACATACACCCCCACTGTATAGATGGATAAGCAAAACTACGAGGCTAAGAGCTTGGGAGCGAGACTAACTCCACGGCCCTCAGCTAACTGAGCTGGTAACTTCGAAACCACAGTCACATTTCAAGCCATGAACACTGAAGGTTTTGTTTTTTGAAAGTTCCTAAGAGCTTACGTGGAGTGCTTCGGCCACTCGAAGGTACTTGGTCTCCTCGGTGGTGAGGCCCTTGTGAGGTGTGTAGCCAGCATCTCTCAGCCCTGCCTGTCGCTCAAAATGCTGAATGCTTTCCTGGGTCTGTTCTGGGAACAGAGGAGATGACAGTCATGACCATTCCCCTCTCCCATCACAAAACAGGGAGGACAACATGGATATCTACTGTTCTCCCCAGAAGCAAGAGACCACACTGACCATCCAAAGAAGAGACTTACCCCAGAGAGATACTGTAGCACTAATTCTGAACCTCACACAAAGGCTGTCTAGACAGAAAGAAGCCTTCCCTCACACCAAGCTGAAGAGGTTATTCCTAAAGGGTCAACTGAAGAACCTTGAGCTCAATACTCCCACCCTCCTCTTAGTTGTACACGGTGACATTTTCTTTGTATTTAGAAATGCAACATAGGACTGGACGCGGTAGCTCACACCTGTAATCCCAGCACTTTGGGAGGCCGAGGCAGGAGGATCACCTAAGGTCAGGAGTTCGAGACCAGCCTGGCCAACATGGAGAAACCCCGTCTCTACTAAAAATACAAAATTAGCTGGGCATGATGGCGCATGCCTGCAATCCCAGCTACTTGGGAAGCTGAGACATGAGAATCGCTTGAACTTGGGAGGTGGAGGTTGCAATGAGCCAAGATCGTGCCACTGCACTCCAGCCTGGGCAACAGACTCTGTCTCAAGAGAAAAAAAAGAAAGAAAGAAAGAAAGGCAGCATGGAGAAGGCGGCTGACAGCCCGACACAGTAAAAATTCTCCAAATATAAAACTTTCTAAGAGAGATTCACCACCCTCGTCACTCACACAAAAAAATTTTGCCAAAGAGAAACTGGCCACATTCAGGCTAGATGGCACCAAGGTACCATCCAGATTCAAACCAGATAGCCTGCCTTGAGCTAGCCAAAGTCTACTGATTCCATGTTTCTCCTGTGTGAAATGGCCCATCCCAGTGCCTGGAGCAGCAGACATAATTCCACTCAGCATTCCTTCAGTCTGACTTGATTATCTCATAATCAATAAGTTAGTTCTGCTGTGGAATGAATAATGGCTGACTTTCTGCTTAATCTGTACACAAACCACATAATACACTCTTACATACAGGAATGTGGCAGCTGTGAACCAAAAGACTAGATACCAGATGCCTTTTATGACTTCGTCATTCCTCTTCTAAGGAGGTATTTCCATCAGAAATAGAAGAAAAGAAAAAAACCTAAATGCATAAAGATGTTCTTCAGACTTACCAGGTAGTCACTTGAAAATCTAAAAACAAGGGATTTAATGCATGACAGTATACCAATACCAGGAATTTTTTTTTAATAGAGACAGGATCCCACTATGTTGCTCAGGCTGATTCTCAAACTCCTGGTCTCAAGCATTTCTCCTGCCTCGGCCTCCCAAAGTGCTGGGATTACAACCATGAGCCACCGCACCCTACTAATACCAGGAGTTTAAATGCAGCTTTCCTGCCCCGCTACCCTCCCCCACAACAGAGTCTTGCTCTGTAGCCCAGGCTGGAGTGCAATGGCGCAATCTCAGCTCACTGCAACCTCCACCTCCCAGGTTCAAGCAATTCTCCTGCCTCACCCTCCCGAGTAGCTGGGACTACAGGTGCATACCACCACGCCCGGCTAGTTTTTGTATTTTTAGTAGAGACAGGGTTTCACCATGTTGGCCAGGCTGGTCTCATACTCCTGACTTTGTGATTCGCCCGCCTCTGCCTCCCAAAGTGCTGGAATTACAGGTGTGAGCCACCACGCCCAGCCTTAAATGCAGCTTTTTAAAACTTAAGACTATAGCAACATCAAAAGTTCATGGCAGTATTAACTGAAAAAAACAGAATGGTATATTTACTATACCTGGAGTTATATAAAAATATGCATGTATGTGGAAATGAGTAAGTCAAATAAATATGAGTGACATTCACATACTGGAGTGTCATAATGTTCTGTACTGTTAGTAAACTATATATTTTTTGAGACAGAGTCTCGCTCATTGCCCAGACTGGAGTACAGCGGCATGATATCAGCTCACTGCAACCTCTGCCTCCCAGGTTCAAGCAATTATCTTGCCTCAGCCTCCCAAGTAGCTAGGATTACAGATACACGCTACCACACCCAACAATTTTTGTATTTTTAGTAAAGTTGGGGTTTCACCATGTTGGCCAGGCTGGTCTTGAACTCCTGACCTCAAGTGATCCACCCACCTCTGCCTCCCAAAGTGCTGGGATTACAGACCTGAGCCACCACCCCCGGTGGGTAAATTATTTTCATTAAAGAAGTTACATTGTGCTAGCCGGGCGTGGTGGCTCACGCCTGTAATCCCAGCACTTTGGGAGGCCAAGGCGGGTGGATCACGAGCTCAGGAGATGGAGATCATCCCAGCTAACACAGTGAAACCCCGTCTCTACTAAAAAATACAAAAAAAATTAGCCGGGTATGGTGGCAGTCGCCTGTAGTCCCAGCTACTCGGGAGGCTGAGGCAGGAGAATGGCGTGAACCCAGGAAGCAGAGCTTGCAGTGAGCCAAGATCACACCACTGCACTCCAGCCTGGGCGACAGAGTGAGACTCCGTCTCAAAAAAAAGAAAAGGTTGTCTCAACTCTTCCTCACCCTTATGGCACTCTACTCTGATGGTGAAGAGTGCTTACTTGTGCTAAAAGAACAATGAATACGTTTTGTAACACTGCTAGAACACATTCTCAAGCTTGTAATATAAAAGTAGTGTTGTTGATTCAACAGATGTGAATAAGAGAAAATCAAAGTATATAGGCCGGGTGCGGTGGCTCACACCTGTAATCCCAGCACTTTGGGAGGCCTAGGCGGGTGGATCACAAGGTCAGGAGTTCAAGACCATCCTGCCCAACAGAGTGAAATCCCATCTCCACTAAAAATACAGAAATTAGCCAGGCATGGTGGCATGCGCCTGTAGTCCCAGCTACTCGGGAGGCTGAGGCAGGAGAATTGCTTGAACCTAGGAGGCGAAGGCTGTAGTGAGCTGAGACCACACCATTGCACTCCAGCCTGGGTGAGAGAGAGACTCTGTCTCTAAAAAAAAAAAAAAAAGAAAGAAAGAAACCAAAGTAAGAGTTAAGAGTTTGGACTTTGGGTTCTTGGTGAATTCACTAGGAAATGCCCAGGACAAGTTGATGCCCTCCTGGAGAAGATAAACAAGGGCTTCTGCCTTCAAAAATGAGCCAACCAAGGAGAACCTCTATGTACCTTACCCTGGTAGGGGCACAACTGCTGACAAGCAGAGTCATGTATCTAATTATTAACTTCCCATAGCAACCTATATAGCCCTCCAGAATGAAGTTTAGTTAGCTTGTTATAAGGTTAAGAAAAAATCCAAGTTCTCATATCAGGGTTCATTAGGATGACCAATCATACATTCTTAAGACTAAAGACACTTGGACCTGGTCCTCTTCCTGGTAGACTAACTCTGAGCTGTTTAATTACAAAAAAAAAAAAAAAAAAAAAAACTGGGGCAAGTGGGAAATGCCTGGATATTTGGCCTTCTCCAGCAGAGCTTGAAACAGTGACAGCCACTGAGCACTGGGCCGTCTGATCCTTACTTCAGCGTGCCAGTGACATTCCCCATTTTAGAGCGGTGCAGTCTCCGCAGTTAAGTAGCCTGCCCAAGGTCACAGTGACAGATCTGGGAAAATGAGCTTGTATCAACAAAGCAGCAGGAATGCACCTAAATCAGACTAAGATGCTTAACATTTGGCAAATCTTCCACCTAATAAATGGAGCTTCAATACTGACATGATTCAGCCAACCTAACAAACTGACATTTGTTAGGACAAGGTAAGGCGGGCATCTTGCAGAATCATCTCCAGTCCGCTTGTAGGAAGCCTCAGCTCTTCCCCACCCCTATGGCACTCTACTCTGAGGGTGAAGAGTGCTTACTTGTGATCAGAGAATTCATGATGACATGGGTAGCTTTAGCCTTCACCACTGGGACCTTGTCCACACTGTCAATGGCCGATGACAGGGTCATGGCAGAGGAGGGTAGATTGGCCTCTCCTTCCTCCACCTGTTCAAGAGAGGTACAGTACAGAAGCACTTAGGCAGGGCAGGGGAGACACACACCTAAACTTACTCCTTTGGGGAGGAAGTTACTGAAATAACATTAATCTGGTAAGTGAGGAAATCATAGAAGGTTAGAGTTGGTCATCTCCACCCAGCTAGATAGGTATTATCCAAAGTGACAACAAAAACAGACATTATGTGAATAGTTTATGTTTATAAAGGTGGGAAAGCCAGAATTTGAAAATCTGAGGTCTACTACCTTCCTAGACTATGACCTTCCAATATACTATAGTACTATGCCCTAAGAATGCAGAAGAAATGCTTATTGTGAAGCACTGGCCACATCCCAGGCACGGTGCTAGATCTTAATTGATGAGAGCACTAGGTAAGTGGTTCTCACCCTGTGCCAGGCATTAAAACAGACTGCCGGGCTCCACCTCAGAGTTTGATTCAGTAGGTCCTGGGTGGTCTGGGGTGGAGTTCAAGAATTTGTTTCTAATAAATTCCCAGGTGATACTGCTGCTGCTGGTCTCAAGACCACACCTTGAGGACCACTGCTCCCAAGGTTCAAGTAATGGTCTTTTGAAACAAACAAAAAAATCTACTTAGCTCCTCATTTTCAACATGCAAGAGCTGGGAGCCTCCACCTTCTGCAATCGAAACACCTGATACCTTACTCAGGCCTAGCAGGGAGGAGAGAACAAGACTTATTCTTCATTCTGTGCTTGTCTGGAAGAACTGAGAAGAAAATAAGATGGTTGAAAAAAACGGGGGGGCCGGGCGCGGTGGCTCAAGCCTGTAATCCCAGCACTTTGGGAGGCTGAGACGGGCGGATCACGAGGTCAGGAGATCAAGACCATCCTGGCTAACACGGTGAAACGCCGTCTCTACTAAAAAACACAAAAAATTAGCCGGGCGTGGTGGCGGGCGCCTGTAGTCCCAGCTACTCGGGAGGCTGAGTCAGAAGAATGGCGTAAACCCAGGAGGCAGAGCTTGCAGTGAGCTGAGATCCGGCCACTGCACTCCAGCCCGGACAACAGAGCGAGACTCCATCTCAAAAAAAAAGAAAAAAAAGGGAGGACAGATAAAAAGTACTGAAAAATGTTGTCTCCTTACTACAAAACGGAATTTATACCTTTAAGCTGTGACCTTGAGTAAAACTTGAGCTTATGTTTCCTTACTGGGAAGATGGTTGATTCCTAACATGGGGAGAGTTAGGGCAAATGAAAGATCGTATGTGATGAGTCAGGCAGAGCTCTCATTTGGAGCAGCTGTTCCAAGTTGTCAGTTGTTCCGGCTGAGGCCCCGCAGAAACCTGGAAGCCCGCTCATCCCTTGCCTTGTGGAGCCATCAGCAGGGTGTGTGGCCTGGGAAGCGCCACCAGAAGCCCTGCTCACCTCCTGCTCTGGACCCTCAAGCCCACTGCTCTGACGCCACAGGCAAGCTGCAGCAGGCCTTTTCTCCTTGCACTTTTGCTACCTGTTACGTGGAATACTCTCTCCTCAACAGCAGACTGGGTCATATTTCAGTAGATAATTGTTATAGGGAATATCCCCCAGAGCTGTAGGGGGCACTTTCTTAGAAAGGAGCTTTCTGCCCTGAGAGTGTATTGGAGGTGGGGGGAAAAAACACTCCTTAGAAAGAATCAAATATGGCTCTGCAAAGAGAAAGTGAAGCAGGGAGCCTGCGTTCATAATACCAGCTACACAGCTAATACAGAATGTGCCAAGCCTTTACATCCCCTTCCCTGAATCCTCACAGCACCTCTATGACATAAGGTATTCCCAGCTCTCAGAGGGAGACACTGGGGCTCAGGGTGCAGTTAGTTGTGTGCCCAAGGTCTTGCTAGGACAGACCACCTGGGACTCACACCTGGTCTATTTCAGGGGACCCTTACTGTGCACTGCCTGTCAGGCCCTGAGCTATCATATGGCTCAAAGTTCAGAGAAACTGTTAACTACAGGTTAGACAGCCTTATGTGAACTTGGTGGGCCTATGTTATTCAGGCAACAGTCTAGCCTTTCTGTATTCTTGGTGGCTGGAGAGTCAGAGGGGAGAGAGTCCCTGAGGTCGGGAAACAGAGACTCCGATAATACGAACCTACGAAACTAGACTGCGCGAAAGACTGTGAGGTGCGTTCGGAGTGGCCTTAGGAAGGAGGCAGTTCTTACAAAGGACGGCCATGGGCAAAGGCAGCTGAGGCTGGAAGAACAGCATGAGGAGAGGTACAGCATGTGTTCAAGAAAGGGCCAATTTTTTTCCCCAATCACAAAATGAGCATTTTTTGGGAATCTATGCCAGGCCCTCGGCTGGATTCTGCCGATAACAGTACAAACCTAGACATGGCCCCTGTCCTCAGGAAGCTAATGGAGGGTAAGAAGGCAATGCAAGAATGACGATGGGGACCACGGTGCCGTGGGGAGCTCAGAGGGAGAGGTGATGGCCTTATCAGGAGGACAGAGATGTCAGGCAAACTGTCACAGAAGAGACTTTTGAGCTAAGACTTAAAGGGCAAATGGAGTGGGAGAAGGGGTGAGAGGACAGGATGCAGATGGTAAACATCCTCAACAATCAGGGCAGTGTGAGCCAAAAACTGACAGGCAGCAAATACGCTGGTAAATGCAAGAATTTTGGGTAACTTGCATGGTTCAAGCACTGGGTAGGGGAGCTGGGGAGATGCAGGCAAGACTTAAATCACATGGAACGTGGATCATGCCGAGCTTGAATTTAGCTCTGTGGGGAATATGGAAGAGTCTCAGGAGCAGACAAGGCCATTCTAGTTTTGAATTAAAAAGAAAAAAACAGAGGGAGATTTAAAAAACCATCTATTGGGTACACTGTACACTGTTCTTCGGGTGACGGGCACACAAATAGCCCAGACTTCACCACTATACAATTCATCCATGTGAACAAAACCTCAGGTCACCCTAAAGCTACTGAATTTTTTCTTTAACAAAATAAATAAAATCTTAAAGAAGAAAAGACAGCTGTAACTGAGGCACAGAAAACACATACAGGCAGTGGTTGCTGCCCAGTTCTGTGGGCACAGGGAGCCGCTGAAGGCTCCTGGAGCAGAGGAAGGATAAACGGGTTGCGTATGCCAGAAGCGGCCAGCAGGGTCAGATACCTTGGCGAGGTGCTGATACTTGCGCTCTGGAATCACTGGCTTCCAAGGGACGCTGCCCATGTCCGATGGAGGAGGAGTCATGGGCGCAGGGTCCTCGAGGATATCATCATAGCTGAGTGCCCGGCGGTATATCCCGATGGGCAGGGACATCTTGCCTAGAGGCCCACTAGCCTCAAGAGCTAAGAACAGAGACACCTGTCAAGACAGGTTCAGCAACTGGACATACTAGTAGCTTTGAATTAATCTGCAGGAAAGAAAGCTCTGAAATACTCTTGTTCTTGGACAGAGCAAAATGGCTTGTTCTGGAGCAGCTAATCCCGTTCAGGAAAGGCAGTGGTACCAATCCCTTCCTCTATGCCTGACACTTTGGGTGGTCCACTTAACCCACTCAGCCGTCCTAATCCTTTTTTTTTATTTGTTTAGAGACACAGTCTGTGTTGCCCAGGCTGGAGTGCAGTGGCACCATCACAGCTCACTGCAGGCTCAACCTCCTGGGCTCAAGTGCCTCAGCCCAGTGAGTAGTTGGGATTATAGGCATATGCCACCACGTCCAGCTAATTTTCATGGATTAGGAAACTTGAAGTTCCATTTAAATGTACTTGACCACAACTTCCAAGTACAGTTTAGAATCAAAACCCAAACCTATCTGATTTCAAAGCTGTGTCCTTTATGCCACAGAAGCCACCCCCCTACTGCAATACTAAGGCTCTCAATTCATGCAAGACTGAGGGTATGAAATGACTGAGGATATGAAGTTCTCATTCCCATGTCATAGATGAGGAAACTAAGGCCTAGGGGTAAAGTGATCTTCCCAAGTTCATTCAGAAAATGGCTGCCTGGGGCTCAGCCGAGGTCTGTGGATCCTCTACCTTCCTTTCCTCACCAAAGAAAACAGCACTGCAAGAAACATTGTCTGGCATCACCTGTGGTTTCAAATGTTCTGTATGATTTATTCCAACAGTAGAGTCACTTTCCATCACAGAAATTATTGACAACCACTCTCGCAAACCACCACCAGCTGATCCCGCCATTCCTGTCCACTGGAACCGACGCCCAGCATGTCCGGTTGTGATGCAGGCACTCTCAGCTGTGCCAGACCCCAGGGAGCCAAGTTCACTGTGTTTCGTTTGCTAACCCTTGCATATCAGAACTAATGTCCAGAGCCTACCTGAGAGGCGACATTTTCCTGTTGCTAAAATCATATAATCACATTCTCTAAGACATCAACCTGCCTGGCAGTAAGTCCAAAACCACAAAAGATTTCATTTAAACGGCAAGGGGACCAAGCAGCTATCATTATTATTACTATTGCTATTAGTAATAATTAACAAAACCATAGAAATAAAAAGAGGATTAGAGGTTGCCAGGGAGTGGGTGGGGGGCAGTGAGGATGCGACTGCTAATGGTATGAGGTTTTCCTTTGGAGGTTATGAAAACATACTGCAATTTGGCCGGGTGCGGTGGCTCACACCTGTAATCCCAACACTTTGGGAGGCTGATGTGGGTGGATCACCTGAGGTCAGGCGTTCCAGCCTGGCCAACATGGTGAAACCCCATCTCTACTCAAAATACAAGAATTAGCCAGGTGTGGTGGTACATGCCTGTAGTCCCAGCTACTTGGGAGGCTGAGGCAGGAGAATTGCTTGGACCCAGGAGGCGGAGGTTGCAAGAGCCAAGATCATGCCACTGCACTCCAGCCTAGGCAACAGTGAGATTCCATTTCAAAAAAAAGAAAATGTACTGCAACGAGATAGTAGTTTTATTTGCACAACCCTGTGAACATACTAAAAATCACCACATTGTTCGCTTTCGGTGGGTGAATTTTATGGTATGTGCATTACATCTCAAACACACACACAAGCGAATAATAATTACTAAGTCTTCCTCCTTGCTAGACAATTACATCCCTCATCTTATCTAATCCTCATTAAGCAGATACTCTTCCCATTTTCCAATTTCCCATTTTCACAATCAACTTGCCCAATATCACCTAGCTTGAAAGAGTGCTCTGGGAACTGGAACACAGACCTGAGCCAGTGCACACACTGCATGCAACACACTACAAAGCATTCACCGAATGGGCACAACCCTACGGCTCGCGATGGCTACATGGAGTTTACAGTAATCACAGCAACAATGAAAGACAAACTAAAACAGAGCTGATGATGTTAAGACTAGAGATGGATCTATATTGGGGAATGCAGGAGACTTCTGTTAATCCACCTAGTTGGGAAGCAATTTCAAAAACATCTTAAAGATTCCCACTGAACAGCCATCCTAAAACCAATCAAGTCAGCTAATATTTACTAGAAAATATGTTCGTATACAGACAGACCAAATGCATTCTGGGCAGTAAATACTATTTATCACTGATTTTTAACTCCCATTTTTACATATTTTGTTTAATCTTCACAATCCTGAGAGATAGGAACCATCATCTTTCTTCGTCATCATACTTTACCAAGAATCAGAAATTAAGTGATTCAGATTTAATTAAAAATCACTTTCCTTTCTCATGAAACAATTCAAGTAGTCATCAATGGTGTCAGTAACCCAGAAATTGACTCATTAAGGGTCGCTGTGAGCATTTTCATGATTAAGTTCAATCTGCCATTTAAGCAGGCTGGTGCCTTTTTACCAAGACTTCCATCCCACCTCCCCACCACCCCCAAAAAGGTGAGTTTAATCACTTTGGTACATACTACAAGAACTGCACATCTTATTCTGAATTCTTATTTGATAACTAGGAAAGTGACAAACTTGTCATAATACCCTTAAAGGAAGTGACTACTCTCTTTAAGTTAAAGTTTCATACTATGGTTGAGCAACTAATAAAATATTTAAATGATGCCAATCTAAGGCCGGGCATGGTGGCTCACACCTGTAATCCCAGCACTTTGGAAGGCCAAGGTGGAAGGATCACCTGAGGTCAGGAGTTTGAGACCAGCCTGGCCAACATGGAGAAACCATGTCTCTATTAAAAATACAAAAAATTAGCCAGGCGCAGTGGCAGGCACCTGTAATCCCAGCTACTCGAGGCTAAGGCAGGAAAATCACTTGAGCCTGGGAGGCGGAGGTTGCAGTGAGCTGAGATCATGCCGCTGCATTCCAGCCTGGGCAGAGTGAGACTCCATCTCGAAAGTAAAATAAAACTGGCTGGGCACGGTGGCTCACACCTGTAATCCCAACACTTTGGGAGGCCGAGGCGGGTGGATCACAAGGTCAGGAGATCAAGACCAGCCTGGCCAATATGGTGAAACCCCGTCTTTACTAAAAATACAAAAATTAGCTGGGCGTGGTGGTGTGTGCCTGTAATCCCAGTTATTGGGGAGGCTGAGTGAGGAGAATGGCTTGAACCCAGGAGGTGGAGGTTGCAGTGAGCTGAGATTGTGCCACTGCACTCTAGCCTGGGCAACAGAGCAAGACTCCATCTCAAAAAAATAAAATAAGCCAATCTATTCAGTCTAAATACTCACCTGGTGGCAGAGATTAACCATTAGCATATAGTTCAGATAAAATGGTTTCTATCTAGCTTAAAACATTAATAAGGGCAAAATATGATTTTACCAAAAAGAATTAAGTTTACCAGGCACTTCTGGTTGTCTTGAAGCCATTGAAAGACTGGGATCCAGGTGCTTTTTCTATATAGAATTCCGAGCTGAGTCCCTGCCACCTAATAAAATAACAAAGGGCATTTTCTTATGGTGAACACCAAAGAGCAGCAGCAATGCTGTTCTTCTGACAGGCACACAGAATTTTATGGCTTGTTTACAAGGTTGAAACACACACACAGGAGCCAGTGGGTGACAAACATGCCAATGAAAAAGGATAAAGTCAAAGGTCTCACCACACCCGTGGCTGATCTTAACACCTGTGAGATGACAGAGCTAAGACGCCATACATGGTGAAGTCACCTTACCACAGTGAAATGATGTGACCACTAAGCTGACAGACAGATGTTAATGAGGAACATGGTCCAGCTGCTGCAAATTAGCAAAGCTTCCCA
>NW_012115755.1:1021891-1024204 GCF_000951035.1 Colobus angolensis palliatus
CCCCGCCCCATTTTTTTTTTTTTTTAAGCTATCTCTTACAGAAAGAATATCCCAAATTTAAAGAGAAGGAAACTGGACGGGTGCAATGGCTCACGCCTGTAATCCTAGCATTTTGGGAGACTGAGGCGGGCAGATCACTTAAGGTCAGGAGTTCGAGACTAGCCTGGCCAACATGGTGAACCCCTGTCTCTATTGAAAATACAAAAATTAGCTGGGCATGGTGGCGGGCGCCTGTAATCCCAGCTACTCGGGAGACTGAGGCAGGAGAATAGCTTGAACCCGGGAGGCGGAGGTTGCAGTGGGCCGAGATCCAGCCACTGCACTCCAGCCTGGGCGACGGAGTGAGACTCAGTACCAAAAATAAAAATTTAAAAAATTAAAAAATTTTAAAAATAATAATAAAGAGAAGGAAAATAAAAATCAGAGGAGTTAAGTAAATTTGTCCACGGTCATAGATAAGTGGTCCGTGTGCAAGGTAGGTAGTTTCATGCCGTTTACAGGGGAGTTAAAGCGAGGGCCTGAGAAAGTTACTCTGTTTTTGAGCTTGCTGCACCGTCCCTCTATCCCGATAGGGCTCAGAGAGAGCAAACCAGTTATTGATAGTTCGTCACGAACGAGCGTCGCAAAGGCCGAGTTCAGCCATCCTCCCAGTCCAGGGAGCATTCCCGCCCCAGACACATCCCCTTCCCCTTTCCCTGTGCCCCCACCCCCCAGCTCACCGTTCCTCTGCCTCTCCTTCACAATATACAAGACGGTGCCGCCAGGATATGAAAGGCCGGCTGCCTCACCCACCCCTCCATGCTAAGATTAGGGCTGGGACCCTAGCCGAACCAGGGTCTGGGGAGAAGAGGCTGAGGACAAGCCGTGGAAGCTCTGGCTGGGCCGGTCCCACGAAGCGGAGGGGAAGCCCGTACGGGAGCTGCAGGGCATCCCCGGAGAGGAGCCCCATCACGGAGACCCCAGAAAGGGGAGCCAGGGAGACAAGAGGCGACCCAGCCGAGCTCGGAGTCGGGATGAAAGGTTAAGGGGTGAGGGGAGAGGGGAGAGGCTTGGAGGGGCCCCCAGATCGGGCCTCGCCGGAAGCGCCCCTCCTGATCGGCAGAGAACGCAGCCCCAAGGGAGGGCCCAGGCCCGCCATCTGTTCACCTGTTATCCTGCTGCCGCGAGGCTGCCTGCGGCCCGGAGTCCGGCACTAAAAAGGTTCTGAGGGTCCACGTCTCCCGAGAGGCTGTGGCATAGTCTGGACCCAAGCCATGGTGAGAGCGGCAGCGATTTCGAAGGTCCCCAGGACCCGCTAGGCAGCACTACCTACCCGGCGGGCAGGCAGCCCTGCTGATAAAGCCTCCGGAGACCGCGGGATCTCGCGCGAGACTTGGCCCAGAGGCGCACAGGGCATACTGGGAGTTGTAGTCCACGATCGCGAGTCCCCACCCTTCGCTGCCCAGCTGGTTGTGGAGCCGCAGCTCCGAGTGTGGAATCCGCCAGCCCCAAGAGGAGACGCCACACTTCACCACCACTTCCTCAGCGCGTGTGCTGTGCCTGGGTCCGTGACAAGCTAAGGGAAGCCGCTGGTGGCATAGTAAAATGACACCCACAAGCCCAAGCCCTCAAGGCTCATAAAGGGCTGCCAAGTGCGAGTACTTGTCATCCTGTTTTTCCCACTTCACGGAGGTGAAGCTGAGACTGGGAGAGATAAGTCACTTCGGTTAATAAGCGGTGCAGTGAGCACGGACTGTCTCCCGAAACAGCGGGGTTAGGCAGGGTTCACACTAGTAGCTGAACCAAAAAGGGGAACCGACCTCACCTGCCTCGCCTAGGGAAGGCGATCCTCACATGATTTCCCTTTTACATTAAGGAAAGTGAGGCTTAGAGGCGCCAGCTGAGGTGTCAGTCACATCCTGAAGGAAGACTTCTCTTATCCCAGAAGGGTTCACAAAGAAGACGAAGCAACGAAGTTAAGGCAGAAGCTGCAAAAATCCATCCCCGTTTCTACCCCACTCCCAAGCTTGCCATCAAAACTCATCTCAGGAGGCCTATGATTGGTGGTGTGGCGTCGAAATGCCACATTTCGATTTCAGCATTTGAGGCTTCTGGCCATACTGGCAGAATGGAGAGGCCTTGCTCATGCAACTTTAAACTTAAGCGCTGTTTCCAGACCAGGGTGCTTGAGTGCACTAAGAATTAAAGTCTTTGATGAATTATATAATTAGCTTATGAACAGCACAATTACATTGCAGTATAATTGTGTGTGTGTGTGTGTGTGTGTGTGTGTGTGTGTATGTTAAAGGTGTTCCTTTGTTAATCTGGAGTTTT
>NW_012115755.1:1025469-1026976 GCF_000951035.1 Colobus angolensis palliatus
CCATGCAAGCCTTCTTCTTCAAGTAAACTATTTTGCTAAATGGTTTGATTTTGTAGGCTTCCTGTAGGGAGGATTAAGTCACAAGTGAATCACAAGACTTAAGAATGGCCCCTCCTGGCCAGGCGTGGTAGCTCACGCCTGTAATCCCAGCACTTCGGGAGGCTGAGGCGGGTGGATCACGTGAGGACAAGAGTTCAAGGCCAGCCTGGCCAACATAACAAAACCCTGTCTCTACTAAAAATACAAAAATTAACTGGGTGTGGTGGTGGGGTCCTGTTAATAGCAACTACTCAAGAGGCTGAGGTAGGAGAATCGCTTGAACCTGGGAGGCGGAGGTTGCAGTGAGCTGAGATTGTGCCACTGCGCTCCAGCCTGGGAGACAAACTCCATCTCAAAAAAAAAACAAAAAAGAAAAAAGAAACAAAAAAGGAAAGGAAAAGGTAGAGGGAAAGAGAGACAGGGTGGTAAGATTCCCTCTGAAAGACCTAAGAAGGTGATTACTCACTCAGGAGGCAGGAAAGGTGAGGCAAGGCCAAATCAGACCTCGGGGTCTTCAAATTAGACCTTGAGGAGCCTTCATTTCTTAAGAGATCAAGGTGCTTTTCTTTGAAATGACATAAAATCTACAGGAATGCTAAGATTAAATCCCTGTGAGGATTGTTTCTCTTTTTTTTTTTTTTTTTTAAGAGACAGGATCTCATTCTGTCACCCGGGCTGGAGTGCAGTGGCACGAAAACAGCTCACTGCAGCCTCTAACGCCTGTGCTCGAGGAATCCTCCTGCCTCAACCTCCCCAGTAGCTGGAATTACAGGTATGCGCCACCACACCCAGCTAATTTGTTTATTTTTTATAGAGACGGCGTTTGATTACGTTCACCAAGCTAGTCTCAAACTCCTGGCTTCAAGCGATCTTCTCACCTCAACCTCCGAAATCACGGGCACTAGCACTACAGGCGTAAGTTATGTTAGCCTGGTTTTTCTTTAAGGGACAGGGTCTCATTATGTTGCCCAGGCCAGTCTCAAACTCCCAGGCTCAAGCAATCCTCCCCGCTCAGTTTCCTGAGTACCTGTGACTACAGGCCCATGCCACCACACACCTGGCTTGCTTTTTAATTATCTGACAGCAAAGTGCTGAATACATTAATTGGTGCTAAATTTTTCTCTTTGGAGGCCTTGGGCACCTGTCTTGCCAGTGAGCTGATCCCTCAAGGCTGAGCTCCTGGCTCCACCAGGAGTTGAAAGCCATCTAGAAGCTCCCCAGGTATACAGGTGGTGAAAACAAGTTTCAAGCAAAAGGACTGACCAGGGTGTGTGTGTTTGGAGAGGAGGGGGCGGGGGGCCTGCACACTTTCCCTGACTCATTTCCTCATAGAGGTACTTATTTACACTAGAACAGGGACTTTCAAAGTAGTTTTTATTATCACATCCCAAAGTAAGAAATACTTTTTACGTGGTGCTCAGTACAAATACACATTCACAAAATTCATAAAATGCTGGTGTTTTCCATT
>NW_012115755.1:1027919-1029789 GCF_000951035.1 Colobus angolensis palliatus
GGCGTAAACCCGGGAGGCGGAGCTTGCAGTGAGCTGAGATCCGGCCACTGCACTCCAGCCTGGGCGATAGAGCGAGACTCCGTCTCAAAAAATAAAATAAAATAAAGTTGTAGTAGCAACCCCTAAATTAATTTCATAACACACTAATAGTCTTGAACCAGTTTGAACCCCAGCCCTGGAGTCATACTCTTGGGCTCTCTCCTCAACCCTCACTCACTGTCCCCCAGAGGCCTGTTTTATTTGGATGGGGATTTTAGAAGGCAGGAGCCATGCTCAAACTGGCTGCTTCTGAGCTCCCCTCCCAGCCCTGCCCATCTGCAAAGAGAGTGGGTGAGGATGCTCCCTGCTTCCTGGGCTGGGGCCTGGCTCTGTAGGGTCAGCAGGTGACATTGTTCTCTCCGTTTGGCTGCCTCCTGCATCTTCTCAGTTGGTTCTATCCCTGGAGATAAGCGGTATTTATTATTCTGGAAGGTTCCAATGTTTAGCAATGTTAAATAGTTCCAGCAAGATAAGGGCTAAAGGTGTTCCCGATGGATTTTCTAACAAGGGATTTGTTGGAGACACAGGTGAAAACAGTTTCACTAGGTGCATGGGGCAAGGCATAGGAAGTGCACATTATTCAGCGTGGGGCTGAAATGGACAAGAACAAGAGGTAATAACCAGAGAAGCCAGTTTTCTGAAGTGGGAGAAATCTGAGTATATGTGTGTGGGTTGCTAGAAAACACCAGGAGGTGGGGTGGGGGTAAGGAGTGAGAAGGGGTAGGGGGCAAATTGATTTCTAAGATAGTCCTCCCTGGTCCTACAAAATGGCATGGAGTGGCTTACAATAAAACCACATTCTGAAACCAATGTCAATACGCACCCCAGGGGCAACCATTAACCGTTGGGAAACTGGAGCCAGTGAGTAATTGTTCCAACCTCTCTTCCTTTCGAGAGGCCTTAGTGCCCTGAGAGGCCCCAATGGGATTCGGTCCAGAAGGTGCACAGCAGAGTCCTTGATGCTGTACCCTGTCATTGGCCTCCTTTCCTTCTTCCCTGTCCTACTGTGCTAATGTCCTTCTCCTGCCTCCAGACATCACTTCCCAAATAAACTACATCCATAGTCCTCCAAAAGTGTTAATACAGAAATACGGATGTAGCTAAAACATCACTATCTGGGAGGAGAGGAGCATACATATGTAGCCAAAGGGAAAGGGGGTCACATCAGAAGGAATAGGGGCTGGGACCCAGAGCCAGGGGTACAGAGGAATCGGGAACTATAAGGAGGTGAAGAGTTGAGACAATATAAAGGGAAACAGGTAACCCTGCTGGGCCCTGAGAGCCACAGGCGGTCTCTCGACCCATGTACCCTACAGCCAGCTGTACATGGTGTCACCCCTTTGGAGAGCCAAAAGAACCTGACTGCTGTACTCAGGTCGTTTCTCCTCTTCTTCCTCCTCGTGCTACACACGTGGAAGCCTTGGCAGCCACTGGGGGGACCTAGAACAAGGCAGTCAGCTCTAAACATTCTGAACTTCTGACACTGCTTAATTCAGCCTGACCAGGACCCCAAGACAGCTGGGTCCAGGAGGCAGCGAAAGAAGGCTAGAGGTGGCGGGGAGCCAGGGACCTGGGTTCTATTCCTGCCTCTGCCACCCCATAGCCGTGTGATCTCCGGCATCTTGCTTCAATTTCCTCCCGGAGGTCCTGAGAGATGACCAGGAGACAGATCGCTTGGGTTTGAACGCAGGCTACACCGAAGCACTACGATGCGGCGTTGGGCGGGTTACTTAACTCCTGGGCCTCGGTTTTCCCTTTTGCGTGGTATCGTTGTACGGGGTAACCGAGAAAAGCCGTGAGCTAACCCCTGGTGGTTGCCAGCAAGCACCGC
>NW_012115755.1:1030389-1031671 GCF_000951035.1 Colobus angolensis palliatus
GCATGTGGCCAAGGGGTGTGACAGCGGCCCTGCTGGCGCCGGGAGCTCGGGGGGTCGAGGGCTTGGCAGCCGCAGCGCAGAGGCCCCGCGCGGGTGGCCAGTGAGAGCCCGGGAACCGAGGAACGGGTGGGCGTGTTTGGGTGTGTACGGCGCCGTAGAGCCGCGCCGTCGCTCCACGCCGTGGGGCTCGGACGTTCCAGAGTGGGCCGGAGTTTGGAGGGCGCGGCTCGGGAGTATCCTGGGCCCCAGCTGGGTCGGCTCGCGCCCCTCTGGCGCCTGCGCAGTGCGCCCCGCCCCGGGAGATGTCGGGAGAAACCCCGTCCCCTCCAGCCTGCGGCTGGGACTCCGAGTCCGGGGGAGGAAGCAGGGCGCGCGAGCGTGAGGAGTTCGCCAAGGGTTTGGAACTCAGGACTCCAAAGGCAGCGTTCGTCCCACTCATCCAGACCATGCCTGCCTGTCCCAGGACGGGTGGAAGGCGGGCCTGAGCCCTCTGGTGCCTTGGTCTTCCCTCGGGAAAGATCCACCGGGAGACCGCCAGCCGCAGCCTTACCTCCGCTTCCACGCAGCCCGAGGACGAGGAGGACGAGGAGCCGGCGCTGGAGGAGCTGGAACAGCGCGAGGTGCTGGTGCTGGGGCTGGATGGCGCGGGCAAAAGCACGTTCCTGCGCGTGCTGTCGGGGAAGCCACCGCTGGAAGGCCACATCCCCACCTGGGGCTTCAACTCTGTGCGTCTGCCCACCAAGGACTTTGAGGTGGACCTGCTAGAAAGTGAGCGGACACTCTACCCCATCTCCCCGTCTCCTCTACTGGACCTGTCCTGGATTCTCGCAGGGAAGAGGGCTTCCAAAATGCATGTCTAAGCAGCACATTCCCGTGTACGAATCCTTCCCACCCCTCTCTAGGGCACAGGATTCAGTCCACACTCTGTGCTCTGACATTTAGGGCCCTTCGTGATCGGGCCTCTCCAGTTGCACCGCCTGCCCCATCACCCCTACCAAAGTCGATAGGCCTAACACAGAGATACTAACAGCTAAGGGTTCATATGCCAAGCACTTGACAGGCATTGCTTAAGAAAACTCCCCTAAACAATTACATAAAACTAGAATCAGTCACTACACTAATTATCTCCAGAGAGAAAAATGAGTTCCAGCAGTAGTATCATGAATCCAAGGTCACCCCCACCTTTCTTGTGTTCTTTTTTTTTTGAGACGGAGTCTTGGTCTGTCGCCCGGGCTGGAGTGCAGTGGCTGGATCTCAGCTCACTGCAAACTCCGCCTCCCGG
>NW_012115755.1:1032292-1060600 GCF_000951035.1 Colobus angolensis palliatus
TTTTTTTTTTTTTTTTTTTTTGAGACAGGGTCTCTGTTGCTCAGGCTGGAGTGCAGTGAGCAGTGGCACACCCTCCTCCACCATTGCCAGTCTGGCCCAATCTAGTGTCATCTTTCCTCTCAGCACCACAGTCTCCTCTTTGGTCTTCCTGCTTCCCCTTCTGTCCCTAGTGTCAGCTGGAGAAAGCCCATGTCAGGTCATGTCACTCTTGCTTAAAGCCCTTGGTGGTCTCCCCACCCCCTCACTGTGGTCTTTGGCCCTATGTGGCCCATCCCAGCTAGCCTAACAGCCATATCTTTCTCCTTGCAGTGCCTCAGCACCCCAGCCTTCTTTCTGTTTTGCAGACACTTCCAGCTTGCTCTCCCCTCTGTCTGGAATGCTTTCCTCTGCCTCTTCCCGTGGCTGGCTCCTTCTCATCATCCCACCCACACTCAGCTCACATGCCACTTGCTTGATGAGACCTACCCAGACCACCCAATCCAGGGCCAACCCCTGTTCCACCTCAGCCACTTTCCCTTTTTTCTGTTTTATTTCCTTCCTTTCTGAAATGTGTTGATGTCATTGCCATGTCCTTCCCAGTTAGGGAGGGAGCTCCTTGGTGCAGGGCCCCTGCCTGCCTTGCTCACCTCTGTATCCCCAGCACCCAGATCAGTGCTTGGCACCTAGCAAGCACTCAGTAAATACTTGTTGAGTGCCTGCTATGTGCCAGGCATTGTGCTGAGGGCTTTGTGGGGATCCAGAGGTAAGTGTCTCTGACTTTCACAGCTTAGAATCCACAAGTGTCAGAAGCATAGCCAGAAACACTAGGGTGCGGGGTGACCAATGGGACTAGTGCAGAGGAGCACAGAGGAACAGAAAGGTGACCCAGGCTGGGGGACTGTGTTGGCAACCATGTGTTCGTAGGATGGAGTATGACACTTCCAAGGGAAAAGAAGGGGATGGGGAAACTGAATGGAGAATGGTTGTATATAGGCAGGGCAGGGGGTCCTGAGTTTTCTAGATAATAGGACTCCTGGCTCCTATCACAGCCATCACTGACAGTTTCGAACCTGTCGGAGAAAGCTAAGAATTAGCAAGAGGCAAAGCAAGACAGCCCAGGGGAGAGAACTGAAGAGTCCCATTTATTGAGCACCTATGTGTCAGTCCTGTGAAAGGTACATTGCACGTGGTACTTGTGGGTTTTACTGCAACCTGTTAGGACAGTTCAGGGAGGAGACTGGTGTTTAAAGCTAGGGACTTGCCCCAGGAGACCCACCTGTCAGAGCTGGAGCTATATCTCGTCTGAGTAGCTGCGGACACTTTTCCTTGCCCCTGGCCAGTGGAAACTCACCAAGCTAGGAGCAGGGTGGGGTGGGGGCTGTGGGCAGTGAGCCAGGGCCCTGGACGCTCTGAGCTGGCCCCTGGCCTCTCCTCAGTTGGTGGCAGCCAGAACCTGCGCTTCTACTGGAAGGAGTTTGTGAACGAGGTGGATGTGCTGGTGTTTGTGGTGGACTCAGCGGACCGACTGCGACTGCCCTGGGCCCGACAGGAGCTGCACAAGCTGCTGGACAAGGACCCTGACCTGCCTGTCGTGGTGGTGGCCAACAAGCAGGTGAGGGCTGTGGGAGGGCAGCTCAGTCCAGGGGATATCCACTTAGAGATGCTTGGGCAGGGGCAAGGAGCGCTGCCTGGGCCCATGGCCTAGAGAGGTTGGCTGAGATGCTGCCCCTACCTCTTCTACCTATGCCCTGTCCTGATCCCTGCCTCTGTCTTCCTTCCTCTTTGCCTCCCTATCATCTCGCACCCTGGAGAGATGAGAAAAATAATTATTAAGTGCCTCCTACATGCCAGGCATGGTGTTTTTTGTTTGTTTGTTTGTTTTCTTTGAGGCAGAGTCTTATTCTGTTGCCTAGGCTGGAATGCAGTGGTGTGATCTCAGCTCACTGCAACCTCCACCTCCCGGGTTCAAGCAATTCTTGTGCCTCAGCCTTCCGAGTAGCTGGGATTACAGACATGTGCCACCGCACCCAGCCAATTTTTGTATTTTTAGTAGAGGCAGAGTTTTGCCATGTTGGCCAGGCTGGTCTTGAACTCCTGACCTCAAGTGATCCGCCCACCTCAGCTTCCCAAAGTGCTGGAATTATAGGCGTTAGCCACTGTGTCTGGCCCCCAGGTACGGTTTTGAATAACATTTCTTCTTATGCTTCTGTTCAGCCTATAAAGTATGGGATGTTATTCCATTTTATAGATAAGAGAAGTTTTGTAATCTTTCCAAGGTTGTACATCTTGAGAGTAATAGAATTGGTCCAGGCGTGGTGGCTGAAACCTCTACCCCCAACACTTTGAGGCCAAGAAGGTGGATCGTTTGTTTCCAGGAATTCGAGACCAGCCTGGGCAACATGGCGAAACTCTGTCTCTACAAAAAAATGCAAAAAATTAACTGGGTATGGTGGTGCCTGCCTATAGTCCCAGCTACTTTGGAGGCTGAGGCAGAAAGATCACTTGAACCCGGGAGGTCGAGGCTGCAGTGAGCTGTGATCACACTCTAGCCTGGGGGACACAGCGAAACCCTATCTATCTCAAAAAAAAAAAAAAAAAAATAGTGGAATTGAGAACGTCTAACTCTAAAGCTGTACCTTTTCCACTCTGCTATTCCCTTGCGAATTCTGGCTCTAGATCAGAGAGCTGAAGCTGGTAACTGATGAGAGGTAGAAGAGGTTAAATAATAACAGCTAACATTTATTGTGTGCTTACAGTGTGCCATACATGTGGTAAGCACCTGACAATCATGACCTCACTTCAGCCCTCCAAAAACCCCGTGATGGGCCCTGCTGTTAGCACTAAATACCTGGAGCTGCAGCTGGTATGTGGCAGAGCCAACCTGAACTCAGATATTCTTCAAAGTTCTTCCTCTAAACCAGTATGCTGCACCTCTCGTGGGTGCCAGAGAGTCGCCTTGGGCCCAGGAACCCTCAGTATCACAGACCTTGGGTCCCATTCTCAATATCAGGTGAAATTGCCAGAGTACAGAGTCTGATCATATTTCCTGTGGCCTAAACTCAGGTGCCTCTGAGAGCTGTGGGACCTATTTCCAACTTGACGTGGAGAGAGACTGTATGTCTTTGACCTCAGATTCCCCAACCTATTAGGAAACATTTGACAATTATTTCTAAATAGGGTGACTGTATGTCCTTTTCTGTCCAAGACAGTCCCCGTATATGACTATTAATAGTGCCTGCTCTGAGCCTTACACTACCCCAGTTTAGACCAGGAATCACATCATATTCTATTTATAAACCAATTTATAGCCGTTTTGAACCTGTAGGAGACAACATCTAAGGTCCCAGCAGTCTCTGAATTGCTCCAGGAAGAATCATTTCAATCTTGGGCCAGGGTTGAAATTACAATGTACCATCATCAGCCATGCTGTGTAGTGGTCTCGTTTTCCTCCAGCTAGTTTCTAGAGGTCTTGTCTGGAAGTGACCCTACTGTATCATCTCTCCATGACTGAGTTTAGGAAACTTGGTTATCAAACCAACCTGAGTTGGAACCTGGCTCTGCCACTTATCACTGTTACCTTAGCTCAATGATTCCAGCTCCCTGAGCTAATTTTCTCATCAATTAAGTGTGGACTGTGAAAATTAAGCTACGTATATAAGGGCCTATCTATAACGCTTGACACATAGAAAGTGCTCTGTTTCTGGCTGGGCGTGGTGGCTCATGCCTGTAATCCCAGCACTTTGGGAAGCTGAGGCGGGTGGATCACCTAAGGTCAGGAGTTTGAGACCAGTCTGGCTAACAAGGCGAAACCCTGTCTCTACTAAAAATACAAAAATTAGCCAGGCATGGTGGCTCACACCTGTAGTCCCAGCTACTAGGAAGGCTGAAGCAGGAGAATCGCTTCAGGATTCCACCACAGGAGGTAGAGGTTGCAGTGAGCCAAGATCGTGCCACTGCAGTCCAGCCTGGGTGACAGAGCAAAACTCCGTCTCAAAACAAAAAAAGAAAGTGCTCTGTTTCTTACCACAGTGACTGTGGTAATGCAATGAAATTACCACAGTGATGATGCAATGAAAAGAGGTTGGTACAAAGGTGAGCCCAGGGTGAGGGAGAGAGTATTGAGTTTAGATCAATGGGTCTAGAGGCTACTTGGAACTTGGGACCTAATATTCCCAGGGGTAGCCTAAGAACAGTGTATTTCATGAATGACAAGGGTGTGAGTGTGTTACGAAATGCTGCCAGCTGTGTTCTGACTTCTCTGTCTCACCCAGGACCTGAGCGAGGCCATGAGTATGGTGGAGCTGCAGCGGGAACTGGGCCTACAGGCTATCGATAACCAGCGGGAGGTTTTCCTCTTGGCAGCCAGCATTGCCCCTGCAGGACCCAGCTTCGAAGAGCCTGGCACTGTTCACATCTGGAAACTGCTCTTGGAGCTTCTCTCCTAGGCGAGCTCTCCTGCTCGCCACCTGCCTGTCAAGACCACAGTTGTACTGCTGCTGTTTCATTGCCAGACTGGGCCTGGGGCAAGAGCCACATGGCAGCATTTCTCTTCTGCCCTCCTTTCCCTCTCAAGAGCAGGGCCTGGGCAAGGCCAAGAACCATGCAGAAGCTTTCCTGGTGAGGTGGCCGTGAAGCCGAAGCAGGGAGGTGGGTGAGACAGAGGGTGGGGAGGATAGTGTCTAGCTCATTCCAGGCTGGAATGTGGATCCAGCTTTCCCTTCTCTTACCTGTACAGTGAGATACTCGGTGGGCTCAGTCCTCCGCTGGGGGTCCCGGTAGCTGAGGAACCAGTGTAGGTGTCAGAAATGTTCCTAGAGCCTCAAGGTCTCTCCCAGTCTAGACTGTTCCCTCCTGGTGACATCATGCCTTTCTCACATGGGCAGCTTCTGAGTGGTAACACAGCAAGCCTTTGTTCCCAGTCCTGCATTGTACAGCCCCAGCTCCACCTAAATGACTTGTGGCCTTGTGCAATCTCTGCCTCTCTGGCCCCAGGGCCATTATTTTTAAAGGGAGGTGGTTTCCCAATTCGGAGATGCCTTTCCCAGCCACGGGAGTATGAAGTGCTAGGATGAACCTGGCAATCCTAGCAAGGAGCTTTCTGAAGACCTCCCTGCTTTTCCCTGAGCCCAGGCCTGGCCTGCCAGCCTCTTTTGACTACAGAATAACATATTCACCCACCAAACAGAAAAAGTGAAGGCTGGGTTTTTTTCCCCTCTAATCTGGAGACAAGCTGCTGCTCTTGTACTAACTGTGCCAATGCCCATGTTTACATAAGTCAGGGGAAGGAAGGAGCCTGTGTCCCTGGGACGACAGTCAACTGGAGCTAGGTGTTGACCTCAGAACTGCATTTTATTAATTTATAAGAGGAACAGGCCAGAGTTCTAGGCTCTGTTTCTAGGTGCTGTTATCAAAACCCCAGATGATAGTGATAGAAAATTTGGAACTTAGGAAAATAGCTGGAATCATGAATGACAATGAGATAACACACACATGTCAATGGAGACAACGTTGTAGTTCCTCCTCCCACCAGGCTTTGAGGCTATCTTCGATGTCATAGTACTTTACATGGATTCACATGAACTGAAACTCCACCACTTGGCCTAGGATGTTGAAAGGGTGCAAATTCCTTCTGGGTAGATAAGAAATGGCTCTGGGAGAGGATTTCCCTTATGTGAATCTAGGTAAAAAGATGGAAAAAAATTGTATTATGTGATCCTAAGGACAGGAATAGCAGACCAGCCAATGGGGTGGCCTTGGGTACATCACTCAGCCTTTCCGGGCCCAGTTTTTCCCCAGCGAAAGGCGAGTTGGACTGAGTTTCTGGAGTTCTCATCAGTGCATACTCCATGGTTCTCCAGTGCTTGGCCATCAGCCCAGTGTAAGGACTGGCTCTGCACTGACATGTATTGTTAGTACAGGCAAAGAGGAGCCTATTGTCTGTTAGGGACCACTAAATCAACAACCACAAAGGGATTTTTTTTTTTTAAGAGGAGCTGTGCACCTCAGTTTGCTGTCTAGTTGAGAATAGAGATTGTGTGCCTTCATTTCATTTGACATTTACCCAGCATGCCTCAGTTCCACACTGTGACCAGTGCAAGAAGAAGAACTGTGATAAAAGCAGTTCCACAGGCTGCAAGGAGGGTGGGAACTTCTGAAGTCCAGAAGCGAGTGCGATCTTTGGAATAGAGGCTGCTGTGCCCCTGAGCGCCATGTAAAGAATCACTGTTCTTTAGAGTGCTGGTTCACTTTCTGCAGTAAGAAGTGGTTTATGTGCTCCTATGTAAAATTTTAAGGAAGGACTTGGGTTTTAGAGTAGCCTTTGAAACTTTGCTGGCAGCTTTTCATTTTGTCATTGGAAGGGTAAGAGACTTTTCTCCTTTGTTCTATGAACTCCTTGTTCTTCAGCGCTTGAAGGTGTTAACAAAAAAACCTTAGACAACTTCAACATAGTTTAAAAACTATGTTCTGGTTTTGAGCAGAAAAAAGATGCATGAACTGGGTAGTACTTAGCACCAAAAGCAGTTCAGAATGCTCAGCCCCACAGTGTGTGCAGGCTACATTTATAGCCAGAGAAACGAGTAACTCAGATTGCCTGATTGGCTGCAGTCTGCCATTTGTCTTATTTGAACATGTTTTAGCAGCCTTCAGCTGATGACTGACTGAAGGTTTGGCTGCTGTGATTGGCTAAAATTCGGCTACATGTTAGAAGAACATACTTTTAGGTTAGGTTATGAGTTGTTTACACTTTAAGTTACAATTCACTGTGTACAGAGGCAGCTTTAGGCCAGACTTAATTCAGCTTCACAGTATCCACCATTTTACTCAGTCCCTTAATTTTGAGAGATTGACCAAAATCCCAGGCACTGACACCACCTTGTCACTATTTGACCTCAATTTGGAACTCACAGTTTACAATGTTAAATCAGTTAGAGGATTCTTTATGTCTTCATGTTTTCGTTCCTCTAACCGTAATGAGACCACTTGAGGTACAAAGGATGACTGCACTGGTGGATTTACGACTACAGCACATCAGTGAGGACCTTAGGATGGCCATCAGGGCATAATACCAAGAAACTGGAAGGCATTCCTAAATATGAGTCTCCACAAACCAAACTGGATCGGAATTAGACAACTCAAGGTCACAGTCACAACGATAAAAAATAGTTCAACAGCATTCAAGCTCTGTGGCTCATAGCCTGTTCGGGATATAACGGCAATTAAGGACATAGTTCACTATGGAGTAACTTAATTTTAAGGTTTTTGATTTTTTAGTTAGCTTGGTAACAAAAGTCATAGTGATTGGGATACCCACTAAAGGAAAGATAAAGATTAGAAAACCTTGAACGGCTCAGCTTGCTATCTACTATTCAGGATGCCTACAAACCGACCACTAGCTGTTCCTGCAAACACATTACGTGTTCCTTTTCCCTGAGAAATGTCCTTGATGTGTTTGGTGGCAGTATCTACAGAAGCGGTAGCCACCACCGCCTTTTTAAGCTTTCCATAGTAGTAGAATCAGGAAAGATAAGCACAGCGTTCGGTTTTGTTCAGCACCACACACAAGCTCCTAGCTGGGCAAAGGAAATCTAAAGCTGCATGAAGTTCCATTAAGTGTTTTTGTTGAACACCAACGGCCTCATCCATCCATCCGTGGCTTCTACCCGTGTGAATCTCCATGCTACAAAATTTTTTTCAATTTAGCATTTACTTTAATTTCCATACAGTTGGCACCCCACTGCCACGGCAAGTGAGTCCCAGGAACCCCACTGGAACTCATCATCTGTCTCAAGGCGGGTATTCATTTTAGTCTTCGACCTCTGATTATGGGGACTTTCAGGGAAAGCTATTTGCAAGGCGAGTGTGAATCAGGCGAAACAGCAAGATCTTTGAAGTCAGGACAGAGTAAGCAAATTATCCACAGACCTAATATGTACCCTCTGAAGCTGGAAAGTGGGGGCCACCTGGTAGCATTTGAGCAGGGTTCACTTACATTCCACCATAAGTCTGCACAGCTCCAAAACAAGATCCAGTGGGGAACTTGTTTTTTTGTGGTCCCTTTATAGCATGCTGTAAGGGTGCATAACCACAGCCAGTGAGAAGGGACCCTACTGGATTTAACCCAGTGACATTATATAAGCAATCACTTGGAGCCACATAGTTCCCAGGTCCTGAATATGTGACGCCTGAAAGCATAGGTGTAGGCAGTATTCCTTGCATAGGCATTACCTGGACAGGTTTTCCATATTGGCACTTATTAGTTATTAATTGAAAAGGTCAGGGTACCACTTCCAGTGAGCGTAGGGAAGCAAGTAGTGGTGTTTAGAATATCAAGGTTAGCTGCTGGGTGCGGTAGCTCACGCCTGTAATCCCAGCACTTTGGGAGGCTGAAGCAGGCGGATCATGAGGTCAGGAGATAGAGACCATCCTGGTTAACATGGTGAAACCCCGTCTCTACTAAAAAATACAAAAAATTAGCCGGGCGTGGCAGCACATGCCTGTAATCCCAGCTACTCGGGAGGCTGAGGCAGAAGTGCTTAAACCCGGGAGGCGGAGGTTGCAGTGAGCGGACATCGCACCACTATACTCCAGCCTGGGAGACAGAGTGAGACTACTCTGTCTCAAAAAAAAAAAAAAAAAAGGTTAGCATTCCACTCTTCCTTTGGGGTTTGGGGTTTTGGGGTGACTCATTGGGAACATGGAGAGATACTGGCATTAATGGAATCGTTTCCTGATTTTGGCATTAACTCAGACCCAACAGTTACTCCAGTTACTTGCTAGAGCATTAGCTTTTGCTAAAGCCAGCCCCAGATTATGGTCCCATGGATTTTCCCATAAAGAAAGGGAAAGGATTTGGGGGCAGAAAATAGGAAATAGAGGGAAAAAGATAAGATTTTTGTGATTGCAGTGAAGTCTTCATCCACAATCTAGGGAAAGCTGTTCATGTCTAGGATACCATCTGCTTCTGGGGAAAAACTTCCCTGGTTAGCTTTACCTTAAAGTCTCCAACAGGTGCGTAGTTCCAGGAGTCTGGAGAGGTCCTTTTGAGCTGTGAGATGTGGACCCACGGTTCGAAGCCCTGAAGTTTTGCCACAGTGTAGGTAATAGAAGAACTTGGTATCGTCTCTTTCTATGAGGTTTAAGGGCACTTTTTCTCTGATATCATCTCTAGAAGACCCAGTCTCAGGTTACAGATTGTGAAGGGTTTGATGGTCCTCTGTGGGTCACAGGAAGTTTATTTTGTCAAATTACAGTGTGACATATGCATCATAGCTTTGTAGTATTTAGTCATATGAGCATTTAGGAGAGTAGGAACTACGTGAAGTTCTGTTAGGAGCACAGGCTGTCTAGTAACTATTTCATGGGGGTCAATCTGTGTCTGTCGTGGATCTGATCCGCGGACCAAAGGCAATGGTTGACTTTCTTCTTCAGAGATCAGAAAAATAAAAATGAAATTCAGCGGCCGGGTGCGGTGGCTCAAGCCTGTAATCTCAGCACTTTGGGAGGCCAAGACAGGCGGATCAGGAGGTCAGGAGATCCAGATCATCCTGGTGAACACGGTGAAACCCTGTCTCTACTAAAAAAATACAAAAAACTAGCCGGGCGAGGTGGCAGGTCCCAGCTACTCAGGAGGCTGAGGCAGGAGAATGGCGTAAAGCCGGGAGGCGGAGCTTGCAGTGAGCTGAGATCGGGCCACCGCACTCCAGCCTAGGCGACAGAGCGAGACTCTGTCTCAAAAAAAAAAAATTCAAAGCCAATGGTAGTACCTTTGGCCAAGATAATCCAATCAATTCAGTTAATTTTGCCAGTTTTAGTTTTAAAATATGTGTCCTTTTGGCCTTTCCAGAAGACTGAGGGTGAAAGGGATGATGATAGTGCCACTGTGTTTCTAACACTTTATTTAGCTGCTTCATGGTTTGTCCAATAAAATGAGTTCCTCTGTCACTGGAGATTTTTCCAGAGATGCCCCATAAAGGAAACACATTTTCTTATAACTCCTTAGCTGCTTTCACAGCACCAGCTCTCCTACACAGGCAGGCTTCTGTCGAACCAGAAAACATGCCAGCTATTACAAGAACATACCGATACTTAATCGAGGGTGGCAGTTGAATGAGGGCCATCTGTAAACGTTCCAGCAGGTGGTGGTGGAAATACACACTTGGAGTTTTTATTATCTTCCCAGGATTATGGGTTTGACAAACCAAATATTGGTCATAACCCATTTTAGCATTTTAGAGGAGTCACACTATCAATGGTTTTTATAATTTGGATCACTTTGCGCATTTCATGAGGAATTGTGAGGTGCAGAGGGTTTTTTTGTTTTGAGACAGGATCTCACTTTGTCACCTAGGCTGGAATGCAGTGGTGCAATCGTGGCTCACTACAACCTCCACCTCCAGGGATCAAGCAGTCCTCCCACCTCAGTCTCTTGAGTAGCTGGGACTACCGGTGTGCACAACCATCCCCAGCTAATTTTTGTAGAGAGGGTTTTACCCTCTTGCCCAGGCTGGTCTTAAACTCCTGGGCTGAAGCCGTCTGTCCAGCTCAGCTTCCCAAAGTGCTGGGATCATAGGGATGAGCCACTATGCCTGAACGAGTGCAAAGGTTTTAACAATGGAAGTTTCAAGGGCTCAGGAAGGACCAGGGGGCCATCTAGGCTCTCCATGAGTTTACACTTAACATTATGTTTACGTCTGTCAGACAATTTTGGCTTTCCAAATCAGGTGCATGGCACTGTTAGATGGGTCATCAAAAAGGTCATCAATCTAGTGGCGTTCATTCCAATTGCACATCCTAACTGTTTCAGCACTATCTGATTTAGCCTGAAAATCTGTCAGGGCAGTCCCTTGATATTCAGGTTCAGCTTTCCATGTATGGGCTTCAATCTTGCAAGAATTTGTTATTTATTTTTCTCCTTTACTCAAGATAGCTTGGAACTTATAGCAATTTGTGATGTCAACAGGATAGTAGCAAGTTCATCCACCTGAGTCTGTTTTTAATGGGGGTGCCACTAGAAGTGAGAACCCCTCTTTGTTGCCATAACATGCCAAAATTGTGGACTACTCCAAAGGCATGTCTGCTCTGTATATAAGCATTTACTGATTTCCCTTTAACTATATGACAAGCTCAAGTGAGAGCAAAAGCTCTGCACTTTGAGCTGGCTGAACAACTGGGAAGAGTCTGCTTTTTATTAACCCATTTTGGGTTGTGATGACATATCTTGCCAAAGAATAATTTCAAATGATGTTAGTCTGCTTGCTGAAAAATGCTGGGTTTGACTGGAATTTAATAGACTTTCCACAGCATGTGGAACTTGCAAAAAAAAAATTCATTCCCTAAAACCAGGTCAGATGAACCCTTTACCAATCTGGTGGTTGCTGCCACTGCCTTTAAGCAATTAGGATATGCCTTAGCTATGGGGTCTAATTGCAGGCCATAATATGTGATGGGCCTATGCTCTCCCAACTATGTTCTTTTTAATGTATTTATTTATTTTTTGAGATGGAGTTTTGCTCTTCTTGCCCAGGCTGGAGTGCAATGGTGCAATCTCGGCTAGCTGCAATCTCCGCCTCCCAGGTTCAAGTGATTCTCCTGCATAAGCCTCCCAAGTAGCTGGGATTACAGGCATGTGCCACCACACCTGGCTAATTTTTGGTATTTAGTAGCAACAGGGTTTCACCGTGTTGGTTAGGCTGGTCTCGAACTCCTGACCTCAGGTGATCGCCCGCCTCGGCCTCCCAAAGTGCTGGGCCAACTGTGTTCTTGAGAAAGAACTCCTAATGCCTGATTGTTGTGTTTATGAACAAACAAGGTGAAGGGTTCCGTGTCATTTGGAAATCCTAGAGCAATTGTATCTGTTCCTTTCCATCCTGGTTTATATTTCTTAATTAGACTGCGAAGTTCTGAATGAAGTCCTTTTTAAATAGAGCAGTTAATGTCATTTCTATCTCTGCAGGTTTCACAAGTAGTGTTTCTAAATGAGCTCTATAATCTGAAACGGGTTCATCTTTTGCCCACAAGATGATGTGATTGACCAATTTTTTTGTGGAAAAGTCTTAGGGATTGAATTTAAAAGATTTTCAGCAATTCTTCTAGTTCCTTTTGGCCCCCCTCTCGGGGTTTTGGAGTGGTCTTTAACATCCTCAGGCTGTTTCCATTCTACTCCTGCCATCAATTTTCGAGCTTCACCAGGTCCCAGTATCATGTGAATAAACTGGTAAAGATTAGAGGCCTGGATCATAAGCTCCCATGAGGATTCTCAATTTCCCAGTACATTTTTGAGTATTTTCTCTTGGATTAGGTAAGTCTTTATGATGGCTCTAAACTCAGCTTAAGACAATGGAGTAAAAGTGGTTACAGCAGGCAGGGCTGGTTGACTAGAGAGTCTCACTTTGCAAGGCATTTATCCAACTTCCCCTCTTTCATTAGCCTCAAGGAGAAAAGGTGACTGCGCAAAAGGGTTACTATACTCAGAGCAGCCAGGTAACGAAGAGAAAGAGAAGGAGCAGTCGGGGTTAGTGTGCTGCATGAGCCTTTCATTTGCGTTTTGTAAAGAATCTTTTAGGCAATTTTAGATTTGTATAGTCTTTTGGGTGCCTCTGCAGAGACCAATTTAAAATGCATCCCATTGTTTTTGTGGAGTTTTTGATCCTTTCTTTTCTAATGTGTCCCACAAATAAACAGTTTTATTTAAAGTTTCCTCATTGTGGCCATTTTAATTCTAAGTTGTTTCTAGTAAGGTTAGCCTGTTTTTCTAAAAACAAGTTTTGGGTCCATAATCTTGGGGATTTTTTTTTTTTTTGAGACAGAGCCTTACTCTGTCACCACCCAGGCTGGAGTGCTGTGGTGCTATCTCAGCTCACTGCACCCTCCGCCTCCCAGGTTCAAGCAATTCTCCTGCCTCAGCCTCCTGTGTAGCTGCGCTCACGGACGTGCACCACCATGCCGAGCTAATTTTTGTATTTTTAGTGGGGAGGGGTTTCACCACATTGGCCAGGCAGGTGAGGTGATCTCCCGCCTCTGCCTCCCAAAGTGTTGGGATTACAGGTGTGAGCCACCACGCCCAGACTTGTTTTGTTTTTTGAGATGGAGTGTTGCTTTTGTTGCCCAGGCTGGAATGCAGTGGCGTGATCTTGGCTTACTGCAACCTCTGCCTCCCAGGCACAAGAGATCTTGCCACCTCAGCCTCCCGAGTAGCTGGGACTACAGGCATACACCACCACGCCCAACTAACTTCTGTATTTTTTATAGAGATGGGGTTTTGCCATGTTGCCCAGGCTGGTCTCAAACTTGTGAGCTCAAGAGATCTTCCTGCCTTGACCTCCCAAAGTGCTGGGAATACAGGCGTCAGCCACCACGCCCAGCCTCATAAATCTTATATATAAAATTAGATGGAGTCCCAGAAGGTGGAGTCCCAGACTCCTTGGATTGAAACAAGACCATTACCAAAAGGATAACCTACCCAATGCCTCTAACTGGATCCATCCAGTTTATTATGGGATTGAGTCTAATCCAGGACCCAGTCCAGTAAAAATTGCTCAGATAAACTTGGAGAGCTCAAAACACAAATTTATGGAGCTCAGAATCCCAGAACTCACTATGGCCTCTAGTTGCTGTGAGAGATCAGTGGGCACGATGGGCCCTGGCAGATACCATTTTGTGTGGTCACTCAGTGCTCCTGGAGGTCATTGAAGTTCTACTTCGGATCCTACTTCTGACACCAATTTTTTAAAAGAAAAATTTTATAGACAAATTAACAGCTTAATTGAGCAGAAAAGGGTTCATGAACCAGGTAGCACTCAGGACCAAAAGCGATGGTTCAGAATGTGTGCAGGCTCTATTTATAGGCAAAGGAATGGAAATGACATACAGAGATAGCCTGACTGGCTGCAGTCTGGCGTTTCCCTTCTTTGGACCATTTGGCAGCCTTCAGCCATTTGGCTACTCGTTACAAGAGTAGACTCAGATTAGGTTGCAGGGTGTTTACACATTAAGTTAGGTTATAATTCACTATGTACAGAGGCAGCTTTAGGCCAAACTTAATGCAGTTTAACAGAGGTCACCTTTGGAACCAGTTTAATGGTTGAGGGGGTCCCATTTTACCTAATTAAGATCTGTGTGTGTCTAATGAATATCTTTATATAGTACAATTTTTAAAGTCCCCAGTTGTGGGAGGTGACCTTGAAGAATAGTTTCTTTATGTCTATTTGAGCTGCTTTTATCAAGACCACTCTCAGAATGTCAGGTCCCAGCAGCACACTGAGGGCACGGAAGGTCCAGAGTGTCACCGCTCTGTGATACTGGTACAGAATGTAAGTGTCCTGGAGCCTGTGGCTTGGTGGCCAGCGGCCACGCTCCTCTGGTGGGGCTGCTGGCCTGTTCCCCAGGCACAGTGCTCACCTGCTTTGATTTCCACCACACGTCGACTGGGCAAAGTGGGTGAACAGGTCTTAAGAACCTCACCTGACTGGCTGTGTGGTGCCCTTACCCAGCTGCTCCTGAATATGACTTTGTGATTCAGGAACCACGATCACCTGCTCTTGGGAACCAGTCCAGTTACCCTGAGCTGCTCATCTCAGAATGATCTAGCCTGGGTGATACTGTGTTCCCCCCACTGCCTAAACCCAACAGCTGCCAACCTAGCTGAGCTTGGGAACAGAGTTAAATGTCTGGGCAGCTCTCATGTTCCAACAGAGATGGCTGGAGGGAAGGCTGTGGACTTGAGGGAGTGGGTGGTGCCGACCATGCAAAGCATCCACTCCTCACATAGAAGGGAAGTCTTCACTACACTTACCTGTTGAACCTGTGTCTGGTCACTCACCTGACACTGGGGGCTTTTGTTCTTAAGTAACTCAGCTGAAGCGGTGGCTTCTGATTTTCCATTCTCTGACCTATTACCATCCCTCTGAAGAAAGGCCACCAGAGATGGCTTCCTGGGATGGGCTGAGGAGGGAGGACCACTTGGGCCTGGGAGGTTGAGGCTGCTTCTGCAGTGGGCCATGATCATGCCATGGCACTCCAGCCTGGGATACAAGATCAAGATCTTGTCTCAAAAAACCTGCAAGACACTCACATGGCCTGGGGGTGCGGGATAGTGGTAGGGAAGGCTTCCTAAAGTTCTTTCCTCAACTGTGTAAAGATACACATTAAGGGGCCACCCCAGCCAAAGGCCTGAATTTGGAATCCTGTGGAGGACATAAGATGGGGCCAAATAGGCCCTCAGGAGCTCCGCTGCAGACTAAACACTGCTTCGTGCTTCCGAGGGCCAGTCATTGCTGGAGTGTACAGCTGGCTCCAGTAAGGGGGCCTCTGGGGCTCTCCCAGCCTGACTTGATGGTGTGGGACTGATGGGCAGCCTTCAGGGGTCCTTAAAGGGGAAGACAGCAAACAGAAAGCCTAGGCTTAGTTGTTGGACAGACTTCAAATCCCACCTCGACTCCTTGTAGCCTGTTTCCTTACATGTAAGATGAGGATAAAACTATGTATCATACAAGATTTCACATGAAATGATCTATGGAAAAAAAGCAAGCCCTCCTTTTTGAGAACAATGAGTGACAAGAGACAGCTGATAGGTGACTCTGAGAAACCCTGGGAATGAGGTTTTTGTATGACTAATAGTTGGGGATCAAGTATCAGGACTTAAGAAAATGCCCAGTGTCCACTCCACACCCTGCTCGTGATCCTGCTACATTGTGGACATCACCTCATGTCACCGAATCAGGCAAGCCTGGCCCCAAAGGATGGCCATGCCATGTGTAGCCCAGTGCTTGGCATACAACAGAGTAGGATTCACCAGTCCACCAGTCCCAGAAGCCAGATTGGGGGCCTCGGATTCACTTCTGACCAAGGCCAATATAAGCAATCCAAAGAAAAGCAGAGGAGGAGCTCACTCAGAGTCCGGCGGAGCTCCTTACCCTCCGAGCTCCTTACCCTCCGCCAGTAACGCCACAGCTGGCCTCAGGCTAGGGCCCCACCAGCCCCCAGCCTAGGGGTGGCACTAGCGTGGCCAAGGCAGGCCCCTTCCAAGCAGCCCAGGGTTCCTGGCGAGCTTCTGTAGAGGTGAGAGGAACTGCTGTGTGGGAAACGGGCAGACAGCAATCAGGAAGAGGCTGGGGGCTGTGCCTAGAAGAGCATGTGAACGTAGCACTTGCTGAAGGCGGAATGGCCTCTCAGCCCCGGTACAGGTGCTTTTCGCTGGGGCAGCCCCAGGGTTTGGCTGAGAGCAGAAAATACAAAATCATCAGAGAAGTAAAATACCTTTGTTTTATTATGTACACACTATATATAAAAACCACCTACCCTGAAAAAACAGCAGGTTCTGGCTTTTCCATGAACCCCCAGACGAATATAAATTGGAGCCTCTGAGAACAGTTCCTTCCCCAGAGCAGGGAGTGTGCGTGTGTGTGTGTGTGCGTGTGTAACTTTCTGATGCCATGGGACCTGGCCAGCGCCTCTGGAGCCACACAGCCCTCCTTGCCTTACACCCTGACTCCAGCTTCACTGGTCCAGGGCAGGCCTTGGCCTGGGGCAGCTGTGATGTAAACCAGTCACTCAACCTCCATCTTATTCTTCTGCAAAGAATCAAGGAAGTCTTGCCACTCTGCTGGGTAAAAGCGTTTATAGACATTGATCTTATTCCGAATCTGTTTTGGAGTATCTTGATAGTAATTCTTCTCATCATGGGCCATGGCCTAAGAAAGGAGAAGAGCTACTTTAAGAGAGGGCTAGACAGGCAAAGGCTGAAACCTTAGCTCATCCTGAATTAGGCAAGCCACTTGCTATCTACCCCTGAGGTCCAGAATCCTAACCTCAAAGGCTGTGGTGCACCAGGCACAGTGGCTCACGCCTGTACTCCCAACACTCTGGGAGACCGAGGTGGGAGGATCTCTTGAGCCCAGGAGTTCCAGGCCACCCTGGGCAACATAGTGAGACCCTGTCTCTCCAAAAACAATAAACTGACCATCCTGTGGTCCCAGCTATTTGGGAGGCTGAGGCAGGAGGACTGTTTCAGCCTGGGAGGTTGAGGCTGTAGTGAGCCATGATCACACCACTGTACTCCACCCTGGGTGACAGAGTGAGACTCTGTCTCAAAAAAAGACCAGGAAGGCCTGAGAGTCCAGTGGGCCAGGGAGGAGCTGGGGCCAGCTGAGGAGCTCGTGATGCATCATAGCCAACTAATCCCACCTGGGTCCAAGGGTCCACTCTTTGTAGCCAGATCTTTCCACTGTTAAGGAAGCCAAAAATAGACTTCCAGCCTGGGTGACAGAGTGAGATTCTGTCTCAAAAACAAAAACACACCAAAAACACCATATGCAAGCAAAACATTTATCTGTGAGTGAGACAGGAACCAAGGTCACTCAGTCTATCCTTGCCATAAGCATTCATTCGAGTTAGGTCCCTGTCAGTAGGATCCATTTCCTAGAGTCTTTTTCCTCCCTTTCTTTGCACTCAGTTTCAGAACACAGGTGCTGCACAAGCAGATCAAGCCGCGAATGGTCCAGGGCACCTTCCCAGCCAGCCCACGTGGCCTCAGCCGGCTCACCTTATAGTCCTCTCCGTGGTTCTCCACCATGTAGCGTACGTAGTCAATGAGGTCCCGAGACAGAGTATTTCCTTTCTTTTCTGGAAGGCTGGCTTCTGCCTCCAGGTCTGGAATGATGACAGAAGCGGGGAAACAGGGAATGAGGCTTTGCTTTCTGTGCTCTTTGAGCTGTCCAATCACCCCTTCACCCACTCCCAAGCCACAAGACCCACCACACCAACCACCTGGGGGTCTTTGCCTCCCCATTCCCCAATTCATTGCTGGAACCTTCTTCGGCCTTTGGATCCCAGACTCTGTCTCCTATGACCAATCATCTACCAGTATGGCAACTTTTTGAAAGGGAAGTCACTTCTCTCTGGGCCTGAGGTGGATTTACAAGGAAGGTAACAAACTAATAACCTCTACTTAGTGGCAGGTCTCAGGACAGAGATGAAGGCACATACCTGCCCACAGGACAGGGCTCCCTTCCAGCTATAAGCCACTCAAAGAAGCTCTTGATGTATTATTGCAATACATGAAATCGGACGGTCTAAATATGTGAGATCTAGAGCTTCCAGGTCTGGGGCCTGAAGCTGGGCCCTGGCACCTTAATAGTGCTCCATGGGAGAGAAAAAGCCAGGATGTGGAGCCAACTGATGGCTTCATTTTAAAAATAGGCAGGCAAATCCTACTCCATTTCTCATCTAGGAAGGGAGAGAAAGAGCTACCTCAGAGAAAGGAAGTAGGCAAATAATATCCAGGGGTTAGGTCCTATTGTATATAAAATTATCTTTGACATGGTTGCCAGGGGTTGGAGGTAGGGGAAGACGGGGAGTTGTTTAATGGGTATAGTTTGAGTTTTGCAAAATGAAAGGTTATAGGGACCTGTTGCACAACAAAGTGAGTATATTTGACTGAACAGTACACTCAAAAATGGTTAGGATCGTGACTTTCATGTATTTTTTAACCACAATTTAAATTTTTTTTTTGATACGAAGTCTCGCTTTGTCGCCCAGGCTACAGTGCAGTGGGGCGATCTTGGCTCACTGCAAGCTCCGCCTCCCAGGTTCACGCTATTCTCCTGCCTCAGCCTCCCGAGTAGCTGGAACTACAGGCGCCCGCCACCACGCCCGGCTAATTTTTTTGTATTTTTAGTAGAAACGGGGTTTCACCATGTTAGTCAGGATGGTCTCGATCTCCTGACCTCGTGATCCGCCCGCCTCAGCCTCCCAAAGTGCTGGGGATGACAGGCATGAGCTACCGCGCCCAGCCTAAAATTTTTAAAAATATTTCTCTTTGACTACAGTAAGTACACATGGCTTTGTTTATACAATCCTGTGCAGTAATTCTCATGAGAACCACTGAGATAAAGACAGGAACTCAAGGAATTCTGTATCAAATGTCTGGCCATTCAAATCCTTTATCTTCAGGGGAGCTGCTTAAACTCCCTGACAGGTAAGGGAAGGATGAATGAAGAATTCTAGAATATTCCCACTTTCCTGTAGGGTTTACTCTCCTCTGTTTTAGCATTCACTCTCTATAGCCTTAATATATGCAAAATCGATTTTGTCATTGGAAACATTTATTGAGATGGTGGAATCCCTAAAAATCAGTTCATCCTTAAATTCATGATAAGCCGTACACATGCCTGAGATTTACTAGTTTCTCTTCTATTCTCCCAGGCACCTAGCTACATCCTCCCTGAACATCTCTGACCTTAGTTCACACAGTAAGGTCAGGGTTTAGTCAGTACAGTGAAAAATGACCCAGCCAGGACACAGTCCTAACTCTGTGAACTTTGAACCAGCTCACTTCTTCCCTCTGAAACTTGGTTTCTCCATCTGCAAAATGAGAACATCTTAGGGCCCTTCCCAGTTTCCCACAGTGCAGGACAGTGACCTAAAGGAATATATGGACCAAACCCACCATTCAGCACATAGGGCTTCCGCACAAGCTCCTTAGGCCTCTCCTCTATGTCCACCTCCATGGCCTTCACCTGCAGAGAACAGAGTCCTTGAGACCACAGTCCTTGAGACCAGAAGGATGAGGGAAAGTTAGAGACTCCTGCTTATCCCAACACAACTACTAACCCATAAGAATCCCTGCCCAAGGTTAGGTAGAAGTAGGTAACAGTGAGAACTAATGCCCTGGAGGCTTTTTTTCTCTCTCTTTTTGAGATAGAGTCTCGTTCTGTTGCCCAGGTACCAATGCAGTGGCGCAATCTTGGTTGACTGCAACCTCCCCCGGGGTTCAAGTGATCTTCTGCCTCAGCCTCCCAAGTAGCTGGGATTACAATCGTGCGCCACCACGCCCAGCTAAATTTCGTGTTTTTAGTACAGATGGGTTTTTGCCGTGTTGGCCAGGCCAATCTCAAACTCCTGGCCTCAAGTAATCCGCCTGTGCCTTTTACCCCCAACATAACCTTGGTGAAAAGAACTTTGTGTTTTGTTCTCTACTAAATCCCCACGGTGCTTAGGATGTGACATGTTCTCAATAATTAGTTAACCTAATGAATGGGCTTGCTGAATGCATTTGTCCCATTGCCTTAGGCAAGTTTCTTTTTATTCTTTCATGCCAGAGGAAAATGGCACTGCCATTTCTTGAATAAATGTGAGGCTACAGCCACACAGGTTAGATAATCTCTAAGGCAAGAAGTGTTATACCCATTTTATAGATAGGCAGAGAAAGATGAATTGCTTGCTTTTCTTTTGGGAATCTAGATTCTTTTAATAGTTCAAGCCTCCAGGGGGCCAGGTGGATCACTTGAGGCCCAGCCTGGCCGACATGGCGAAACCCTATCTCTACTAAAAAGACAAAAATTAGCCGGGTGTGGTGGCACACGCTTGTAACCCCAGCTACTTGGGACGCTGAGGTGGGAGATCGCTTGAACCTGGGGAGATTGCAGTCAGGGAGGTCTAGGGAAGCCTCAGACAAAGGATAGAACAACAAAGAAAAGGTGTAAAGATCTCCAACTCTTATGCAGTACTAATTAGCGAAGTTAAGGGTAGAAAAAGATACATTAAGGAAAATACCGTTGAGATGCCAATGGGTTAATTTCAGAGAAGAAAGACTGAGTAGAGAGGGTGTGGGGAATGTGTGCAGGGGAGGGAGTGTGACGAAGGTCGTCAAGAGACCCGTGATCACCGTCAGTTGAGCGTTCCAACTGTGGGGAGGTCGAAAACTCGGGAAGGGTCTGAGGGAAGGTATGGGCAGTACCAAGTAAGTTCTGAAACCTAGGTCAGTATGGCGGGGGAAGAGTAAAGAAGTCAAGGACCGAGACCCTGCCATGTCAGTACCTTTCTCTTACGGAGGGGCACCGCCCTGTTGGGGTCCACAGCCAACCCCATCTCGGCCAGGTTCTGCCGCACCGATTTAGCGTGGTCCCAGGCATGTCGAATGTGGGAGCTACGGGCAAAGAGAGACATCGTGGATCCGTCACCTCGCGGACCTTCCCGGCCGAGGCCCACCGCCACCCGGAACCCCAGCCCCCTCACCATTCGATCCGCGGCGCTGCCTTCCGTCGAGCATTCCGGTTCAGACGCTTTCGGTTGACATTGTAACCAAACTTCTGCCTCCGGGTTTTGCCCTTGGCCTTGGGCATTGCGCTGACCAAGGCACCAGCAGCTCAAAGTGCCTCTCACTGTCAGACCTCGTGTAACAAACTCTTTCCGGAAGGCGTGCACAAGGCTTTGCGGGCATTTGGGGAAATGTAGTCCTTTCGTAGCGCTACCGTTCTGAGCATACGACTCCCAGGATGCAACGAGCACCTGCGCCTGCGTACAGCGCTCAATCTATTCGTTTCCCCGCCTCTTTCATGACCTTTACCAGGAGGCAGGGCTCGGAGTCCCTATTTTCTCGTGCTGCTGTGGCCCGGACATGGCGACTCCCGGCCCTGTGATTCCGGAGGTTCCTTTTGAACCATCGAAGCCTCCAGTCATTGAGGGGCTTAGCCCCACTGTTTACAGGAATCCAGAGAGTTTCAAGGAAAAGTTCCTTCGCAAGACCCGCGAGAACCCGGTGGTACCCATAGGTAAGTGGGTGCTGTAGGAACTGCACAAGGAGAGGAGAGTGATGTCGGAGGGAAGGAAGTAGAGGAGGACCAGAGCACTAGCGGGGAGCGGAATGAGAGCGGACCAGAGAAGTAACGAGGCGGCGGGGCGGTGAGGGGCGAAACTGATTGGAGCGGGAGCAGCGGGTTTAGGGGGCGGGATGTGGGGCCTAGGATTGGGAGGACTCTGTAACTAGGAGGACCTCACCTCGACCTACCCTTTCCGCCCTACCTCCGCTGTGATCCAGAGATCTTGGCTTGGGGGAAGCTAGACCTAAAGCGGAGAATGACTTGCGGGGCCCGACCTGCTGTTTCCCCGTTGCTTTGTCCCCTCAGGTTGCCTGGCCACGGTGGCCGCCCTCACCTACGGCCTCTACTCCTTCTACCGGGGCGACAGCCAGCGCTCTCAGCTCATGATGCGCACCCGGATCGCCGCCCAGGGTTTCACGGTCACAGCCCTCTTGCTGGGTCTAGCTGTCACCGCTATGAAGTCTCGATCCTGAGCCCAAGGTCTGGCCTTGAAAGCTCCACAGAAATGATTCCAAAACCCAGGAGCAACCAGTGGCCCTACCATGGGACTTACTCCCTCCTCTCCTTTGAGAGGCCCATGTGTCCTTGGGGGAGGAAGTGACCCTTTGTGTAACCGTAACTGAAAGTTTTTTCAAAAATCCTAGATTCTGTTGTTTGAATGTTACATACTTCTATTTGTGCCACATCTCCCCTCCACTCCCCTGCTTAATAAACTCTAAAAATCCACTTGTAGTATGGTGAATTCAGTATCATCCCCATGGTTTTTGGTCTTTGATTTTGAAGAAAACAGACTTTAGACTGGTGTGGCACTTAGAAATCGTGTAGTCTGGTTATTCCTGAACTTTCCTAGTAACAGCCACCCAGGGCACTTTGAAAGCAGAGATTTGGCCGGACGCGGTGGCTCACACCTCTAATCCCAGCACTTTGGGAGGCTGAAGCAGGCGGATCACCTGAGGTCAAGAGTTCAAGACCAGCCTGACCAACATGGAGAAACCCCATCTCTACTAAAACTACAAAATTAGCTGGGCATGGTGGTACATGCCTATAATCCCAGCTACTTGAGAGGCTGAGGCAGGAGAATCACTTGAACCCAGGAGGCAGAGGTTTCGGTGAGCTGAGATCCCGCCATTGCACTCCAGCCTAGACAACAAGAGCAAAACTCCATCTCAAAAAAAAAAAAAAAAAGAATCTCAAGGTCACTCCTTGAGATTCTAGTTCAGTGGGTCTAGAGTAATGCCATTTGAAAAATACTGATCTACCCAGCAGTTTTTCAAACTTTCAGTAGGACAACCTTCCTTCAGATGAGGCCTCCCATAGTCAGGTCAGAGACAGGGTTCTGCTCTCCACTCCGCCATCAGTTCCTCACCCTGCTCCCACCTCCCGAGAGTCTGGGCCTCCACTGATCTAGACTATCTGGTGTTTTGGGTTTTTTTTGTTTGTTTGTTTTTGTTTTTTTTGGGAGTCTCTGTCAGCCAGGCTGGAGTGCAATGGCACAATCTCTGCTCACTGCAACCTCCACCTCCCGGGCTCAAGCAATTCTCCTGCCTCAGCTGGGGTAACAGGTGCACCACCACACCTGGCTAATTTTTGTATTTTGTATTTTTAGTAGCATACTGAAACAACACGGTTTCACCATGTTGGCCAGGCTGGTCTTGAACTCCTGACCTCAGGTAATCCACCTGCCTCGGCCTCCCAAAGTGCTGGGATTACAGATGTGAGCCACCACGCCCAGCCTAGACCATCTGGTTCTTGACACAGTATAGAAGAGGAAACAGGCTGAGCAGCAGTCTGGTACAGTGGGAAGAACACAGTCCCAAAGCTCTCCAGCGATATGTGTACGTAATGTTTGAGGGTTCTGGAAGAGGCTGAGGACCTGAGCAAACTCTGGAGGAGAGGTGGCCTGTGAGTTCTTCCTTCATGGAAAGTCTCAAACAGGCATTCCTGGTCTGTGGTCAACTCTCCTCCAACGCTCTTCCTGGGTGCGATTCTACTGTTTTCAACACCAGCTTCAAGCTGGCAGAAGGAAGAAGGGAGTGAAGCCACACCCCTTCTTGAACCCCCCAAGAGTCTAGATCTCAGAGTGGAGGGCTGTACTAGGGCCAGCTAAGTGTCTCGCCTCCACCATGTTCTGTCAGCTTTGAGGCAGAGCTGATAGGTATAGAGCAGTGCACTGTGGCGACTCTTGGCCTCCAGATACAAGACAAGGACATGGAGTGGTGAGAACTGTGACACTTTTAAAGAGGATGACCACTGTTTGTGTTGGTGTCATGGTGTCCCCCTCCAAAAATGTTGAAGTCCTTTTAGTTCCTTAGAATATGACCTTAGGCTGGGTGCTATGGCTCATCCCGGTAATCCCAGCACTTTTGAAGGCCAAAGTGGGTAAATCGCTTGAGCACAGGAGTTGGAGCCCAGCCTGGGTGACATGGCAAAGCCCCATCTCTACTAAAAATGCAAAGATTAGCCGAATGTGGTGGCACATGCCTGTAGTCCCAGCTACCTGAGAGGCTGAGGTGGAAGGATCGCCTGACCCAAGGAAGTTGAGGCTGCAGTGAGCCGAGATTGTGCCACTGCACTCCAGCCTCAGTGAAAAAGTGAGACCCTGTTTGAGAAGAAAAAAAAAAAAAAAAAGGACGATTTGGCCACAAAGACAGATACACCTATAAGGCAATGTGCAGACAGCCATCTGATAGGGGCAGGATTGCAGTGATGCATCTGCCAGCCAAGGGATGCCTGAGGTTACCAGAAGCCAGAAGCAGGTGGAACAGACCCTTCCCCAGCTCCTTCAGAGGGAGCATGGCTCTGCCACAGCTTGATTTCAGATTTCTGGCCTCAAGAACTATGAGACGATAAACTTCTGTTCTAAGCCAGCTAGTTCATGTACCTTCTTACAGAAGCCCTAGGAAGCTAATATTTACTGGCAATTACTCAAATCTTTTTAAACATCATGCAGGTCATGAGCGTCCTGTTTGCAAACTCTGCTGAAGGGGAAGAAGGTGTGGTCACTGGTTGTTTATCCCCAATCCACAGATGGGCCCAGCCGAAGGAGGAAGCGAAACACACAGGGCAGTGGACCCTCCACATCCAGAGGGTCCCAGCCAACCCCGAGGAAGGGAGTCTCATGGGTCTTCAGGGCCCTTACCCAGGCTTAGAAGGAAGCTACCACCAGGAACCTCTGGTCTTGCTTTTCCCTCCCACTACAAGCCACTTCCCCTCTGGGAACCTTGGTGTCCTTGGCTCTATGATGAGAATAACGGAATTTACCTCACAGACTTGTTAAAGGATCGAGGTTACAAAAGCATTCTGCGAGAGGCTGTCTTTCCTCCTGGAGATGGAGGCAACAGACATAGACAACTTGAGGCTCCCACTTGGCTGAGAAACGGGGAAACATGCTCAGCTTCTTTCAAGGCCATGAAGCTGGGAAAGTTCTAAGCACAAACTGAGCCCTGACACCAGTTGAGGCTTCCAGAGAAATGAGAATGATAATAAATAAGTGTAAAAAGAGTTAACAACACACCCTTTAAGCCAAGAAAAAAAAATACATCAGGAGGGACAGTCACAATTGAGTAGACTGAGAGGAAGTGTGAGGGGCTGGACCATAGGGCCAGGAGGGAGTGAGGGGTGAGAGGGGTGAGGGTCCCCCTCCCAGCGCCTGGAGATGGGGAGGAGTGGAATAGGCTGTGGGTAGCAGCTGCTGCGAGTCTCCACCCCGACCAAAGCAGCTGCTCCTCCTCTGCCCAGGCCCGGCCCGTGCTCTGTGGCCATGCACCTAGCAGGCACCTAGCGGGACAGTGGCGTCTGCTTCAGGGACATGAGCACCGAGCGCAGGCGGGACACATCTTTGCACTGCTTGCTGCTCTTGGGGTTGAAGTCACATAGCTGGGCCACCTTCTCCCACTCTGTGCCCGGGGTCTCCTCCTTGGATTCCTTCACGAAAGCCTCCTCGGATGCCCTGCAGGTGGAGAGAGGACGGGGTTTTATAGCAGTCTGCCTTTCCCCAGCCTTTCCCTTGAGCAAGGCTGCTTTGCCCAGCCTACTCTGGGGCACTTTGTCCTCCCCAGCCTTGTGCCCCCCTGACTTCAGAGGAGGGCAGCCTTGGCGCAAGAGGAAGCCTAGCTTGGTCCTGAGGCAGGACCTTGCTATCACCTCTTCCTGGAACATGCTTCCCCCAGACTTGCTCCTGGCTTGCTGCTTCTTGCCATTCAGGTCTCAGTGCAGGCCTTACCTGCTCAGAAAGGTCTTCCCAGCCTAGGCACCTTCTGTTCATTACCTCCCCATCAGGAGTTCCCAACCTGGGGTTCCTGACACCTAAAGACCCTTGCAGGACCGAATGCAGGACCTTAGCTATTTTCACCATTTCCAAAAGCTTGGCAGAAGTAGGACGTTGACTAACCACCTAACAGAAGCGCCTAGTTCAGCACTGCCCGAATGTTCTGTGTGAGGATTCTCCAGAAAGACTGTGGTCAAATACCTATGGAAAACCCAGCTAGAGGATCTTTACAGCAAGACTTTCAAAGCCTTTAATATGCTGTGTGCATCGTGACTCTCCAAGGTGGGTATGTGATGGAATCTACCACATCCCAAGCATATTTCACTACAGAGCCCCTTGTAGCCCAGAACCACCATTGTCTCTATGGTGTCTCTATGGAGCCACAGCCTGGGGCATGAACGCTCCACTGGAGTCTGCTTTTGGTTGGAATCAAGTTAGGATGAAAACTGGCGGTCCTTCATCAGAAGTTCTAGTTGACGGTTACAGAAGCCACTGACTAAGGGACAGTGGGGAAACAAGTAAATATAGTATAGTGAACAAAATCTAACGTGGGACTCATTAACAGAAAGACAATAAGGGATGCTCAGGTGAGGAGAGCTGGGTCTATGTTCTGTTTGGCCAGGGAGGGTCCCTCAAAAGTCCCCGGAAGCTCCCTCTCCATCTCAAGCAGGACCGGTTCTGCCAATGCCAGACACGACTGATGGCAGGAGCTCTCCACGGAAGAGCTGACCCCGGATCAGGTGACCTGGCCCCTCTCGAGCAATGATGTCTGTGTGCTCATTTCATAGCCTGTAAAATGAGGATCATAGCTCTGCCCTACCAACTATTTCACTGGCCTGAGAATTCAATGAGGTAGCAAGTGGGCCTGGGAAAAAGAGAAGTGCCGCGTGGAGCTGGGTGGCAAGTGGGGATGAGGGAAGCTATCCTAGGAGCTGTCCCTTCAGGGTCCAGAGGCTCACCTCCGTCCTTGCAGCTCAAAGTGTCCATGGTCCAATGGCATCAGCATGACGACACAGTTTGTCAGAAATGCTGACCCTTGGGCCTCCCCACAGTCCTGCTGAATCAGAACCGGGGTTTTCACCAGACCTCCTGGTAATTCACAGGCATGTGAAAGTTTGAGTCTGGGTGCAGTGGCTCACGCCTGTAATCCCTATACTTTGGGAGGCAGAGGCAGGTGGATCACTTGAGGTCAGGGATTCGAGACCAGCCTGGCCAACATGGTGAAACCCCATCGCCACTAAAAATACAAAAAATTAGCTGGGTGTGGTGGCAGCCACCTGTAATCCCAGCTGCTCAGGAAGCTGAGGCAGGAGAATTGCTTGAACCCAGGAGGCGGAGGTTGCAGTGAGCTGAGATCATGCCACTGCACTCCAGCCTGAGTGACAGAGCGAGACTCCGTCTTAAAAAAAAAAAAAAAGTTTGAGAAGCCCTGGTCTATATTCTCTCTTCAGGGCTCTCCTGGGTGCTCTCTGGGCCATTTGCTCAGGCTCAACAGAAGCATTGAGCACCCTGTGGTATTTCACAGCACCCATGCCCATCTGACATCCCCATCCCTTGCTGGAAGCCTCCTGTGGCTCCCCACTGCCTTCTGGATCAAGTCTGAGCTCAGCCTTGGCACAACAGGAGCTTTGCAACCAGCCCCAAGCCAACCACCTCCCAGCCTCAGCTCCCACCCATCCCCACCATTCCGGCCTGTAGAGCTTCAGCCACTGCAGCCAGCTGGGCCTTTTCTCTCCAGATGCCTTGGCCCCAGCCGCTCCTCCTACCTTCTCTTCCCACCCTCCCTGTCCAGCAAACTCCTTCTCACACTGGAAGGTCAGCTGAAGGTCTTGCATCTCTGAAGCCTGCCCAGGCTCCCCAGGCAGACAGTGGCTTCCAGAGCTCACTGTGTCCTTCCACGAGGCCCTTATCCCAACACACTCCAGACCACGAGCACCGTGGGGGGGCGGCCTGTGGGTGTCTTACCAATCTGGCACAAGGCGAGTGCCAATGAGTACTAAATGAGGGAGAGTAGAAGGAAGCAGACGAAAGCTCTGGTGTGCCCTGTGCCCTGTGAGAGGAGGCTTAGCCTCGACACACAACAGGCTGCGAGGGCACACCTAGAGTGAAGAACAGAAAGCACTTTCTCTTCAGCTCCAGAATCCCCACCGCCACCCTCCAGGATGCCTCTACCAATCAACTGAGGTTGGCATGAGATAAAACCTGTTTGCCAACCCTGGTCTTGATTACTCATCACACCAAGTAGACCCAAACCTGAAACATGAGCGGGCCTGTGGTGGTCTGGGCAGGGGCTGATGGCCAAAGTCAGTGCACTGGGGCAGGAGGAAGAGATGGATGTCACAGAGGAGCAGCTCTTGTCCTTCACATGCCTCCAGCATCCCATGCTCAGTGTCTGTTTTGTTCAATAAAAGACCCCTTGGCCAGGCGCGGTGGCTCAAGCCTGTAATCCCAGCACTTTGGGAGGCC
>NW_012115755.1:1063190-1067811 GCF_000951035.1 Colobus angolensis palliatus
CCTCTGCCTTCCAGGTTCAAGTGATTCTCCTGCCTCAGCCTCCTGAGTAGCTGGGATTACAGGCGCCCATCACAATGGCTGGCTAATTTTTTGTAGTTTTAGTAGAGACAGGGTTTCTCCATGTTGGTCAGGCTGATCTCGAACTCCTGACCTCAAGTGATCCGCCGGCCTTGGCCTCCCCAGGTGCTGGGATTACAGGCTTGAGCCACCATGCCCAGCCCAAAAGGACCTTACTTTATAATGTGTTTGTCTGTCTCTGCCATCAGGATGTCATCTCTGTCCTTTTCACTGCTGTGTCCCCAGAGCCCAGCACAGTGCCTGGCCCAGCAGATGCTCAGTAGATGTCTGTTGAGTAGAGAAGAATCCCTGAGATATGCAGCATGATCATAGCTCAGATCACACCATGGGGAAGAACTTGGACACTGCAGCCTGGTTGTCTCGGTTCAGATGCCACCTCTCATACTATGAAATGTTTGTAAGGCCTGGGAGAAATTGCTTAACCTTGCCTGACTTTTGTTTTCTCATTTGAAAAATGGGGCTGGACATGGTAGCTCATGCCTATAATCCCAGCACTTTGGGAGACCGAGGCAGGAGGATCGCTTGAGGCCAGGAGTTTAATACCAACCTGGGCAATACAGCAAGACCCTGTCACTATTTTCAAAAACATTTTTTCAATTACAGAAAAAAAAGGCCAGGCACAGTGGTTCATGCCTATAATTCCAGCACTTTGGGAGACCAAAGCAGGTGGATCACTTGAGGCCAGGAGTTTTTGAGACCAGCCTGGCCAACATGGCGAAACACCATCTCTACTGAAAATACGAAAAATTAGCTAGGCGTGGTGGCTGCTTAGGAGGCTGGAACTTGGGAGAATCGCTTGAGCCTGGGAGGCAGAGGTTGCAGTGAGCGGAGATCATGCCACTGTACTCCAGCCCGGTCCAGAGTGAGACTTGGTCTCAAAAAAAAAAAGGAAAGACAAATGGGAAAAGACCAGGCACGGTGGCTCACGCCTGTAATCCCAGTACTTTGGGAGGCCAAGGCGGGTGCATCACATGAGGTCAGGAATTAGAGACCAGCCTGACCAACATGGTGAAACCCCATCTCTACTAAGAACACAAAATTAGCTAGGCATGGTGGCCCGCGCCTGTAGTCCCAGCTGCTCGGGAGGCTGAGGCACAAGAATCACTTGAATCTGGGGGCGGGGGAGGTTGCAGTGAGCCCAGATCACACCACTGCACTCCAGCCTGGGCAATAAAAGTGAGACTGTCTCAGAAAAAAAAAAAGGAATAATATTAAGAACATCCCAGCCGGGCGCGGTGGCTCAAGCCTGTAATCCCAGCACTTTGGGAGGCCGAGGTGGGTGGATCACCTGAGGTCGGGAGTTCGAGACCAGCCTGGCCAACATGGTGAAACCCTGTCTCTATTAAAAATACAAAAATTAGTCAGGCATGGTGGCATGCGCCTGTAATCTGACCTACTCAGGAGGCTGAGGCAGGAAAATCGCTTGAACCCAAGAGGTGGAGGTTGCAGTGAGCCGAGACTGCACTACTGCACTCCAGCCTGGGTGGCAAGAGCAAAATTCCATCCCCCTCCAAAAAAAAAAAACAAAACTCTTCACCCCACACACTCACCAAGAGATATCTCAGAGGGAGGGAGTTTGGGTGGCTTGCCACTTGCCCCTCCCACATGGGAATGAGTGCCAAGCACATTCCTTTCTCTGCCTTTATCCTGCAGGGCTCTGATTTAGCCAAGCAGCCTCCAATTCGCTGGAGGGAGGGAGGTGGTTGGAGCCTGCACCCACCAGGGCATTTGCCTTCTGCTCTGACCATTGCTCCGAGCCCAGCCACACTCATTTATATCCCACAAGCAGGAAACTCAAGAAACTGTGGTGGCCGTTCCCTCCCTAGCTCCCCCGACAGAGAAGCAAAAGAGACACGTACACATAGCCGATGATATCAGCATCTGGCTGCTGGTAGAATGCTTTGTCAGCGATCCTTGAGGGAAAGGTTGAGGGAAGGGGTTAGGTGGGGGAAGACAGATGGCAAGACAGACAGGCAGGCAGAAGGTTAGAGAGAGAGAGAGAGACAGCATTAGTACCTCCAGTGGGAGAAGTGTTAGGAAGCATAGTTCTGGAAGGCTCAGCAATGATCCACAGACCCAAATAGGAGAATGGGGACCTTCACCCTGGCCCCAGCGCCTTCTCTAAAATCCATCCCTGATCATGTTACTCCTGTTCAGACACCTTCAGTGGCTCCCCACCGCCCATGTCACTGCCCAGCTCATCAGCCAAGGCCCTTACAATGTGAGCCCACAGGTTCCTGCCTTCTCTCCCACCACTCCCTGGCCCCGTTGCCCAATACATCACATTTTTTTCTTTCGTACCTAGGTCTAGAATGCGCCCCCCTACCGCCTGCCCTTTTTTCTCTGATGACCTCCTAGTCATCTTCCAAAGCCCAAGTCCCAAGACACAGAGTTCCCTCCCTGACCTGTTTCCTTGCTTCCATGGCCTTCGTGCAGAGGGCCCTAGTGTATTCGAGCTCAGTCAAACATGTATGTTTTTCTCCTCTGTGCCCTTTGAGGACGTAAGACTGGGTCCTCCTTATCTCCATCTCCTCAGTGCCTACCCCAGAGCCTGGCATACAGCAGTTCCCTAGACAGAAGGGTAGCTTTCCCCAGAACAGGCCTTTCCCTTCCTGGAAGACTTGTACCTTGAAGGGCACAGCCTCAAAGGCAGGAAGCACTGGGCAATGTTCAGTCATGTCCCCATAGCCCCCCTCATGTCCCCATAGGCCCTCTCATGTCCCCACAGCCCCCTCATGTCCCCACCCTCTCATATCCCACAGCCCCATGTCCCCACAGCCCCCTCATGTCCCCACAGGCCCCTCATGTCCCCACAGCCCCCTCATGTCCCCACCCTCTCATATCCCACAGCCCCATGTCCCCACAGCCCCCTCATGTCCCCACAGGCCCCTCATGTCCCCACAGCCCCCTCATGTCCCCACCCTCTCATGTCCCTACAGCCCCCTCATGTCCCCATGGCCCCCCTCATGTCCCCATTAGCCCCTCTCATGTCCCCACAGCCCCCTCATGTCCACCCTCTCTCATATCCCACAGCCCCATGTCCCCACCCTCCCATGTCCCCACAGCCCCCTCATGTCCCCACCCTCCCATGTCCCCACAGCCCCCTCATGTCCCCACAGCCCTCTCACCGGTTGTTGATCTTGTTCTTCTCTACTTGTTCACTCTGGCGCTGGTTCCACTCCTCCAGGTCTTTCTTGGCCTTCTCCCGCCATTCCTGTTCTGTTACCTTAGACGCAGCATCTAGGACCCCACAGAAGAACGAGCAGCTGCTTTCCAGCTGGGATGCACAGGCCTGTCCACCCCAGCTGCTCCTCCCCTGGCCCCTGCCAGGCAGCCTCAGGACCACACCGGCCCAGTTCCACATTAAGGCATGCAGGGTTCCATGCACTCCAAGGACTCCCCACACATTCCACCCCACACACAGCCCACCCAGCCAACCCCGCCTCAGCCCCGCCCTCACCCAGCTCTTGCAGCCGTTTCCTCTGCTCCTCTCGCCACTTGCGGATGCTCTCAGGCTCCTGGGTCAGCCTGTCAGCCTGGGCAATGGCTGCATAGCCATTGGCAGGACCGTTGGCCTCCTACAACACAAACACGCAGCAGTCTATCCAGCCAGCACACCTGCCCCACTGTCTCTGCTGCCCCTGCTGGGGACTCGCTCATGTCTGGATAATTCGACCTCAAAGCACCTCATACCCACCGTCTCCGGTGACTACACCTATCTTTGCACTTGCTGTTCCCTCTGCCAGCAACACTCTGCCACCTGTGTGACTGCGGGCAAGTTACTCACCCTCTCTGTGCCTGATCATTGCCTCCAGCCCAGTCATAGGTTTTGATACCCCCCAAGCAGGAGACTCAAGAAAGCGTGTGCCAGCCACTTTCTTTGTCATAAAATGGGCTAAATAACAGTATGCACCCTGATGGGAGGACATAAGGATGAAATGAGTTAAAAATATAAAGAACATCGGGCGGGTGGCTCACACCTGTAATCCCAGCACTTTGGGAGGCCGAGGCGGGCGAATCACCTGAAGTTGGGAGTTCAAGACCAGCCTGACCAAAATGGGGAAACCCTGACTGTACTAAAAATACAAAAAATTAGCCGGGCGTGGTGGCGCATGCCTGTAATCCCAGTTACTCCAGAGGCTGAGGCAGGAGAATCGCTTGAACCTGGGAGGCGGAGGTTTCAGTGAGCCAAGATCGCACCATTGCACTCCAGCCTGGGCAACAAGAGCAAAACTCCGTCTCAAAAAATAAATAAATAAAAATAAAATATAAAAATACTGCTTGGCACAGTGAGTCCCTTATGTTACTGTCATTAAAATCTCTCTTGTGGTTGTATCAACTCCTGACACTTAGTCCTAAAAGACCTCACTTTATTTATTTATTTATTTATTTTGAGATGACATGTCCCTGTTTCCCAGGCTAGAGTGCAGTGGCGTGATCTTGGTTCACTGCAACCTCTGCCTTCCAGGTTCAAGTGATTCTCCTGCCTCAGCCTCCTGAGTAGCTGGGGTAACAGGTGCACCACCACACCTGGCTAATTTTT
>NW_012115755.1:1068090-1072726 GCF_000951035.1 Colobus angolensis palliatus
CCTCTGCCTTCCAGGTTCAAGTGATTCTCCTGCCTCAGCCTCCTGAGTAGCTGGGATTACAGGCGCCCATCACAATGGCTGGCTAATTTTTTGTAGTTTTAGTAGAGACAGGGTTTCTCCATGTTGGTCAGGCTGATCTCGAACTCCTGACCTCAAGTGATCCGCCGGCCTTGGCCTCCCCAGGTGCTGGGATTACAGGCTTGAGCCACCATGCCCAGCCCAAAAGGACCTTACTTTATAATGTGTTTGTCTGTCTCTGCCATCAGGATGTCATCTCTGTCCTTTTCACTGCTGTGTCCCCAGAGCCCAGCACAGTGCCTGGCCCAGCAGATGCTCAGTAGATGTCTGTTGAGTAGAGAAGAATCCCTGAGATATGCAGCATGATCATAGCTCAGATCACACCATGGGGAAGAACTTGGACACTGCAGCCTGGTTGTCTCGGTTCAGATGCCACCTCTCATACTATGAAATGTTTGTAAGGCCTGGGAGAAATTGCTTAACCTTGCCTGACTTTTGTTTTCTCATTTGAAAAATGGGGCTGGACATGGTAGCTCATGCCTATAATCCCAGCACTTTGGGAGACCGAGGCAGGAGGATCGCTTGAGGCCAGGAGTTTAATACCAACCTGGGCAATACAGCAAGACCCTGTCACTATTTTCAAAAACATTTTTTCAATTACAGAAAAAAAAGGCCAGGCACAGTGGTTCATGCCTATAATTCCAGCACTTTGGGAGACCAAAGCAGGTGGATCACTTGAGGCCAGGAGTTTTTGAGACCAGCCTGGCCAACATGGCGAAACACCATCTCTACTGAAAATACGAAAAATTAGCTAGGCGTGGTGGCTGCTTAGGAGGCTGGAACTTGGGAGAATCGCTTGAGCCTGGGAGGCAGAGGTTGCAGTGAGCGGAGATCATGCCACTGTACTCCAGCCCGGTCCAGAGTGAGACTTGGTCTCAAAAAAAAAAAGGAAAGACAAATGGGAAAAGACCAGGCACGGTGGCTCACGCCTGTAATCCCAGTACTTTGGGAGGCCAAGGCGGGTGCATCACATGAGGTCAGGAATTAGAGACCAGCCTGACCAACATGGTGAAACCCCATCTCTACTAAGAACACAAAATTAGCTAGGCATGGTGGCCCGCGCCTGTAGTCCCAGCTGCTCGGGAGGCTGAGGCACAAGAATCACTTGAATCTGGGGGCGGGGGAGGTTGCAGTGAGCCCAGATCACACCACTGCACTCCAGCCTGGGCAATAGAGCGAGACTCCGTCTCAAAAAAAAAAGAACATCCCTAAGAGCTGTTGTGATTTAATGCTATAATATTTGTGAGACATTTAGAAGAGTGTTTGGTGTGGAGTGCTGGCTCAGTGAATAGTAGCTAGAATTACTACTATTATTATTCCCATTTTACAGGGGAGGAAACTGAGGCCCAGAGACATGGGACAATGTAGTGGCAGAGCCAGGGCTAGAGTCCAGGTCCCTGACTCCCAGGCAGGGGCTCTGCTCACGTCTCCCCACCCCTTGCCAGAGCTGGGGACCCAAAGCGCTGAGGACTGTGAGCTCTGCTCACAAGGGTGTGGCACCCTCTGGTCTGGCAAAGCCTTTCCAATCCAGGTCCAGCCACACCCGCTCTGGCACCCACGTCCTCTGCATTTCTGTCTGCAGGCATTCCACTCCAGCCGCCCCGCCTTTGTCTCCTGGCGCTTCTGGACTGCAATAGTCTCCCCTCCCTCCTCCTTCAAGCAGTTATCAAAACTGCCATGACTGCCCGTGTTGTTTGACATCTTCTCCCCACACGAGTGTCTGGCACACCCTCTGTCCTATGGCGCCCACCTATCCTCAGTGCCTGGATGAGCAAAGATCCCTGGAGCCAGCAGGCGCCCAGTTCAGGGAGGAGCTCTGGGAGAGGGAAAACAGATGGCACATCAGGGTTTCGGTCTCCAGCTGTCTGGGGAGTGAGGGAAGGGCAGGCCCAGGACAGGGGTGCAGCCTGGCTCCTGGGATCATCAGGGCAGCTGGGCGCCACCCTTACTCCTCTTCCAGCACAGCACTGCATTTCCATTCAGAGACTCTCTACCAACATCCCAGTGCGCCCTTCTGGGGTCCTCATCCGGAGAACACAAGTTCACCGCTGCTCCTTGCTGGGAACAACGCTGCTCTGAGGCCAGGCTAGCAAGGACTCCTCCCAGCACCGCTGCCCAAACCTACAGAGCCTTCCATCTGCAGACAACTGCACTGTTACTTTGTGTATATGGGTTTACCCAGGTGCCCTATTTTATTTCCTTCCCAACACTTACCTCTGTCTAAAATGACTTGAGAGGGTCAGAGAAGTTGGAAATAAAAATAAAAATACAATGAAGGCAGCCATCTGACCACCACCCAATCCCTACTCCTTGAGCAAACATATACTGAGCCCTTTCTCTGCGCCAGCCCATGTGGGTGTTCAGGAATCCCGAACGCCACTTGACTTTTCATTCCCCAAACTTGCCCTCCCCTCCGTCTGAGAAAAAGGCACCACAATGCCTTTGTGGGGGAGGAGGAAGGGAAGAGAGGGTCAGATCTAAGCGTTGTCTTTAGGGTGGCATCCACATGGCATCGAGACCTCAGCCTTTAGGTCTACGAGAAAGGGCAGTGGGGGCTGCCTCCTCCAATCGCCACTCACCCACTCGCCTTGTGTCGCACAGCATTTTTACAAAACCTCCTTCGCTTTCTTGGATTTTTGTTCCAGATGTTAAAATGAAAGCCTAGGGACAGTGAACAATTTCCCAAGGGTACTAAGGCCCCAGCCTCATGTTCGTCCTTCATTTCTCCTTCCTTCCCATCCCCCGTGTAAGTCATCAGCAGGGCCTGTCATCACAATCTCTAAAACTCTCCCTCCGGCCCTCACCACCCCTGGCCTGGATCACAGATGGTCTCTGCTTCCTGCAGCCTCATCTCCACAAAATGCCCGAATAGCTTGTTCAGAGCCTAAATCCGATTTATCATGTCACACTTTAAAATATCCAAAGGCAGTCAGGCATGGTGGCTGGCGCCTATAATCCTAGTACTTTCGGAGGCTGAGGCAGGCAGACTGCCTGAGCTCAGGAGTTCAAGACCACCCTAGGCAACGTGGTAAAACCTCATCTCTACTAAAATACAAAAATTAGCCAGATGTGGTGGCAGGCGCCTGTAATCCCAGCTACTCAGGAGGCTGAGGCAGGAGAATTGCTTGAACCCAGAAGATAGAGGTTGCAGTGAGCCAAGATCGTGCCACTGCACTCCAGCCTAGGTGACACAGTGAGACTCTCTCAAAAAATAAATAAATAAAAATAAAATAAAATAAAATATGTGAAGGCTCCCTACTATGGCTAGAACAAAATTCAAGTGATCTGGTCTCTCCCTGGGCCTCTGATTTCTGTCCTCTATCTGTGCACTCTTGCCACACTGGCCTTCATGCAAGCTCATCTTGTATCCCCTCAGAGGCTTTGTCTGGAACATTCTTCCCCTAGAATCGAGGGTCTGTATCTTCCTAGGGCTTCCTCTGCCTCCTGACTGAGGCCTTGGCTTGTTTACCTGTTTATTATCTGTGTTTTCCCCCTTCCCTCCCCCAGAAAAGTAAGCAAGCTCCAGGAGGACAGAGGCTGCCTGTTTCTATACAACACCCAGCACCAGGAGGGCCTGGCCGCAGGAGCCTTTCAAGAATTTTTTTTTTTTTTTTTTGTTGAGACAGAGTCTCGCTCTGTCACCCAGGCTGGAGTGCAGTGGCCCAATCTCAGCTCACTGCAAGTTCCGTCTTCCGGGTTTAAGCCATTCTCCTGCCTCAGCCTCCCGAGTAGCTGGGACTACAGGCACCCGCCACCTCGCCTGGCTAGTTTTTTAGATTTTTCAGTAGAGACGGGGTTTCACCATGTTAGCCAGGATGGTCTCAATCTCCTGACCTCGTGATCCGCCTGTCTCGGCCTCCCAAAGTGCTGGGATTACAGGCGTGAGCCACCGCGTCCGGCCGCCTTTCAAGAATATTGAATGAATTCATAGATGCTCAGGCTTGGGGACAGGGATGAACAAAACATCTTCCAGGAAGTTGGGACAGGGAGTCCCTCGCAAATGAGAACCATGGCTGGGGAAATGTGAACCTTGCTGGAACACAGGTCAGGCAGAGAGTGGGGGAGGGCACCATTCTTACCTGGAGACAGAGTACAGTGGGGAAAGATGGGGAAGGGCATTTCAGGCCAAGAGCCAGCAAGTGTAGGAATCACATGGGCCTGGAGCCTTTGGGAAATCAATACACACATGCGGCCAGATGTGGCAGGAGAGGAGTGGAGAGGGACCCTGGGCAGGAGTCTCTTTTCATCTGTATCCTTCAGGGCCCGCCATCTCCATAAAGCCTGCCCTTAATTTTTTTTTTCTGAGGCGGAGTCTCGCTCTGTTGCCCAGACTGGAGTGCAGTGTCAGGATCTCGGCTCACTGTAACCTCAGCCTCCTGGGTTCAAGCGATTCTTCTGCCTCTGCCTCCCAAGTAGCTGGGATTACAAGCATCTGCCACCACACCTGGCTAGGTGTGGTGTATTTTTAGTAGAGACGGGGTTCTGTCTCTACTGTTGGCCAGACTGGTGTCGAACTCCTGAACTCAGGTGTTCCACCCGCCTCGGTCTCCCAAAGTGC
>NW_012115755.1:1073446-1085203 GCF_000951035.1 Colobus angolensis palliatus
GGCTAATTTTTTATTTTTAGTAGAGACAGGGTTTCATCATGTTGGCCAGGCTGGTCTCAAGCTCCTGGCCTCAAGTGATCCGCGCCCTTCAGCCTCGCAAAGTGCTGGGATTACAGGCAAGAGCCACCACACCCAGCCAAGCTTTCTTCTTTTCGTTTCACAGGTAGGGAAACTCTATCTCCAAAGAGCCAAGGTCACCCAGCCAGGAAGTGACAGAGCCAGGATTCAAACTGAATTGCTGGGTGTGACTGGTCACATAGTAGCTAATAGGGCCCATGCACCACTTCTGTGATGCATGCTTTGTGTTCCTGCTTGTCTCCTTCTCAAGCCAAGACTAGAGACTGGGTCCCCAGCTCCGGCTGCCCCCAGGCTTCTGGCCCGCCTTCCTCTGGGACACACCCCCACACACACCACACATTCCTGGCTGGGCCAGGAATTTGTGAGAAGCGTCCGGGGCTACAGAGCACTTTTCCCACAGCCCTGTGTGGCAGCGGAGCGGAGCCTCTGATTCTCATTTTACAAATGAGAAACCAGGCTCAGAGCAGTTAAGTGACTAGCGCACAGCCAGCCAGCTGGGAAAAAGCAGAAAGTGAAAGTCCAGGTCTTCTGACTCCATCTAAACCTCTGCTGCAGCCCGCAGTCTGGGTGTGGGAACAGCCTTAAGGAAACTTTCAGCCCCCACGGTGTCCTGCCCTAGGCCCAAGGTGCCAAGGCTGGCCAAACTGGGTCCACATCTCCACCCCTTGCAACCAGCTGCAAGGTCCACTGATGCACTCTAGTGGGGGCTATGCAGGGCTCACCCGAAGCCTTTGGCCCCTCCTGGCTCTCCTGGCACGTCCCTTCGTGCAGCAGGTCCCAGGCTCGGGTGAACCCCGGACTGAATGACCAACCCTCTGCGGCTTTGCACATGCTCTTCCCTTGGCCAAGGCCACCCACATCCCCCTGGGCAGCCTCGGAACCCCCTGCCAGCGTCCCCTCACAGTTGCAGTCCCTAACTTTAGGGCAGGCTCTGGCGCCTGATCCTGGATTCAAGTTTTACCTCTTACTATCTACACAACTCGAGCGAGCTGTTAACCCTCCTGATTAAAACAATAATGACAACCGACATCACAGGGAGTTGGGAGAACTCAGGGAGATCATGCACGTCAAGCTCTTGGCTGGTGCCTACACAGAGACGAACTCGATCCGTTAGCTCCTAATACTTCCCCAGAGCCAAGCCCTCCCTTCCTGGGCTCCTATCTGCCTCTTTCCAGGTCCCTGTCTTCCATCAGAAGCGAGTGTGGGACCAGGCACAGTGGCTCACACCTGTAATCCCAGCACTTTCGGAGGCTGAGCAGGAGGACTGCTTGAGCCCAGGAGTTTGAGACCAGCCTGGCCAATATAGCGAGACCACATCTCCATAAAAAAATTTAAAAATTAGTCAGGCATGATGGCCCTCCCTGTAGTCCCAGCTACTCAGGAGGCTGAGGCAGGAGGATCACTTAAGCCCAAGAGGTCAAGGCTGCAGTGAGCCTTGATCACTCCAGTCTCAATTACAGAGCAAGACCCTGTCTCTCAAAAAAAAAAAAAGCTCTTTTTTTTTTTTTTGAGACGGAGTCTCACTCTGTCGCCCAGGCTGGAGTGCAGTGGCGCAATCTCTGCTCACTGCAAGCTCTGTGGCCTCCCGGTTGTCGCCCAGGCTGGAGTGCAGTGGCGCGATCTCTGCTCACTGCAAGCTCTGTCGCCTCCCGGGTCCACGCCATTCTCCTGCCTCAGCCTCCCGAGAAGCTGGGACTACAGGCGCCTGCCTGGCTAATTTTTTTGTATTAACCACCACGCCCGGCTAATTTTTTGGTATTTTTAGTAGAGACGGGGTTTCACCGTGTTCGCCAGGATGGTCTCAAATTCCTGACCTTGTGATCTGCCCGCCTTGGCCTCCCAAAGTGCTGGGATTACAGGCGTGAGCCACCGCGCCCAGCCAAGAGAGCTCTTTGGAGACAAACTACCCAGTGGATTTGCCTCCATATCCATTTATTTGCTGCCCTAGCAGGTGTGTAGCCATAAAAAAATGTGCACTGACCAAGTGAATAAATGACCAAACATATAAACCAAATGAATAAACAAGTGGCTGGGTACACAGGGGTGTGGAGGGCACGGGAGAGCGCTGGACACTCCATCAGAGGGGCTGGGCTTTTCATCCCCCTTCTGCCGCTCACTGGACTTGTGACCTTTGAGAAGTCCCTTCCCTGGGCAGCTTGGCTCTCAAACCTGTTAAATGAGTGACAACATCCTACTACCGGTGGGAAGTGAGGCTCACGAGATGCTATGGAAACACTTCGCAGCCCATGGAGGGCGTGTGCGTGTGAGGGACAGCATGGCTGCTGTCGCCCGCTGTTCCAGGGTGGCAGGGCCCCACACCTGCTGGCCCTCAGTGCACCGTGACCAGGAGAGCACAGTGGCGCTGCCAGCAGGTAGAGCCCCGAGAAGCAGCCGCCACTCATTATTTCCGGGCTGCTCAGAACTGATTTTCTTGCCCCTGCCCCCACCCCTACCCTTGCCAGTGACAGTGTCAGGGGCCACAACTGGGCTCTCCTTTAATCACCTGAGCTCCTCAGTGGGGAGATCAAGTCACAGCCAGGAGGGGTGGCAACCAGGAGAGCTCACCAGTGGCTAGAGCAATGTTCTGACCCCTCCCAAGCTCTGGAGAGAGAAAGGGGCAGGAATAGCCAGGACCAGAAGGCAGGAGGCGACAGTCAGGGCCAGGCTCGTCTCAGTCTAGCCCCTAGAATCCCTCTCCTGAGGGACCCCTCTGCTGGGCCCACCCATGAAAGCCTCTGTGGACCCACACCAGCCAAGCGTGTGCGGTGACTCCAGGGACGGCAAAGAGGATGAGCCACATCCTTCTTTGGGATTGATCAGCTAAATCTAAGCTAAGCTGAGCTGCTGATTCCTCTAAGTAGCTCAAAGGAGGATGATGGGAGTATTAAGGGAAAGGAGAGAGGATCTGTGCAGAGGTGGGGAGGCGGAGTCCTGCAGGGCCCTTCTGTCCCTGCCCCTGGCTGTGCCAAATGGAGCTGGAATAGGTGTGGGCAGGCTTGTCCTTAGGCTGTGTTGGCAATCGGGTTTGCAGCTGGACCCGCTCGTGGTGCACGGACTGCAGAAAAGAGTAACAAAGGAAGCACAAAAGCTCGGTCCAGGATCCTTGAAAGTGTTGGGTGTGCACAGGCCAAGGTTTCTCCTCCCCAGGCAGGTGCAGGCCAGATCTGCTATGCTCAATCTTAAAGAGCTGGGGCTTTCCACCTGTGACCCAGCTGCTGTGGCCAGCCAGTTCCAGCAACAGAGCGGTAAGGCAAAGCACACCGGGTCAGAGGTCAGGAGATGTAGGCAAACTGGGGCTTTGCCACCATGCTTCTGAGTGACTCAGTTCGTCTGTGACCCTGTCCTGCCTGTAAGGATTCTAGGATGGCACTGATGTGATATGATTTACAAATAAACACACTTGCTGTGATTCTTAGTAACAGTGAAAATAAGAGTTCTCACTGAGATTGGAAAAGAGGCCCAGGGTTCCTCAGATTCACCCAGGGCTCACCCAGGGATGAGGGGTTGGGAGGGAGAAGGTGGGGGGCCAAGTCAGTCAAATGGGGTGCACTCCAGAACTGGCTGACTTCCTAGGTGACTTTGCATTCACCACTTCACCGCGCTGAGCTTCACGATGCTCATCTTTAGGAAAGGTAAACGATCCTGCTCAGCGTGTTCTAGGTACTTTTTTTTTTTTTTTTTGAGATAAAGTCTCGCTCTGTCGTCCAGGCTGGAATGCAGTGGTGCGATCTCAGCTCACTGCAACCTCTGCCTCCGGGTTCAAGCAGTTCTCCTGCCTCAGCCTCCTGAGTAGCTGGGATTACAGGCACCCACCATCCTGCCTAGCCAATTTTTGTATTTTTAGTAGAGACAGGGTTTCTCCACGTTTGCCAGGCTGGTCTCGAACTCCTGACCTCAAGTGATCTACCCACCTCAGCCTCCCAGTGCTGGGATTACAGGCGTGAGTCATTGTGCCCAGCCATGTTCTACATACTTCTGTGGTTCCAAGCATATCTCCAGCTCTGGGTCCACTTTAGGACAGAGAACTGTGGGGTCAAGCAAAGTCCTTCTGAATGTGCCCAGAGCCTGGGCAGCCTAAGTCTCGGTGATCTACCAAGCTGCACAGAAGCAAATCCTCATTCTTTGACTCTCTCGGGCCCAACCAGACATGAAGCTGCTGAAGTCCTAGAGATCGACTTTCCAGCTTGCTGATAGTTGAGTAATTTTCCAGAAAGAGGACTTGGCCAGTTTCCCTGCATAAGGTACCAGCCCATCCCTCTTACATAAGAAAATAAGGATTGTTTATTCCCCCAGAGGATTTAAGAAGCCAGCTCCTCCAGGGCAGGGCTCAGAAGATCCCACAGCCAAAGTCCCCAGGATCAAGGGTCTTTGGCCCAGTCTGAGTGGGAATGAAGGCTCTGAGGGGAGGTTTAGCCCCATCAGGCATCTGGCTGGGGGGCTGAGGTGAGGACGATTGCATGCCTCTGTGGTCTGAGCTCCCTCCAAGTACTAAAATGGATTTGTGTGTATTCAAGGGGAAGAGAGTCAGGCGGGTGCAGACAGAAGCAGTCTTAACTAGAAATACACTTACTAGGGTTTTCCTTTTTTTTTTTTTTTTTTTTTAAGACTGTCATGCCGGGCATGGTGGCTCACATCTGTAATCACAGCACTTTGGGAGGCCAAGACGGGAGGATCAGGAGGTCAGGAGATCAAGACCATCCTGGCTAACACAGTGAAACCCTGTCCCTACTAAAAATACAAAAAACTAGCTGGGCGTAGTGGTGGACGCCTGTAGCCCCAGCTACTCGGGAGGCTGAGGCAGGAGAATGGCGTGAACCCAGGAGGTGGAGCTTGCAGTGAGCAGAGATCGCGCCACTGCACTCCACCTTGGGCGACAGAGCGAGGCTCCATCTCAAAAAAAAAAAAAAGGAAACGCCATCTCTACTAAAAATACAAAAAATTAGCTAGGCATGGTGGTGGACTTCTATAATCCCAGCTACTCAGGAGACTGAGGCAAGAGAATCACTTGAACCCAGGAGGCGGAGGTTGCAGGGAGCCCAGATAGTGCCATTGCACTCCAGCCTGGCCAATAAGAGCAAAACTCCATCTCGAGAAAAGAAAAAGAAAAAAATAAAATAAAAGACTCACCCAGGCTACGTGTAGTAGTGTAATCATAGTCACTGCAGCCTTGACCTCCCCAGCTCAAGCAATCCTCCCACCTCAGACTACTGAGTAGCTGGGACTATAGGCACACACTATTGCCCCAGCTAATTTTTCATTTTTTGTAGAAACGGGTCTTACTATGTTGCCCAGTTTGGTCTCAAACTCCTGGACTCCTGCGATCCTCCCACTTCAGCCTCCCAAAATCTGGAATTACAGGCATAAGCCACTGTGCCCGACTGGGTTTTCCTTTTTTGTGCTATAAAAACACTTAAAGAATTTTTAAACAACCCAGTGAAAGTGAATGCCCTTTTCTTATCCCCATCCCACCCCACCCTCGGGGCTAACCACTGTTAACAGCTGGTACACATCCTTTCAGATATGTAGTGCAAACTTTTTTTTTTTTTTGAGACAGAGTTTTGCTCTTGTTGCCCAGGCTGGAGTGCAGTGGCGCGATCTCAACTCACCACAACCTCCGCCTCCAGGGTTCAAGCAATTCTCCTGCCTCAGCCTCCCAAGTAGCTGGGATGACAGGCATGCGCTACCACGCCCAGCTAATTTTGTATTTTTAGTAGAGATGGGGTTTCACTGTGTTAGCCAAGATGGTCTCAATCTTCCAACCTCATGATCCGCCTGCCTTGGCCTCTCAAAGTGCTAGGGTTACAGGTGTGAGCCACTACACCTGGCCCAAACATATTCAAAAAAAAAAAACAAAACCACAGGACCATACTGTGTATATTATTCTGCAAGCTGCTTTTTCCACTTAATATATTGTGGACATCTTTTTGTGCCAACACAGGAAGCTCTGATTGCCCTTTTATTTATTTTTTTTTTTTTGAGACGGAGTCTCGCTCTGTCGCCCAGGCTGGAGTGCAGTGGCGCGATCTCGGCTCACTGCAAGCTCCGCCTCCCGGGTTTACGCCATTCTCCTGCCTCAGCCTCCCGAGTAGCTGGGACTACAGGCGCCCGCCATCTCGCCCGGCTAGTTTTTTGTATTTTTTAGTAGAGACGGGGTTTCACCGTGTAGCTCAGGATGGTCTCGATCTCCTGACCTCGTGATCCACCCGTCTCGGCCTCCCAAAGTGCTGGGATTACAGGCTTGAGCCACTGCGCCCGGCCTCCTTTTATTTTTTATTTATTTATTTTTTTTGAGATAGAGTTTCACTCTTAATCTCCCAGGCTGGAGAGCAATGGCATGATCTCGGCTCACTGCAACCTCCGCCTTCTGGGTTCATGCAATTCTCCTGCCTCAGCCTCCCAAGTAGTTGGAATTACAGGCACCTGCCACCATGACGGGCTAATTTTCTGTATTTTTAGTAAAGATGGAGTTTCACTATGTTGGTCAGGCTGGTCTTGAACTCTGACCTCAAGTGATCCACCCACCTCAGTCTCCCAAAGTGCTGGGATTACAGGCGTGAGCCATTGCACCCAGCCCTGATTGCCCTTTTTAACAACAGCATGGTTTTCCAATCTATCTATTCAGTCCCCTGATGCTGGACACTTAGGTTGTCTCCAATTTGTCTGCCATTATAAATAATCCTGCAGAGAATCTGGGTGGCCTTGTCCAATTATTTCCTTTGGGAAAATTCTGGAAGTGGAATATCGGGACCAAAGGGCCCGCCCTGTGTGTGGAGATGGCCTGGGTTCTGCCTCCTGTCAGTGGTACATGGTCAGGGAAGGCCTTGCGCTGCCTTCATCTCATGCCACCGTGGGCTACTTGACCTCTCCCTCCCAAAACTAGATATCACCATGGGCACCTTGAGGTTACTTCCCATCAATCTCAATCACTGGTGGTCCTTATTCTTCTTCCCTGCCCTCTACATGACAAGAAAACATGCCAAAAACCTTTCTCTATGTTCCCACCCCAACGCATCAGATATAATGAACAGGAGAACTTGGAGCCGTAAGCCTACAACAATGAGGCTTTAAGTTACTGAGATCAGGGCTGTTGGTCCTCACCACTGCTGAGACAGAGCCTTGCTTACCCGAAACACATCTCCATTGACTGTGGTCCCCATGTCCTCAGAACCAGCTGGAAAGAGAACAAGGAGATAGCATTACTCACTGTTTAGCTTATAGCAAGCAGGAAATGGTCCTACATTAGCCCCTCAACCCAAACTCTGTGTACACCCATGTATATATTGACCCACATGCAAGCAGACATAACGGATATATATATAACTTAGGCTCAATCCCATCCCTGACTGTTTACAAAGCCTCTCACAGCCATTAGTACATTTTATTTTCACCACAGCCCTGCAATGAAATTGTTGTCAACCCATTTTACAGATACTCAACCTGAGGCTCACACAGGCCACGCGATTGCTCAAAATCACCCAGCCAGTAATAGTTCCTTACCTACCCAAAATCACCGACCCCTGGCCATGGCTGGGAATGGCCAGATTACCTGTGGAGCCTGTGCCTGGTGAGTAGGCTGAGCTGCTGTAAGCTCAGGGTGGGGGCTATACTGGATAAGGAAAAGAGGGGCCTACGTGTCTCTGCCTGTCCCCGAGGTGCCTTAAGCAACTGCTCCTCCTGGGTGAGCAGGAGTTGCAGTTCCCACCAGACGGCACCTGGCACATTTTTTCTCTTTGTGCCCCTCCCAGAAGGAATGAAGTTTGCCCTCAGAAGTGACTCCTCCCTGTCCCTTTCCTTGACATCTGATTAGTCACCAATTCCTGGGGCTTCAGCTACAACAGTGACATTCACAGCTGCCCTCCACTCCCTTCCGCAGCTCAGCCCCAGGCCCAGCCCTCAGCATCTTGCACCTGCACAACTGCCTTGCCTGCTAAATAGGGGCAAACAGCTGGGAAGACACAACTGTGTCTCCTTCTCTTCTCCTGTGTCTTTCCCAGAGACCTGCACGCACTTGTGCCTTTGCAGGTGCTCGATCATTATCTGTTGAATAAACAAGTAAATAAATGCATGAAAGAAAGACAACGAATGCACGGCTTTTGCCCATTCACAGGCCCCCTTGACTCCAGCCTCTCCCATCCCTCTTTCAAACCAACTGCCAGGGCTGACAATCTGTAAAACATGCACTTACCTGTGCCTCTCCTCTGACTCAAAATGTCATGAAAACAAACTCCAAAGAAATCCACTTCCCACGGACCACAGTGGCCTGTAGTGCCTGCTCCTGCCTTGGGGATTTTGCAGATGCTGTTCCCTCTGCCTGGAAGGCTGCTCCCTCACCCCCTTCAGCTTCTGCTGAAATGCTGCCTAATTAAAGGCCTCCCTGACCACACCCCCATCCACCCCTTGGGCACCCCTTCCTATTCCTCCAGCAGTATTAAGCGCACTTACTACAGCCTGCTGTTTATTTGTCTATGTGTTTATTATCTGTCTTCCCCCATCGAACAGACCCTCCATGAGGGTGTGGACTTGGTTTCATCCATGATGGGGCCCACCACCTGCAACAGTCCCTGGCACATGACAGAGACTCAATAAATATTTGCCAGATGAATACATCTAACCTGGAACGTGAGGATCTCTACAATCTGGCCCTGCCCATTCCTGGCTCACTTCCCACCAGCCCATCCCACAAACCCTAAATTCTGGTTTCCTCCTTCCCCAAACACACCACCCTCATCCCCATGCTTTTGTCCTGCTTCCCTCTCTAAAGAACGCTTTTTTGGATCCATTTATTCTCCAAGGTCCAGCTCATAAGTCACCTCCTCTGGGAAGCCCTCTTCTGCTTCCTCTACTTCCCTAGGCACTTATGGTAGGTCTCACTTTTGGGGTATCCCAGGATATCATACAGTATCTCCCACCCTCTTGTGCAATTACTTATGATCCCCAGGGCCCTTGTGTACCCCTTTACCTGGCTCTGTGTCCTACTTAGCTCCTCAGGGCTCCAGCACGGAAGGGGTGAGCAGTGACTGTTGGCTAAATGCAAGTTGAATTGTTCTTTTGAGGCCTGCTGTTATCTGCAAGGCTCTCAGAAACTGCCATGCCTCCTAGCAAAAAGGCATGGAGGCCACATGAGGTTATTAGGCAGATGGTCAAACAGCCCTTCACCAGCCAGAGAGGGCTGTGAGCAGCGACAGTGTGTTTGGCCTGGGGACTGAAGGGAAGGACACTTAATCCCACGGAAATAATCCCCGGGTGACATAAATCATAATTGACTTTACTTTCAGAGTCAAACAGTGATTGATTCCAACCAACTCTGCCAGCTGTCACCCCCATTCCTTCAGATAAGGCTTCTCCCGCGTGGGTGTCCTGGCCCCTACATCACCGTGGGACCAATAGGGTTTCAGTGGCAGCATCTTCCGCAAAGGGGCTTCTCCTGCAGGGCTGTCTCCTCTAGCAGGGCCTCATGTTACCGGGGTCTGTCTATTTCCTGTGGTGCCGGTCAGTACACTTGTCCTTCTCAAGAAATTGCACCACTCCACTCCGCCCTGACCAACCCCAGTCTCAGACCCCACATCTGCACGCAGCTGCCCGGAGTCTACCCTGACCTTCAGAAAGTCTCTCTGCCCCAGCCTCAGCCTCCAGAGTGTTCCGCTGGAGATGCCGTTTCGGCCTCCTTCGGAGTCCACACACACCCACACAGCGTTCCAAGTACCTGTTCCCACAGGGCTCTCCACCCGCCCACTGCACATCTATCACCGGGAGTCCACACTCACAGGCCGGCAGAACAGGACTGAGGCAGAGACACGTCCCGGGGATAAACCCCTGGCTGTTTGCTTCCCTCAGCTGCCTGACCCATTTTGGAACAAGGGCAGAGAGGGTCCAGAACATTCCTGTGAGCTTACTGAGGCCCAGCGGGGGAAATGGGCTTGCCCAGAACTGACAGGCAAGTCAGAGCCAGGCCTGGTGCTCAGAAAACTGGGTGTGAAAATGGAAACCTACCCAAGGCTGATGAATGGAAACAGTGTCCATCACCCAGATCACCCAAGGGCACAGGCCCCGCCAGAGAGGAGGGGCTCCCTGCAGCTCCAGCACAGGTCTACACCAGATCCCTCTTTCCCCAGGGGCACCTGAGCCCAGTGTCGGCACAGAGACTGCTAATCCGAGGACCCCAACATCCAAGAGAAGGTGCCTCACAGGTACTGACTGGCGGCTGCTGCTAAAGCCAGTTTTTGCCCAACTCCCAGCAGGCCAGGGCGCTTTTTCTCTGCCCCATCCAGGCTCCTGGCACACATCCTTGGTCAGGGGAAGATTACCTGTTCAGCACTGCGTAGGCTGAGAAGGTCAGATCAATTCTAGTCCATCTGGCCACCCACTGAGCCACCATCCCTCAACACCTCTCTGTTCCCCGACCCCACTAAGGAGAGCAGCTGAGGCTTTGCAGAGGCAGCAAGTATGTGCCTGGGAGACCCTCAGAAGGCTGTGTCCCCGCCAGCTCCCTGGAAGCAGCGAGCGCGTCTGTTTCTCTCCCTGTCACCTTGGGTCTGAGGCCAATCTGTGCCCCCGCTCTGCCAAGGACAGAACTTCCCATCCAGGCTCTAAGCCCCTGGAGCCCCACTGTCCTGGGAGAGGCCACAAACTGCTCAGCTGCCAGAGGCGTCTGGCTGCCCTCAGCCTGAATCCCATCTTCTCTCTCCTGAGGTTCTGGCAATGGCTCCCCTCAGCAGGACCTCCCCACAAGGCCTCCCTCCTCTTCCCTGCACCCCTCCCCCAACAGGCCCCAGTGAGCCAGACTGAAGAAAAGGGTGGTCTCACAGAGATGTGGACCAATGAATACTGGTGCATTAACTGGGGCAGGCATTTCTCAGGAATTCCCTGGGCCAGGGCAGGCTCTGTACTGAGGTGCTGGAAGCTGCCACTTCAGAAGCCCTCCATTGCTGTCCCAGACAGGTGGCAAAAGACCCAGTGCTTCTCACCCCACATCCTATCTCCTCCCAAGGAGGTGACTGCTACACATATTTTTTTTAAAGACAGGGTCTCACTGTTGCCCAGGCTGGAGTGCAGTGGCAGGATCACAGCACACTGCAACCTACCCACACCTCACGGGCTCAAGCGATGCTCCTGTCTCAGCCTTCCCGAGTAGCTGGAACTACAACTACAGCTACATGTCACCACGCCTGGCTAATTTTCGTATGTTTTGTAGAGATGGGGTTTCACCATGCTGCCCAGGCTCCACAGCATTTGAAAGAGAATGGAGCCCAGAGTTGGGAGGTGTGGGATCAAGCCCTAGATCGGTCACTCCTGGCTGTGTGACTCTGGGCAAGATACTCAGATTCTCTGGGCCACCAGTTTCTTGCATGTTACAAAAGCCTGATTACATTTCTCATATCAAGGAGATACAGAGATGCTTCAAACTCCTCAGCCACAGGAACTTTCTTATTCATTTCTGTATCCCTAGTGTCCTGGCACACAGTAGGTGCTCAGCAAATGTGGAATGAATACAAACATGACTGTGAAGAGCCTTGTAAACATAATTAACCAAAATATATCTATATGTATACATGTCAGCACTATCACAACAGGCCCATAAACCTCTCCAAAATGACACTAACAGGAAGTAAAACCTGTTTTGGATGCACCCATGAAGGTGATATCTACTTTTTTTTTGTTTGTTTCTTAAGACAGTGTCTC
>NW_012115755.1:1088153-1097474 GCF_000951035.1 Colobus angolensis palliatus
AGGATGGTCTCGATCTCCTGACCTCGTGATCCGCCCGTCTCGGCCTCCCAAAGTGCTGGGATTACAGGCTTGAGCCACCGCGTCCGGCCTGCTGTCTGCTAGTTCTAATGTGGGACTTGAAGGGCTACTATGAAATATGGACTGGAAGAGAGAAAGGAAAGACGTGCCCCCACACTGGGGGTAGAAGTGGAGTTGGGCTGAAGGGAACTTCCAGGTTTTTTTGTTTTTTTCTTTTTAATTTTTTTATTTAGAGACAGAGCCTTGCTATAGTAACTGGGCTGATCTTGAACTGCTGGCCTCAAGGGATCCTCCTGCCTTGGTCTCCCAAAGCACTGGGATTACAGGTGTGAGCCACCAAGCCCACCTGGAACTTTCAATTTAATTGGTAACACCTTGAGAACCTTTTGCTGTTACTGGTTTTTTGAGGTTTTTTAAAAAATTGTTTTATTTAATTAAATTAATGTATGTATTTATTGCTGTCTATTTGCATGAGTTTTTGTTGTTGGTGTTTGTTTTTTGTTTTGAGGCAGGATCTTGTCCAGGTTAGAGTGTAGTGGCACGATTATAGCTCACTACAGCCTCAACTCCTGGGCTTAAGTGATCCTCTCATCCTCAGACTTCCAAAGAACTGGAATTACAGGCATGAGCTTTTTGATTGGTCTTTTTGATGTTATTGTAAGTGGAAGTTTTATCTTCTTTTTTGATTGCTTATTGTTAATGCATAGAAATTTAACTGATTTTTGTGCATTGGCTTTGATTCCTGCTGCTTTGCTGAATTCATTTATTACCTCTAACATTTTTTGTGTGTGTGGAATATTTAGGGTTTTCTGCAGATGAGAGCTTATTAGCCAGGTTCCATGGTTCATACCTGCAATCCCAGCACTTTGGGAGGTGGAGGTGGGTGGATAGATTGAACCCAGGAGTTTGAGACCAGTCTGGGCAACCTGGCAAAACCCCATCACTACTAAAATTACAAAAAATTAGCCAGGCATGGTGTTATGGTGCCCATAGTCCCAGTTACTCAGGAGGCTGAGGTGAGGGAATCACCTGAGCCCGGGGAGTCAAGGTTGCAGTGAGCCATGATTGTGTCAGAGGCGTGTGAACCAGAGCAAGTCCATCATAAACAGGATCTGGGTAAAATGAGGCTGAAACCTACTGGGCTGCATTCCCAGATGGTTAGGGCATACTCAATCACAGGATGAGATAGGAGGTCAGCACAAAATACAAGTCATAAAGACCTTGCTGATAACACAGGTTGCAGTGCTGGGCACAGTGGCTCACGCCTGTAATCCCAACACTTTGGGAGGCCGAGGTAAGTGGATCATGAGCTCAGGAGATCGAGACCATCCTGGCTAACATGGTGAAACACCGTCTCTATTAAAAAAAACAAAAAAACAACAAAAAAAAGCCAGGCATAGTGGCAGGTGCCTGTAGTCCCAGCTACTCAGGAGGCTGAGGCAGGAGAATGGCATGAACCCGGGAGGCGGAGCTTGCAGTGAGCTGAGATCGCGCCACTGCACTCCAGCCTGGGCGACAGAGCAAGATTTTGCCCCTCCTTTACTTTCTTAATAAACCTGTTTTCTCTTTGCACCAAGGACTCACCCTGAATTCTTTCTTGGGTGAGATCCAAGAACCCTCTCTTGGGGTTACCCCTGTCCTGTAATAATCACACCACTGCACTCCAGCCTGGGCAGTGAGAGTGAGACCCTGTCTCTAAATAAATAAATAGCATCTGCGAACAGAGATACTTCTTCCTTTCCAATCTGAGTTGCTTTTATTTCTTTTTTTTCTTTTTTTTTTTGAGACGGAGTCTCGCTCTGTCGCCCAGGCTGGAGTGCAGTGGCTGGATCTCAGCTCACTGCAAGCTCCGCCTCCCGGGTTTACGCCATTCTCCTGCCTCAGCCTCCCGAGTAGCTGGGACTACAGGCGCCAGCCACCTCGCCCGGCTAGCTTTTTGTATTTTTTTTTTAGTAGAGACGGGGTTTCACCGTGTTAGCCAGGATGGTCTCGAACTCCTGACCTCGTGATCCGCCCGTCTCGGCCTCCCAAAGTGCTGGGATTACAGGCTTGAGCCACCGCGCCCGGCGCTTTTATTTCTTTTTCTTGCCTAATTTCCCTGGCTAGAACTTCCAGTACTATGTTGAATAGAAGTAGCAAAAGTGGGCATCCTTCTGCACAAGTTGTCCAAATCAAACTGGAGTCACTTATGCCAAACCCTAACAAAATGAACTCAGGAGGCCATAATGGAGGGGCTCCCATGCACACATGCCTATGATAGAAAATATTACAAGGACTGTCTGAGGCTGGACACGGTGGCTCATGCCTGTAATCCCAACACTTTGAGATGCTGAGATGGGTGGATCACCTGAGGTCTGGCGTTCAAGACCAACCTGACTAACATGATGAAACCCTGTCTCTACTAAAAATACAAAATTAGCCGGGCAAGGTGGCACACACCTGTAATTCCAGCTACTCAGGAGGCTGAGGCAGAAGAATCGCTTGAACCTGGGAGGCAGAGGTTGCAGTGAGCCGAGATTGCCCCATTGTACTCCAGCCTGGGCAACAAGAGCAAAACTCCATCTCAAAAAAAACAAAAACAAAAACAAAAAAACAAAAAAACCCAACAACAACAACAAAAAAACAAGGACTATCTGAAACCACAATCTTGCACAAAGGCTGTCACACTCATGCACAAAGAATATTTCTGCAAGGACACCTGTCCAGCAATTGCCTGTTCTATCTTGGACTAATGCTACCCTTGTTATCAATCCTCGTAGCCAAGGATAGTTTTTTCAAAACAACTAATGTAACCTTCCTCATTTTGCCTTTAGAACTCCTTTCCTTTCTTTTTCTCTCTGAGTGACCCCCCCTCCATGGTTCACCGTGGTACATGTATTCCCTGGGATGCAACTGTAAACAAAAAAGTATCTCAGATAGGTCTCAATCAATTTAGAGGTTTATTTTGCCAAGGTTGTGCGTGTACCCAAGAAGAAGAGCCACAAGACACAGTATGATCTGTGGCATGCACTTTTTTCCAAAGAAGATTTTGAGGACTTCATTATTTAAAGGGGAAAAGTGGGCAGGAGGGGAAAGGAGAAATGGAAAAAAAGGGAAGGTAGACAAATGAGATAAGCCATTGCATTCTTTTGAGGCTTTGATTAGTGCTCACTGAATCCACATGTTCCATGTGAAAAGGACAGGGTAGAGGAATAGTCAGTTACATATCTTGCACTCAGTAAATCTGTACATAAGATAAACAAAGAGTAGAGGAAGAGGTCAAATATAAATTTTTCTGAGGGGTATATGGGGGATGATTTCTAGTCTCCTTTTGTCCTACACCTGTGAAGATAAGCTGTTAATTTACATTGTCAAGGTGAGGGAGGCCACCTGGGGAGACATGTGGCCTTCTATCTTATACCTATCTGTTTAGGAACAAAAGGTAAGGCAGTTTTTTGTGTGGCTGAGTTTCCAAGCTTAACTCTTCCTTTTGAATAGTGAGTTTGGGGTCCTAAGATTTTATTTTCCTTTCACACAATCTGATACGGTTTGGCTGTGTCCCCTCCCAAATCTTACCTTGAATTCCCACATGTTGTAGGAGGGACCGGGTGGGAGGTAATTGAATCATGGGGGCAAGTCTTTCCTGTGCTGTTCTTGTGACAGTGAATAAGTCTCACAAGAGAGTTCCCCTGCACAAGTTTTTCTCTCTTTTTGCTTTTTGCCATCCATGTAAGACATTACTTGCTCCTCCTTGCCTTCCACTGTGATTGTGTACCTCCCCAGTCACTTGGAACTGTAAGTCCATTAAACCTCTTTCTTTTGTAAATTACCCAGTCTCAGGTATGTCTTTGTTAGAAGCGTGAAAACGGATCAATATACAATTTGTCATTCATTCCCAAGTAATCTCATTTTTTCTTAGAGCCACTGTATCTGTTGTTATTTTAGGTTGACTCTCTCCTTTCTCCTGATCCCAGTGGATGAGCTTTCAGTCTTCCACCATGGAGTATGATGTTTGCTGTGGATTTCTTTTCTTTTCTTTTTTATAGAGCTGGGTATCACTATGTTGCCCAACCTGGTCTCAAACTCTTGGGCTTAAGTGATCCTCCTGCCTCTGCCTCCCAAAAAGTGTTTCGAATTTATAGGTGTGAGCCACCATACCTGGTCAGATTTTTCATGTATGGCTTTTATTACATTATATAACTACCTTCTGTTCCTACTTTATTGACTATTTTTATCATGAAAGGGTGTTGAATTTCGCTGAATGTTTTTTCTGCTCTATTGAGATGATCACGTGTTTTTTAAATTAATTCGGTTAATGCAGTACATTATATTGATGATTCTTGTGTGGTGAACCACTCTTGCTTTCAGGGTATAAACCCCCTTGGTCACAGTACACAATCCTTTTATCGTGCTGTTGAATTCAGTTGCTAATATTTTGCTGAGGATTTTTGCATCAATGTTCACAAAAGATAATGACCTACAGTTTTTCTTTCTACTAGTGTCTTCTTTTCTTCATGCTATTACTGGGACTTGTAGTGTCTTTATTTGGCCTTGGTGTCAGCGTAATGCTGCCATCATAGAAAGAGTTAGGAAGTGTTCTCTTCAATTTCTGTCAGAAGTTTGAGAAAAGTTGATATTAGTTCTTCTTTAAATGTTTTATAGAATTCACCAGTGAAGCCATTAGATCCTGGGCTTTTCTTTGTTAGAAGATTTTCAATTACCAATCCAATCTCACTAGTTACAGGTTTACTCAGATTTTCTATTTCTTTATGGTTTAATCTTGATAGGTTTTGTGTTTCTAGGAATTTGTTCATTTCATCTAGGTTGGTGTACAATTTCTCATAGGAATCTTTTTTTTTTTTTTTGAGACAGAGTTTTGCTCTTGTCTGGAGTGTAATTGCAATGGTGTGATCTCAGCTCACCACAACCTCCGCCTCCCAGATTCAAGCAATTCTCCTTCCTGCCTCAGCCTCCTGAGTAGCTGGGATTACAAGTGTGTGCCACCACATCTGGCTAATTTTGTATTTTTAGTAGGGACAGGGTTTCTCCATGTTGGTCAGGCTGATCTCACACTCCTGAACTCAGGTGATCCTCTGGCCTCAGTCTCCCAAAGTGTTGGGATTACAGGCATGAGCCACCATGCCCGGCCACAGTAATCTTTTATAATCCTTATTATTCCTATGGAATCAGTAGCAATGTCCTCATTCTTGTTTCTACTTTTAGTAATTTGAATTTTCTTTTTTCTTAGTTGATCTAGCTAAAGGTTTGTCAATTTTGTTGATCTTTTCAAAGAACCAACTTTCTTTTTTTTAAATTTATTATTATTATCATTATTTATAGAGATGGAGTTTCACCATGTTGGCAAGGCTGGTCTGGAACTCCTGGCCTCAAGTGATCTGTGACACTATGCCCAGATGAAGAACCAACTTTCTATGCTCATAAATTATTTTTGCCGAGACTAGTGGAGTTTTATTCTATGGATGCACAGATAATTATTTGGCTGATGATTTAAAGGTAATTCCTATGCACATTTCTGGAATTCTTGCCCTGCCTAGCTCCCTCTTCTTGGTACCTTATCCTGCAAGTCCTAGCCACTTCAATTTTCCCCAACTCCTATCTCTGTCTCTTGCCTCTGTGAGACTACTGGACTCTGTTTGGGTTCCCCTTCCCTTCCTAGCAGCTTAGAAATTCGTTCAGGCAGGCCGGGCACAGTGGCTCCTGCCTGTAATCCCAGCACTTTGGGAGGCCAAGGCGGGTGGATAACCCAAGGTCAGGAGTTCAAGACCAGCCTGACCAACATGAAGAAACCCCATCCCTACTAAAAATACAAAATTAGCCAGGTGTGGTGGCGCATGCCTGCAATCCCAGCTACTTGAGAGGCTGAAGCAGAAGAATTGCTTGAACCCAGGAGGCAGAGGTTGCAGTGAGCCAAGATCACGCCATTGCACTCCAGCCTGGGCAACAAGAGCAAGACTCCGTCTCAAAAAAAAAAGAAAAAAGAAAAGAAAAGAAATTCCTTCAGGCAGAAAGGCTGGTGTTCTGTTGTTAGCAGATCTAAGGTAACCTACCTCCAAAGGCCAAGGGAACTGAGAGGCCGAAGAAAGAGGTTGACAAATCCAGTTTCTCAAAAAGAAACATTTAATAGAGACAAACAGAAGCCTTGTCTCAGGCAACCACATGGCAGTGGATCTCTGCAACTGCCCTCCAGAAAGCATCCTTTTTATGGCGAAATTTTAGCCTCAGACCTCTTGTGAAACTCCTGACCATTGGGGAATTTAAATAAGCTCTCTTTTTTTTTTTTTTTTTTTTAAGAGACAGGGTCTCACTGTGTTGCCCAGGCTAATCGCAAATTTCTGGGCTCAAGAGATCCTCCCACCTCAGTCTCCCAAAGTGCTGGGATTAAGCCACTGCAACCCAGCCTAGATAAACATCTTTATGAGAGGTTATCTCTGCTTCAGGCACTGTTTCTTTATAAGGGGTTATCTCCATTACAGGCACTGTTTCCTGACCTTGTCACAGGACCGCCTTAGTATGCACTAGTCAAACATGTGTCATTATGGTGGTTTCCCTTCAAGATAGTGTTACTCTTGCCAGGCAACCGGCTGTTTTCCTACACCTGGAAAATCACAGGGTTCATTCTGTTTGTTTCTCTTCTCTCAGGGATCACAGTCCTGTGATGCCCATTGCCAATGTCTAAAAACAGGGCCAGGCACAGTGGCTCACACCTGTAATCCCAGCACTTTGGGAGGCCAAGGTGGGTGGATCACCTGAGGTCAGGAGTTCGAGACCAGCCTGGCCAACAAGGTGAAACCCTGTCTCTACTAAAAATACTAAATATTAGCCAAGCATAGTGGCAGGCACCTGTAATCCCAGCTACTTGGGAGGCTGAGGCAGGAGAATTGCTTTAATCCAGCAGATGGAGGTTGCAGTGAGCCAAGAGCGTACCGTCGCACTCTAGTCTGGGCAACAGAGTAAGACTCTGTCTCAAAAAAAAAAAAAAAAAGAGGAAAAAAATTAAAAACATTATTTTTAAGACTTGTAGCCAAGAAAAATTAGAATTCAGTCCAAACTGTAGAAAATAATAAAAAATGAAAAACATTAGGTGAGATTAGAGTCTAACAACAGGTATACTACAGTTTTTGAAACATAATTTTTCTCTCTCTAGTTTCCCATTTTTTACATAGGCTTTTAAGGCTATGAATGAACTTTGTTCCATAGAAGGAATCTCAGATAAGACTTTTTTAAAACTGAGCCCAGCCATAGATTTATATCATCAAATACCTATGAGTTGGGTGAATTCCTCTCTTCTTGAAGTTCCAAGATAAACTTGTGGCTCCTGGGCCTGTCAGAAAGTGACATTCTTTACTTACCACAGGTCAGGAACACTGTACAGGGACTGTGTAGACAAGGTAAGAGGCCAGTTTTCCCAAGGTGCTTTTATTGGCTCCATAGGTCAAGTTTGATTCCTTAAAGGAAAACATACCATTCCAGTCAGTAACCAGTTTCTCCAATTCTGTCCTGCAATAAATGAAAACAGATTTTTTTTTCTTTTTTTTTTTGAGAGAGAATTTTGCTCTTGTTGCCCAGGCTGGAGTACAATGGCATGATCTTGGCTCACCGTTGGCAACCTCCACCTCCCGGGTTCAAGTGATTCTCCTGCCTCAGCCTCCCAAGTAGCTGGGATTACAGGCGTGCACCACCACACCTGGCTAATTTTGTATTTTTAGTACAGATGGGGTTTCTTCATGTTGGTCAGGCTGGTCACAAACTCCCGACCTCAGGTGATCTGCTCGCCTTGGCCTCCCAAAGTGCTGAGATTACAGTTGTGAGCTACTGCACCTGGCCGAAAACAGATTCTTATTGTACTGATGTAAATAACCATGTTACCATAAGTTAAGAATACTCACAGATAGTTTCCAAATTCTGGAGAAATCAGGTAGAGAGCAAAAAATATGTTCAAAATGTTGTTCATAGGAGTATACTAAATTATTAAAAGCTGTCAATAGCTCAAAAGAAAACTTCCCTTGACTCTGAAAAAACAAAAGAAAGGATTAGCAATGTTTTCAGCCAAAAGTCAAAAAGATTACATCCGTCTTCTGTTAGCTCATTCCATGTAGTTAATTGCTGTTCAGCTTGATATTCATGAACTTTTCACTTCTCCATGAGTCCTGAAAGTTTTATTCTATTCTGATGTCACAATCTCCAAATGTATCAGAAACTTGTATTCAAAAGCACTGTTAGATTTTATAGCTGATTATAAAACAACCTTCTAAAGAGGACCAAAACAAGACAACAATTGTCTGCGGATGACAAAAAGTTTTAGGGCAGCCATAGTCAAAGCCACAATTGATAAGGATATTTGTTACAACTGTGGCACAAAATAATTTAATGTAACAATTATAATTATTACTGATAATGTACACTAAGTCATACAATAATTATAGGGGTTTCCCATAATTTTGGAACATATACTAATAACATGTTTATACAAATATAGCCCAAAGAAAACCAAACACCATTTCATGTTTGACTGTGTTTTCTGTATAATTTTTATACCAAATAAGCCAAATTGTGTCATTTTTGGACTTTAGGGAATCTAATATCTTAAAGCATTAATTAGGTCAGAAAAAGACATAATTTATAATTTGATTTCAGAAAGTTTGTCAAATATTAAAGGTTGAAAACACTTGATACCACAGGTCATTGTAAAATAAGTCATTCTTTTGACCAAAGTGCTAACTCAAGGATTTTTTTTTGAAAAAGAGGAAACTTTCATTCTTTGAGAGAGGAGACTTAATTTTATAAACAATAAGCCCTAATGAAAACAACATGAAGCCAATTAAATTTGTTTTTCAAAATGTTATAAGTAATCTATAAAATTTTAATCTTGGAAGTTATAACTTCCATAAGCCTTTTATAACCTTTATTAATGAGTTGGTTAACACTTTGAGAAAACATTGTTAATGCTGGTCTTGCATCAGCATGCATTTGACATTAATGATTAATTTATAGAGAAACTAAACTTATTTTATTTTATCTCTCAAAATTGGCTTTTACAATCTCACATGCCCACTTCCTCTGTGATAGTCCCTGGGCCTTGAGGAGTTAAATAGCTTTAATTTCTGGCTCCATGTCTCAGGAATGTAGTTTATTTTGACTGGCATCTTCTACCAGCCTGAAGATGAGGCTTTAATTGATGTCAGTGTTCAACATTTAGCAAGACTTGGTGTCCTTCTTAGACCCAGTAGTCAAAGCCCTTTAACTCAGTGTCACAAGGACTTTAAAAGCCCATATAGAAAGATACATGAATGTAATAACCTTAAA
>NW_012115755.1:1098455-1105063 GCF_000951035.1 Colobus angolensis palliatus
CAGTCTCTACTAAAAATACAAAAATTAGCTGGGCATGGGCACCTGTAATCCTATTTACTCAGGAGGCTGAGGCAGCAGAATTGCTTGAACCCAGGAGGCAGAGGTTGCATTGAGCCAAGGTCACACCACTGCACTCCAGCCTAGGTAACACAGCAAGGCTCTATCTCAAAAAAAAAGAAGTACATCTTATAGAAGAAGAAGTACATCTTCATAAAAATCTTTTATTTTCCTTAGACTTGCAAATTCTTTATAACCTGTTTCACTACCCTAGGCAATTGTCAGCTAAATTGCCTTCAAGTTGCGTACTAAAGGAAACAACTCAGATGAAAATCAAATAGCAAAATTTACATCATAAGGTATGGAGAAAAAACTACGGTGTGCTAGAGGGAAATTAAAACAGATTTAATTGCCAATTTAACATAAAATTATAGAAATTATAAAGGCCTTTTAAATATATATACACACACATACACAAAGATCCTATAGCTTTTACTTCAGAACTTTAGCCATGAGATAAATACAAATTCACCAGCTTGTGAAAAGAACCTGTTGGATCCAAACAATGGTTTTTATTTTAATAGAAAAATAACAGCAGACTTAAAGCAGGCAGAAAAGAAAATAGAGAAAAAGAGGACTTAGGAACTCTATAGTTGCTGATCGACCTTAGGGCTCTTTTTCCTTGATGTAAATATGCACAAAGACCATATTACTTTCATTTTACATAAAGTCTGGCAAGTAGAGATGCCATAAAACCTATGGAGTGCTTTCAAGGTGATTATTCTCGTAGTTTTCTCCTCATTCTTAGATTATTTGTTTCCCACTTTTTTTTTTTTTTCTCTTAAAAGGAGGCACTGAGCTGTGGCCTAGGGTTTTTGTGTGGTGGATGGATACGTACTGCTTGTGGGCAGGACTCCAAAGTGTGTCACCACTGAGTCGTTTCCACCCTCTGTTTCTCTCTCCAGAGGTCTATGACCTCTGAAAGGGCTCAGAACGCTAAGTGTCAGCCCTTATATGCGTTTCTTAGACAAGCCTTTTTTTTAAAATTAATTTTTGTTGTGGATTTCCTCATGGGGCCACTGCACATCACAGGGGGTGAATCCCCCAGACACTCCCATGAGGCCCCCCGTCACCCAGGGGTGCCTTTCAGTGGGGAGGAGCAAATGCCCTGTCTCTTAGGTGCTGAGAAAACTTAGTCTCTCATTTACCTATGAAAACAACAGTTCAGTTCCTCACACAAATATGCACAGAGAAGCCAAATTTAGATTAATTTTGAGAGCATCTCTGAACTAGAATTAGGATCCTTAAACAACAACTTCCTAGGAGAGCAAAAAAATACCAACAGCCAAGACCACTTCCTGTAAACTGTGCTCAGCCACCCTTACTTTGTAGCTTTCATCCGCCATTACACACACCAAGGTCAAATCCTCTCACAGTATAAGGTAATCTCTGATACCCCCAAAGCCCAAGAGGTCAGGTCATACAATACAGGAAAACAGAGCTTTAGACCTAAGAAAAATCTGCTCATGACTCTTAAAACTCCACAGAGAAAACAGAACACCTCAAAAAGGGTGAGTGGTGCCTTTGTTTGAATTATTTAAAGAGGATTAAGCCATTAGAAGCCTTCGCTAGATTTTTTGGTAGTGCATATGGCAAAGAGGGAAGGAGGTTAGGATGCAAGTAAAATAAAAAAATTTTTTTTGGTTAGGTGCAGTGGCTCATGCCTGTAATCCCAGCACTTTGGGAGGCAAAGGTGGATGGATCATTTGAGGTCAGGAGTTCGAGACCATCCTGGCCAACATGGTGAAACCCCGTCTCTACTAAAAATACAAAAATTAACTGGGTGTGGTGGCATGCGCCTGTAGTTCCAGCTACTCAGGAGGTTGAGGCAGAAGAATCGCTTGAATCTGGGAGGCGGAGGTTGTAGTGAGCCGAGATCATGCCACTGCACTCCAGCCTGGGTGACAGAGTGAGGCTCCATCTCAAAAAATACAAATACAAATACAAAAATTAGCCGGGCCTTAGTGGTGCGCACCTGTAATCCCAGCTACTCAGGAGGCTGAGGCAGGAGAATCGCTTGAACCCGGGAGGCAGAGGTTGTGCTGGGCCAAGATCGCACCACTGCACTCTAGTCTGAGTGACAGAATGAGACCACCACCACCCCACCACCAAAAAAAATTTTTTTTTAAACAGAAAACAAACACAGAAACCAAGCACATGGTTTTTGGGGTTTTTTTGTTTTTTGTTTTCCCTCTTTGCAGCTACAAGAAATTTTAGCCAAATTAGAGAGGCTTTGTTACCCATATTTTGGAATTCGCACTCGGATTTGACAAAGTCACGTAGAGTTGGTCAAATCTAATGGGAGAAAGACTTGAACATACAACAATAACAACAAACCTAACAATATGGTCACTAAGAACTCTAATGGTAAAGAGAAATTAAGACCAGCTGGTTGTTAAACTTTAGCCAAGACAAAACCCCAATTCAGCTACTTACGTAGGGATGGGTCTCAGGCTGAAGACTGCTCTCTACCATCCTAGAAGCAGGAAAAAACTCAAACTTATCTTCCCTGCTGGGAGCGAGCTCAAACTCCATAAAGGAATTACCTGCCTTCAATCATCATGGAAGCAGGAGATCTTGCCTTCTTGTTGGAAGCAAGTAAAACTACAAATAAGGGAGTGGTACAGCAAAATAAACTTTAGATCTCCACCAAATTTTGGGAGATCAGGGATTCTCTGGAGGGGGTGCATCCGGACCTCAGCAAATTGTCCTATTGGTCTGAGCCATAAAGGTAGCTCATGCTGGTCCCAAGCACTGATAGGAGATTTGCCAAAGGTCTGGGGCATCTCCACTCAGAATCCTTCTATGGAGATGGTTACTAAAATGTGAACCCCGAATATCTGAGACAGGTCTTAGTTAATAAATAAAGTTTATTTTGCCAAGGTTGAGGACACGCGCCCGTGACACAGCCTCAGGAGGTCCTGACGACGTGGTGCTCAAGGTGGTCAGGGCAGAGTTTGGTTTTATACATTTTAGGGAGACGTGAGACATCAATCAACATATTTACATATGAACATTGGTTCAGTATGGAAAGGTGGGACAAATTGAAGCAAAGGTGGGACAACTCCATGGGGAGGGGGCTTCCAGGTCATAGGTAGATAAGAGACAAATGGTTGCATTCTTTTGCGTTTCTGAGTGGCCTCTCCAAAGAAGGCAATCGTATATGCATTTATCTCAGTGAGCAGAGGGGTGACTGAATAGAATGCGAAGCAGGTTTTTCCCAAGCAATTCCCAGCTTGACCTTTTCCCTTTAGCTTAGCGATCTGGAGGCCCCAAGATTTATTTTCCTTTCACATAATTTCCTGAATTATGAAACACACATCTATGAAGATGGAGATGTTCTGAGGCTCCTGGGAGCCTTGGTGCATCGTAGCTGGTGCTGGATGGGGCGCAGGGTCCCTGGGAGGCATGGACAGAGGATGCTCCAGCATAGTTGTAGATCCTGGGATGTCATGATTTTTGCAGGAAGTCTGTGCCTGTCCCTGATCTGCTTGTATCTCCCTAGAAAATTCAGGCCCTCTGAGGCCACATGAAGGCTGCAGATACATCCAACTAAAAGATGTCCTGTACCTGGATTCTCTTTTTTCCCAACCCAATAACTAAGCATAGAGCTGACGTTTTCTTCTGTGACATCTGCCCAACAGCTTTCTCCTGCCTTTCAGTATCTTTACTGCCTATTAAAGTAGCACGCTGCTCCCTGGGCCTGCGCTGCTTACAGAGGCTGACCCTTACCTGTTTGTGGCAGGGGATCTTCCGATCTTCCAGCGCTTTGCCTTTTCTCTGGGGTAAACACTGAGAGAAACACTGAGTTCTACTTCTTTTGTTGTTGTTTTGAGACAGGGTGTCATTACCTTCACCCAAGCTGGAGTCAGTGGCTCGATCTCAGCTCACTGCAACCTCTGCCTCCCAGGTCAAGGGATCCTCCCATTTCAGCCTCCCAAGTAGTTGGGACCACAGGTACGCACCACTGTACCTGGCTAATTTTTGTAATTTTTTTGTAGAGACAAGGTTTCACCATATTGCCCAGGTAGGTCTCGAACTCCTGAGCTCAAGTGATCCACCCGCCTCGGCTTCCCACAGTGCTGGGATTACAGGCGTGAGCCACCGTAGTGGTTTTTGTTTTGTTTTGTTTTGTTTTGTTTTGTTTTTTAGACGGAGCCTCGCTCTGCCACCCAGGCTGCAGTGCAGTGGCGCGGTCTCGGCCCACTGCAAGCTCCGCCTCCTGGATTCACGCCATTCTCCTGCCTCAGCCTCCCGAGCAGCAGCTGGGGCTACAGGCGCCGGCCACCTTGCCCAGCTAATTTTTTGTATTTTTAGTAGGGCCTGGGTTTCACCGTATTAGCCAGGATAGTGTCGATCTCCTGATCTCGTGATCCGCCCGCCTCGGCCTCCCAAAGAACTGGGCTTACAGGAGTGAGCCACTGCGCCTGGCCAGACTGAGTAGTTTTAAATTCACTTCTAGGAGGTGCCTGTCTCTTCTGTGCTGGGAACTGGAGTGTTCCCTCACAGTGGTCTCTGCTAATCTCCTATCCTAGGTCCCTATGGTATGGGAGGCCCCAGTTCTACTTCCACTCCTTAACATTCTCCTGGTTTAGAGTCTCGTGGGGCGTCATTCTCTCCAGACGGTGAAATTTCATTTCAGGAAGTTTTCTAGCTCACTACCTTTAAGAATGTTCTTTTCGGCCGGGCGCCGTGGCTCACGCCTGTAATCCCAGCACTTCGGGAGGCCGAGGCAGGCGGATCACGAGGTCAGGGGATTGAGACTATCCTGGCTAACATGGTGAAACCCCGTCTCTACTAAAAATACAAAAAAGTTAGCCGGGCGTGGTGGCGGGCGCCTGTAATCCCAGCTACTCGGGAGGCTGAGGCAGGAGAATGGCCTGAACCTGGGAGGCGGAGCTTGCAGTGAGCTGAGATGGCGCCACTGCACTCCAGCCTGGGCCACAGAGCGAGACTCCGTCTCAAAAAACGAACAAACAAAAAGAATGTTCTTTTCTGGCCAGGTGCAGTGGTTTATGCCTGTAATCTCAGCACTTTGGGAGGCCGAGGCAGGTGGGTCACTGGAGGTCAGGAGTGCAAGACCAGCCTGACCAACATGGTGAAACCCCGTCTGTACTAAAAACACAAAAATTGGCTGGGCATGGTGTTGCATGCCTGTAGTCCCAGCTATCTGGGAGGCTGAGGCAGGAAAATCGCTTGAACCCAGGAGATGGAGGTTGCAGTGAGCTGAGATCGCACCAGTGCACTCCAGCCTGGGCAAGAGAGCAAGACTCTCTCTCAACAAAACAAAACAAAACAAACAAACAAAAAAAAACACTTTTCTTAAATCTTCAATTAACATATTTCTCTCTTTTCTTTACAATGTGTTATTGTTAAAGAAACCTTAGCGTTTGTCCTGTAGAGTTTATCTCAGTGTGGACTATCCTGTTCACATTCCTATGGTGGCATTTAACATACTCTTCTGAACCTGAATTTCCTGTAAAGTGGTGGTAGTAAGATCTAGAGTATTGATTCTCAACCAGGGACAACTTTGCCACCCAGAGACCAATAGGCAAATCATGTATCTGATGAGTAATTTTAGAAAACAAAGAATGATCCAAACTCAATAATAAGAAAACAGGCCAGGCACAGTGGCTCACTTCTATAATCCCAGTAATTTGGGAGACTGAGGTAGGAAGATCACTTGAGCCCAGGAGTTTGAGACCAGCTTGGGCAACATGGCAAGAATTCGTCTCTAAAATAAAACAACAAATAAAAAATTAGCCAGTATGATGGGATGTACCTGTAGACCCAGCTACTGGGGAGGCTGAAGTATCAGGGTTCCTTGAGCCCGGGAGGTCAAGGCTGCAGTGAGCCATGATTGTGCCACTGTGCTCCATCCTGGGTGACAGAGTGAAATGGAAGGAAGGGAGGGACGGAGGAAGGGAAGGAAGATACACGGAAGGATTGCTTGAACTCAGGCTTGAGTTCAAGCCTAGCCTGGGAGACACAGGGGGACTCTGTCTCTACAACAACAGCAACAAAAGTAGCCGGGTGTGGTGGGTCCCAGCAACTCAGAAGGCTGAGGTGGGAAGATTGTTTGAGTCCAGGATGTTGAGGCTTCAGTGAGCCATGATCATGCCACGGCATTCCAGCCTGGGTGACAGAGTGAGGAAAGAAAGAGAGAGAGAGAGAGAGGATGGCAGGAAGGAAGGAAGGGAGGGAGGGAGGGAGGGGAAGGAGGGAAAGAGGGAGGAAGGAAGGAAGGGAGGGAAAGATAGAGAACAGAGAGAGGGAAAGGGAAGGAAGGAAGGGAGGGAGAGAGGGAGGGAAGGAAGGAAGGAGAAAAGACAACCTACAGAATGGGAGAAAATATTTGAAAAACATTTTATCATAATCTGATAAGGGTATGGTATCCAGAATATACATGAAAAAAAAAACTTTCATAACTCAACAGCAAAAAGACAAACAATTCAATTAAAAATGTGAGCAGGGGCCGGGCACGGTGGCTCAAGCCTGTAATCCCAGCACTTTGGGAGGCCGAGACGGGCGGATCACGAGGTCAGGAGATC
>NW_012115755.1:1107833-1113815 GCF_000951035.1 Colobus angolensis palliatus
AAAAAAAAAAAAAAAAAAAATGTCTGCTGAGGTTGCTAAGATCTGTAATAGAAACAGATCTATCCATGAAATTGTAAAGAAGGAAAAAGAAATTTGTGCCAGTTTTGCTGTCACACCCCAAACTGCAAAAGTTACACCGCAGTATGTGATAAGTGCTTAGTTCAGATGGAAAAGGCATTACATTTGTGGGTGGGAGAGATGAACAGAAACAAGTTTCAACTGGCAGCATTCAGATTTGGTACTATTCATGGTTTCAGGACCCACTGGGAGTACATATATAAGTACGTGTGTGTGTGTGTGTGTGTGTGTGTGTGTGTAGCAATATCAGGCTGGGTGCAGAGGCTCATGCCTGTAAATCCCAGCACTTTGGGAGGCTGAGGCAGGCAGATCACTTGAGGTCAGGAGTTTGAGACCAGCCTGGCCAACATGGTGAAATGCTGTCTCTACTAAAAACTAGCTGGGCATTCTGGCATGCGCCTGTAGTCCTAGCTACCTGGGAGGCTGAGGTGGGAGAATCACTTGAACCGGGGAGGTGGAGGTTGCAGTGAGCCAAGATCACACCATTGTACTCCAGCCTAGGCAACAGAGCAAGACCTTGTCTCAAAAAAGAAACAAAAAACAAAGCAAAACAAAAATAAATAAAGTAGCAATATCAGTATTATTACTGACACTAGGATTATTTAAAACCATTTCAGATTTCTTTGCTTTTCTTTTTGGTCTCAGGATATAACCTATAAGGAATTTATAGGCCGGACGTGGTGCCTCATGCTTGTAACCCCAGCACTTTGAGAGGCCGAGGCAGGCAGATCACCTGAGGTCAAGAGTTCAAGACCAGCCTGGCCAACATGGTGAAACCCCGTCCTTACAAAAATACTAAAGTTAGCTGGGCATGATTACAGGTGCCTGTAATCCCAGCTAATCGGGAAACTGAGGCGGGAGAATCGCTTGAACCTGGGAAGCGGAGGTTGCAGTGAGCTGAGATCACACCATTGCACTGCAGCCTGGGTTATAGCACGAGACTCCATCTCAAAAAAAAAAAAAAAAAAAAAGGAATACATCAACATTACTGTATGGTTTTTTGTTTTTGTTTTTTATTTTTTGAGATCGGGTCTCGCTCTGTTGCCCAGGCTGCCCAGGCTGCCCAGGCTGGAGTGCAATGGTGCAATCTTGGCTCACTGCAACTTCCGCTTCCTGGGTTCAAGCGATTCTCCCGCCTCAGCCTCCTGAGTAGCTGGGATTACAGGCATGTGCCACCATGCCCAGCTAATTTTGGTATTTTAGTAGAGATGGGGTTTCACCATGTTGGCCAGGCTGGTCTCAAACTCCTGACCTCAGGTGATTTGCCTGCCTTGGCCTCCCAAAGGACTGGGATTACAGCCGTGAGCCACCGTGCCCGGCCACATTACTATGTTTTAAATTCACTTGAATTTGTTATTTTTGGCTGGGCTTGGTGGCTCACGCCTGTAATCCCAACACCTTGGCACTTGGAGAGGCTGAGGCGGGCGGATAACCTGAGGGCAGGAGTACGAAACCAGCCTGGCCAGCATGGTGAAACCCTGTCTCTACTAAAAATACAAAAATTAGCCAGGCATGGTGGTGGTGCGTACCTGTAATCCCAGCTACTTGGGAGGCTGAGGCAGGAGAATCTCTTGAACCCAGGAGGCAAAGGTTGCAGTGAGCTGAGATCACGCCACTGCACTCTAGCCTGGGCAACAGAATGAAACTCCATCCCTCCCCCCGCAAAAAAAAGAATTTCTTATTTTCTCTGTAGTTGAGCCACTAATTTTGATATACAATATCATGGAAAATATAGCCTAACTCAAAGCTTACGTGCTTATACTTTACTGGGAAGTGCAATTCCAGGGAATCAGGCCTGAGGGAACAGGAAAGTGAGGCCGGGAAAATGAGAGGGCTAATTCGAGGGGCTGCCTACTGCTTGGTACTAAGTGCATTGGTCGATCCCACAGTCTATTCCCAGAGAGACCATATGAATGACTGCATCATGGGACAGCGCACCACACAGCGAGAGATGACAAGATTTTATCCGGTGGCTCCTGTCAACAAATCAACTCAGCTTTTACCTTGTTGCACTTCTGAGAGCAAGATGGGTCACCAGCAGCTGTATTGGAGCCACCCGCGAAAATTCGGCCAGGGTTCTCGCTCTTGTCGCGTGTGTTCAAACCGGCACGGTCTGATCCGGAAATATGGCCTCAATATGTGCCGCCAGTGTTTCCGTCAGTACGCGAAGGATATTGGTTTCATTAAGTTGGACTAAATGATCTTCCTTCAAAGGATTATCCAAGGCATCTACTCAATGAAAAACCATGAGAGTTCTTTGTACATAAAATAAACATTTGAAAACAAAACAAAACAAAACAAATCAACTCAAATAAATGAGTCAGGCATGGTGGTATTTGCCTATGATCCCAGTTACTTGGGAGGCTGAGGTCAGAGGATTACTTGAGCCCACGAGTTTAAGATCAACATGGGCAACTTAGGGAGACCCCACTGTTTGGACGAACGGAGGCCGACAGACCTCTTCCCCACACCTTAGGTGACCAAAATAAACTTGCAGTTTTGCTCCTACACTTGCCTACCTGCTGGTTCTTTTGTGCCCGCTTGGCTGGTCTTAGAAAAACAAATCACCCACCTCTATATAAAATACAGATAAAAAAATTAAGAGGGCGTGGTGGCACACACCTGTGGTCCCAACTATTTGGGAGGCTTAAGTGGGAGGATTGCTTGAGCCCCTGAGGTCAGGGCTGCAGTAAGCCATGATCACGCCATGCACCCCAGCCTAGGAGACAGAATGAGACCCTCTCTCTCTCTCTCTCTTTTTCTCTCTCTCTTTTCTTTTCTTTTCTTTTTTTTTTTTTTTTTGAGGCAGGGTTTTATTCCTGTCACCCACACTGGAGTGCAGTGGCACAATCATGACTCACTGCAGCCTTGACCTCTGGGGCTCAAGTGAATCCTCCTGCCTTGGCCTCCTGAGTAGCTGAGACTGTTAATGGTGGAGGATTTCCAGGTTTTTGGCATCTTGAACAAAGAATTGAACAAAATACACCAAGAAGGAAAGAATGAAGGGATTTATTGCAAATGAAAGTACACTCCACAGTGTGGGAGCAGGCCCAAGCATAGAGGCTCAAGGGCCCCATTACAGAATTTTTGGGAGTTTAAATACCCCTAGAGGATTCCACTGGTTACTTCGGGTACACCCTACATAAATGGAGAGAATGAAGTAAAGTTACAAAGTTATTTACAGCACACGTTTTATGGAGAGGATATTTCCTGTTATAGCTGAAGTATGAATCGGCCTTATGTTCCCTGCCTCCAGACCCTATTTTCCTGCCTCAGGACTATAGGCATGTGCCACTGCGCCCAGCTAATTTTTGTATTTTTTGTAGAGAGGGGGTTTTACCATGTTGCCCAGGCTGGTCTTGAACTCCTAGCCTCAAGGAATCCACCCTCCTCAGCCTCCCAAAGTGCTGGGATTATAGGTGTGAGCCACCGCGCCCAGCTGAGAGCCTATCTAAAATAAATAAATAAATAAATAAATGTATAAATTCCACTCACAAAGATTATCTTTTTTTTTTTTTTTTCTTTGAAACAGTGTCTCTCTCTGTTGCCAAGGCTGGAGTGCAGTGATGTGATCTCAACTCACTGCAACCTCCACCTCCTGTGTTCAAGCGATTCTCCTGCCTCAACCTCCCAGGTAGCTGGGATTACAGGCGCCCACCACCACACCCAGCTAATTTTTGTGTTTTTATTAGAGATGGAGTTTCATTATGTTGGCCAGACTGGTCTCAAACTCCTGACCTCAGGTGATCCAGCCACCTCAGCCTGCCAAAGTGCTGGGTTTACAGGCGTGAGCCACCACGCCCGGCCAAGGATTGTCTTTTTAAAAAAAGAGAGACTTCATTCTAATGAACAGTTTGCAAACCAGAGAGATGCATCCTTCAGTGACAACAAAGGTACCTTCCAAGAGAAAAAAGAGAGGGGTTGTCTTTTACAAAGAAAGCTCCGCCCAGGTTCTCACTATGGTCTACTTATGCAAATGAGGGATACAGTCTTGTCTAGTTCTGATTGACTGATGTTTGTTGAGTTCTGATTTGTCGATACAGGTCATAGTCTATTGACTAGGTCCATGTCTTTGCCTGTTTGTGTTGCTCTAAAGGAATGCCTAAGACTGAATAATTTATAAAGAACAGAGGGTTATTAGGCTCACAGTTCTGCAGCAGTACAAGAAGCATGGCACCAGCTCTGTCTCTGATGAGGGCCTCAGGAAGTTTTCCACTCATGACAAAAGGTGAAGAGGAACAGGCTTGTGCAGATAACATGGAGAGAGAAGAGGCAAGAGAGAGGGGAGGAGGTGCCATGCTCTTTTCAACAATCAGTTATCTTGAGAGCTAAGAGTGAGACCTCCCTCCCTCCCACAAGAACAGCATCAAGCTATTAATGAGGGATCCACCCCATCACCCAAGCACCTCCCACACGGTCCCACCTCCAACATAGGGGATCAAACTTCAGCATGAGACTTGGTGGAGCCAAACAAACCATATTCAAACAATAGCAGTTCAGGAAGTGAAATGGGATTTTCCAGCAGCAGTTATTTCAGGCAGGATGAACAAGAACAGACAGGTATGAAAGTCCCAACATTACATGAGCATGTGGGTTTCTGGGAATGCAGGATACGTGGGTGACCTAGAGACAGCGAATGTCCGCTTGCCTGTATTTTGAATTCAGGCCAACTTAGCCACTCAGGATCCATCTTGAAGGACTGGCTTTTTCAGGGTTCACACTCCCATCTCTTATTGGCAAAAAATTTGCTCCGCGGGACTTTACTTCCACTGCACTTCTGGGTCACACATAGGTAAGCACTACGCTGGTCCATGGTGTCTCCTGCTCCAGTAGCAATAGAAAAGCTCCAGGGCGGGAGTCCAAAGCGTGTAGTACACGTGCAAGTGACATGCTGTTGCATTGGGTCTGTGCAAGCTGGTCACCACGGGGGTAGTCAGACAGAATCCATCCAAGTAGAACTGGTCAGCACAGAAGTGGCTGGGGGTGCAACAAGTGACTAAGGGCCTTGGAGATAGGTAAGACTGCAAAGATCTCAGGTGAAATGTAAGAGATGTTGGATGTAATCCCTTCCTTGCACTGCTCACTCCCTCCCGTTATATCCAGTCCCAGAGTTCTCCATGACTGTAGGAACCAAATGCCCTCATTCCTTCCAAGAGGGATGGAAGGAGTCCAAACATTCATAAAAATCCCTTTTGATATAGTAGCCAGCAACAATCTCCACAAAGACTTAAGGTGAGCTAGCTGGTGAAACAAACTAAGCTCTCTGCAGCTGCAACTGGTCACAAGGCTGTAAGTGATAATAATCATCATCTCCTTCCTCCATTACTCATTCCACATTGCCCTCACCTTTGGCTAGTATTTTGGTTGGCCTAAATCCTTTCCCGGCCTGGGCAATCCAGACTTTTATTTCAGAAGGGTCTTAGCCTTTAATTACCTTCCCTTGTCAGGCTGTGGTTGTTGCAATTGCTTGTTTTCTGTTATCACTAGGTGTGGAAGTGACAAAAGATGTCCTGGTAAGTCCCCTGAACTCCAGACACACTCCTGACTCTGGGGTGTATAACAGCAACCCTGGCCCCTCATTGTAAACAGGGGGATTACCCTGCTGGTCTGACAACTCCTCCACTCACAGGTTTACGGCATGAGGTGTCCAAAGTGTCCAGGTAGTCATTGCGGCAAGCAGTTCAATGGAAACTACACTATGTCTCCTGGGAAACATGGCCCCCCACAACCAGGCAGAGGCTAAGATTGTAGGAACGATTTAAATGCAAATGGGTTATTTAAACCATCTGTAAGCAGGTCTGTTGCTTTTCCTCCCTTTCCCATTCTGCCAGCTCAGGTGTTAAACTTTTTCACAGTTCACAAATCATGCAATTTTTTACAAACACATTTTTTTTTTTTTTTTTT
>NW_012115755.1:1114285-1114596 GCF_000951035.1 Colobus angolensis palliatus
AATACAAAAAACTAGCCGGGCGAGGTGGCGGGCGCCTGTAGTCCCAGCTACTCCGGAGGCTGAGGCAGGAGAATGGCGTAAACCCGGGAGGTGGTTTGAGAGAAGTGACTTGGCACCAATGAGGTCAGAGAAGCCATAGGAGCCAGCTATAGGGCATTTTAGGCCACAGTAAAGAGCTTGGATTCTATTTTAAGGACAATGGGAAGCCAATAGAGTGTTTTAAGCAGGAGCATGATAGGATCTGATTTACTTTACTTACTATTTTCTTTTATTTTTTTGAGACGGAGTCTCACTCTGTCCCCCAGGCTGGA
>NW_012115755.1:1116656-1118226 GCF_000951035.1 Colobus angolensis palliatus
CTTGAATCTGGAAAGTGGAGGTTGCAGTGGGCTGAGATAGTGCCACTGAACTCCAGCCTGGGTGACAGAGCAAGACTCTGTCTCAAAAAAAAAAAAAAAAGTGGGCCACGTGTGGTGTCTCACGCCTGGAATTCCAGCACTTTGGGAGGCCGATGTGGGCAGATCAGGAGGTCAGGAGATCAAGACCATCCTGGCCAACACGGTGAAACCCCATCTCTACTAACAATACAAAAAAATTAGCCGTGCGCGGTGGCGGGCACCTGTAGTCCCAGCTACTCGGGAGGCTGAGGCAGGAGAATGGTGTGAACCCAGGAAGCAGTGAGCCAAGATCATGCCACTGCACTCCAGCCTGGGCTACAAGAGTGAGACTCCGTCTCAAAAATAAAATATAAATAACAAAGAAAAGAAAAGAAAAACGAAAAGGCAAGCCAATAACTGGTAACACTTTTCACACTCTTCATCTTGAACTTATCAAAAAAAAGTTTGAGTTTCTTCCCAGGTCTGTTTCTCCCATGGCAAACAGAGGCTAGGAGGCTTCTTTCAATTCTGATTGACTTGCAGAGTAATTTTCTTTAAAATTGAATTAGTTGACACCTTTTTTTTTCTTTTCTTTTTTTCTTTTTGTGACAGAGTTTCACTCCTGTCTCCCAGGCTGGAGTGCAATGGTGTGATCTTGGCTTACCGCAGCCTCCGCCTCCTGGGTTCCAGTGATTCTCCTGCCTCAGCCTTCCAAGTAGCTGGGATTACAGGCGTGGGCCACCACACCTGGCTAATTTTTGTATTTTTTGTGAAGATTGGGTTTTACCGTGTTGGCCAGGCTGGTCTTGAACTCCTGACCTCAGGTGATCCACCTGCCTCGGACTTCCAAAGTGCTGGGATGACAGGCGTGTGAGCCACCACACCTGGCCAACAACATTTTTAAATGGGGAGATTTCACATGGAAATCCAAATGTGTAGAATTTTTCTTTTCAAATTAGCATATTTTACTTTTTAAGGTGTACAATGTGATGTTTTTCAAATAAAATTTATCATATATGACATGATGTTTTGAAATATGTGTACTTTGTGGAATGGCTAAATCAAGCTGATTAACATGCATCACCTCACATGTATTTTTTTGTGATGCGAATGTATGTGCTCTTAAAAAAAAAATGGGCAGTTTTGGCAATACATGGAAGCCATCCTCTACAGCTAAAAGGCAGAAACCATCTGTTTTTTGTTATGTTTTGTTTTTGTTTGTTTTTTTGAGACACGGTCTGTTACCCAGGGTGGAGTGCGGTGGTGACTATGGCTCACTGCAACCTCTGCCTCCTGGGTTTAAGTGATCATCCCTGCCTCGGCGTCCTAACTAGCTAGGACTATAGATGCGTGCTAACACACTCAGCTAATTTTATTTATTTATTTATTTTTTTGAGGCAGAGTCTCGCTCTGTCGCCCAGGCTGGAGTGCATTGGCACGATCTCAGCTCACTGCAACCTCTGCTTCCCAGGTTCAAGCAATTCTCCTGCCTCAGCCTCCCGAGTAGCTGGGACTACAGGCGCCCGCCACCACGCCTGGCTAATTTTTTTTG
>NW_012115755.1:1118887-1124397 GCF_000951035.1 Colobus angolensis palliatus
TAGCATATTTATAAGCTTTGTCATACTCATTTCTCAAAACAAAAAAAAAAAAAAAAAAAAGAAAGGAAGGAAGGAAAGAAAGAAGAAAACAGAAAGATAGTCAAAGAAAGTGTAAGTTTCTTTGAGGAAGTGAGGAAACATTCAATGGTGTTTAATAATAACTGCAAATTAGGTCTGTTGAAAGAATATGTTACCCAGGCTGGAGTGCAGGGGTGTGATCACAGCGTACAACAGCTGCCTCTCACCTTAGCCTCCTGAGTAGCTTGGGACTACAGGCATTCACCACCGTGCCTGCTGGCAAATATGTATCTTAAGTGAGAATTACACAATTCCTGAAGACACCTGACTTTGCCACCTCTCATTTAGTTTACTTGAACCCAGTGTTTTTGGTGAGGTTGAACAACCCTGAGTCTCCTTTGAGCTTTGAGTTGCTGTAATAAATTCTCTGGAGTAGCAGCTGTCTGCTTCCAATCTTGCCTTCGGGGGTTTTTAATTAATTGACATTTTATTTATTTATTTATTTACTTATTTTTGAGAAGGCGTCTCACTCTGTCGCCCAGGCTGAAGTGCAATGGGGCAATCTCGGCTCACTGCAACCTCCGCCTCCCAGATTCAAGCGATTCTCCTGCCCCAGGCTCCTGAGTACCTGGGACTACAGGCGCGCGCCACCACCCCTGGCTAATTTTTGTATTTTTAGTAGAGACGGGGTTTCGCCATGTCGACCAGGCCTGTTTAGAACTCCTGACCTCAGGTGATCCGCCCGCCTCGGCCACCCAAAGAGCTGGGACACCATTTTTAAATGGAGAGATTTCATATGCAGATCCAAATTTGCAGGGTTTTTGTTTTGTTTTGTTTTTCAAATTAGCACTTTTTGGGGGTTGCGTTTTAGGGTGTACAATGTGATGTTTTTCCAGGACGTTGTGATTTGTGCAGACCTGATAAAGTCCAGAAAGAAGTAGCCAAAATTTCATGTACTCTTCACAGAATCAGCTCTCAAAGCCTTTTCTGTCTCACCAGATCAACCGTGCAAGGGGATGAGAGTGGGGCGCAGGCGGCTGAGAGCCTTGCTGGGAATCACACAGGTCGTCCGTGGAAAAGCGTGTACCAAGACCTAGGCCTCTCTAGAAGGTGGGCAGAGGAGGCGTTCGGAGGGAGAGGTGGAAATGAGAACAGGAAATCTAAAGAGAGGTGGCGGACGAGAAGGGGCAAGGGACGTGAAGAGGAAGATAGAGATTGAGGGATGGTGATAGGGCAGTGTAAGCAGCAGAAGGGAAGGGCAGCAGACTGCCTCGAGGAGAAGGGGCAGCGGCAGCACGTCAGGGGCTCTTGGTGAATCTCATTCAACAAATGGCAAAATGGAGCCCAAGTGGTTTGCCCAAGGATGTCCAGCACTTGGCAAGGTGGCAACTAGAACCCGCGTCTCCTAATCGCAGTCCAGGGATCTTTCTTCGCCTGTCACAGGGACAAGGGGCCAGTGCAGCGCTAGTGCGGAGACAAGACTCCAGGCAAGGAAAAGCAGACGCTGGGCCGGGGCTCCAGCACTGCAACCACGGCGGTGAACGGAAAGCTCTGCAGACGGCGGGGGCGCCATGAATCGTCGAGGATCCAGGGAGCCCAGTCCAGCCCTTCCTAGCAAGTGACTCCGAAGCGGCAATGGGACGGTGGTCGAAGCCTGCCCACAGCTTCCGCTTCGAAGGCGGCATTGGAAATGCCGCGCCAGTATCCTTCGGCACCTCCCGAGAGATGGTCAGGCGCTTTTGGAAACTTTAGGTCAGGGGCCAAAGACCAAAAGGCTGGTATTTCGGAACGGCCACATCTCCTGAGAAACCTCCAAGAATATCTGAGGTTGCCGGAAAATGGTTAGAGAGCAGCCGAAATCAGCCGAATGCCATTCGGGACGCTCCGGAGTTTCTCGAGGCACATTCGGGCCCTCTCGGCTCTGCAAGACTCCACTGGAATCTTAGGTCTCGAGCAGATCGTTTCGTCGCCTAAAGGGGAGGGCGACTTGTACCGACAGTCCCTCGGCAGTTTCCGGAAGTGTTCGGGATAGGCCCGAGCGTGGCGCCCTCTGGCGGCGACCAGGGGTAGGGTGGGGGTTAGTGGGCCAGCGCGCGCAGACGCAGCTGCGCGCCGGCGGTCGTTCAGACCGGATGTGGTTGTAGTTGAGGTCAGTTCCGGGGGGTGACGGTGCGGACGGGTCAGGAGCGTAGAGGCGGCGGCAAAATGGCGGCGCCTGAGGAGCGGGATCTAACCCAGGAGCAGACAGAGAAGCTGCTGCAGTTTCAGGTAGCAGCGAGTACTCGGTGCAGCAAATACCTCCGCGGGATGGGGAGTGGGCCCCTAGAGGAGTTCAGAACTTTCCTCAGATTGGGCTCAGATTCTTCTTAGACCAGCAGGCCGGCCCCCTCCCCCCAGACTCCAACTGCCCTGATTCCCCCGGCCCCCAAGCCTCTGTTGGTCTCTAGCCTTCCAGCCATCGCTGCGGCCAGACCCGCCTCGTCTGTGCCTCTGTGCCCTCAGCGTGTCAGCTTCCCTGGTTTCTCTTAGCGGCGTCAGTCCTCAGCCATCCTTCCCAGCCCGGTTATCGGTCGGACCCTCTCCGCCCAACGAGTCTGTGTCTGCCAGAGACGCTTAATCCCCACCGCGGAGTTGGCGTTCGGGTCTCTGACAGGAAAACCTCCTGCCAGCATCCCATGCCATTTCCACAAACATTCCCAGAAACTGGGGCCTCTTGGATACCAGGTTTCGTGTTGGGGGTTCCGGTCGGGAAGGGGGCACCTACACACAGACCTGGTCCCCGCCCTCGAGGTGTGGGAGGACACCAAGTGAGAAAACAATGCAAGGTGGTAAGTGTCATCAGTGGCTTCTGACGGGATTTATTACTTTTGGCTTATTCCTGGATTCCTGTGCTTCACTATGCTTGAGGAGGGTGGTAACTTGCAGGAATGTTATGTTAATACAGGACGTCGTATTAAGAACATTTGCCACTAATCACTTACCCTTGAGCTGGAGAATGGTTGGAGGATACCACTAGGGTGGGTAACCTTGGCACTTTGTTACCAGTTTCCTTATCTCTGAAGGGACTGTCTTTTTTTTTTTTTTTTTTGAGATGGAGTCTCGTTCTGTTGCCCAGGCTGGAGTGCAGTGGCCGGATGTCAGCTCACCGCAAGCTCCGCCTCCCAGGTTTACGCCATTCTCCTGCCTCAGCCTCCCGAGTAGCTGGGACTACAGGCGCCCGCCACCTCGCCCGGCTAGTTTTTTTTTTTTGTATTTTTTTTTTTAGTAGAGACGGGGTTTCACCATTTTAGCCAGGATGGTCTCGATCCCCTGACCTCGTGATCCGCCCGTCTCGGCCTCCCAAAGTGCTGGGATTACAGGCTTGAGCCACCGCGCCCGGCCGGGACTGTCTTAAAAATATCTACCCCCAAGCCGGCCGCGGTGGCTCACGCCTGTAATTTCTGCACTTTGGGAGGCCAAGGCGGGCGGATCACGAGGTCAGGAGTTCGAGACCAGCCTGGTCAATATGGTGAAACCCCGTCTCTACTAAAAATACAAAGATTAGCCGAGCATGGTGGTGCACGCCTGTAGTCCCAGGTACTCGGGAGGCTGAAGCATGAGACTCGCTTGAACCCGGAAGGCGGAGGTTGCAGTGAGCCGAGATCGCACCACTGCACTCCAGCCTGGGCAGCAGTGAGAGTAAAACTCCGTCTCAAAAAAAAAAAAAGAATCTACTTCCTGAGGATGTTCTGGAGATCAAATGGACATATGGATGTCAGAAGGGCCTTGTGGACTGTAAAATGCCCCCAAATAGTATTTCTGGTATTAATTTGACTTAGGATAGACCTAACGTTATTGATACACTTATTTCCTTATATAAAATGTGTAAATATTCATTTATTCAGCTATATTTATGAAGAACCTTAGTGCTCAGCGCTGCTAGGTGGAATCCCACTTACTATTTCAGTGTAAGTACTTTGTAAACTTAGCGTACATAACCTCATTTAATACAACAACCCTATGAGGTTCATACTGTTACAGTCACTGATTTACAGATGAAGGGTATCAGGACCAAGAAATAAAATGCTTAGGTTACACAGCTAGAAAGTGATGGTGTCAGATTTAAAGCAATGTCCATCTTCCAGAACCCTTCCCAGGCTTCTGACTTCTGTCTTGTACAACTTGTCTGTCAGTGTACAGTTGAGTGTGAAATGCAGATGCTGAGATAATATTTTTTTGGTGAGTTCTCACTTTTCTGCAATTTCCTTGAATAGATTTCACTATAATAAATTTTGAAGTGGTTATTTTTTCCCCTCTTAAATTGAGCAGTGGGTTGGAAGTGTATAAATGGAAAAATGCTGTCGTAGATGTAATTGATATTTGATTGGAATTTTTGGTAGAGAAATTGAATTGATGACCCAGCAAATTATAATTAAAGAATGAGAAAACAGCAGACAACCAGCTTACACTTCCATTACACTTCCAGGTAGACCACCAGTTTCAGAGTGTTGTTTAACTTTGGCAGACCATTTTACCCCCTAGAACTCTTCAGGGGTAAGCTAACGTGTTGTTTAAGTGCAATGAAGCAATGTGAGTTATGGTATCTTTAGTCTCATACTGGAAGAGCATGAATATGAATATATGATAGCATTTCTGAAGTAAAGTGCATAGGAACTTCATCTTATCTTCTGTGGAGATTTTTTTTTTTTTTGAAATGGGGTTTTGCTCTTGTTGCCCAGGCTGGAGTGCAGTGGCGCGATCTCGGCTCACTTCAACCCCCGCCTTCCGGTTTCAAGCCATTCTCCCATCTCAGCCTCCCGAATAGCTGGGACTACAGGCACGCGCCACCACACCCAGCTAACTTTTTGTATTTTTAGTAGAGACGGGGTTTCACTATGTTGGCCAGGATGGTCTCGATTTCTTGACCTCATGATCCACCCACCTCGGCTGAGATTACAGGCGTGAGCCACTGCGCCCAGCCAGAACTGTGGAGATCTTTATTAGAAGAGAGGTGGGTAGCAGGTTTGAGCTGTATTAAGATTGCCTTATGAAACTGGATTTATTGAGGGAAATGCATCTTTCTTTTTTCCATTCTATAAGCAATCGCTGGATCAGATTCATTATCCACATTGCCATTAAACAAACATTTGTTGAAACTCACTAGATGCCAAGCATTATACCAAGCATCAGCTGATGTACATTAACTCTTTTTTTAAGAAAAATATTTTAGGCTGTGCACGGTGGCTCACGCCTGTAATCCCAGCACTTTGGGAGGCTGAGGCGGGTGGATCACCTGAGGTCAGGAGTTCGAGACCAGCCTGGCCAACATGACAAAAGCCCGTCTCTACTGAAAATACAGAAATTAGCCAGGCATACATAGTGGCACGTGCCTGTAATCCCAGCTACTAGGGGTACTGAGGCAGGAGAATCGCTTGAACCTGGGAGGCGGAGGTTGCAGTGAGCCGAGATCGTGCCACACTGCACTCCAGCCTGGGCAACAGAGCGGGACTCTG
>NW_012115755.1:1126081-1138287 GCF_000951035.1 Colobus angolensis palliatus
GGCGTGAGCCACCGCGCCCGGCCAATTTTTGTATTTTTAGTAGAGATGGGGTTTCACCATGTTGGCCAGGCTGGTCTAGAACTCCTGACCTCAGGTGATCCGCCTGCCTCGGCCTCCCAAAGTGCCAGGATTACAGGCGCGAGCCACAGAACCCAGCCAGCAGGTAACATTTATTAAGTATCTACTATGCCTTAGGCGTAGTGTTAAAGTATAATTATTATGTTTAATCCTTGCAGCAGTTTTTAAAGTACCATAGGTGGTATGCATAAGGAAACAAATCTATCGATTTTTTGCTCAAGGTGATTAAGCTACTAGGTAGTGGAATTCTAGTGGGTCTACATCTGTACTTGAAGGCTGAGCTCTTACCAATATACCTTGCTACTTTGGAAGAGGAATAGAATTTCAACAGGTGTTGGGCAGAATATTCAAAGCTGAAGAAATAGCTTGCACAAGGTAGGGAGATGGGAAAATGAAGTGTCTGTGGTTATGAACTGAAGAGTATTGGAAGCAGACAGTAAGACTAGAAAGGTAAATTAAAGCCAGATTTTGGAGGCTTTTCAAAGCTGGCTTCCAGCTTTGAAATGGTTTAAACTTTAATCTGTAGACAAGGGGAGCCATCAAAGGATTTTTCGACTAGGGAGTGGCACTAGGTTTCAGGTTTGCTTCACTAACAGTATGGAGTATGTGTTTGGAATCTCCACAGGGGTTAGGACAGAACAGGATGACACGTTAGGAGTTGGTTCTCAATATGTTTTTTCATTTGGTATATTGAAATTAGGGAAAGTAAAATATTTTGGAAATCTCAGGTTTCCTGTGTTTCACTTTTTTTGTGACATGACTTGGTTAGAACTCCCCAAGGCATTTTATTTAATATCATGTTTCTCAGCCTATATGATGTCTTCTAGGATTCTTCTATAGTTCTCCACTTCTGTTTGTTTTGGAATCAGTTGAATATGAGTAACTATTGCAGACAATTGTTTTAAGCCATTTCAAATGGGAAAGAATAAAGACATAGGTTTTAAGGAGAGCTAATGCAGGTATATGAAAGGTTACTTTTATTGGCGTTCATTTCCCCAAATTTCCAAATATAGCAGACTCTCCTAGTGCCTTGGTTCACTGCCTCTAGATTGCTGTTGGAACAGCTGGAGAAGGATGACATGGACAGAGAAGCGGGAACTAAAGGACTTATGCAGGCCTATAGAGGAAGAAATGATCCCTTTTCTGCTTGCACAGGAGGAAGAAATGTATGACCCTCATCCTTTTAAATGATAGTCTGAACGCTGGGCTGTAGAATCAAATTTGTAACTCATTTTGAAAATCTTTCTTTTGGCTTCACCTGATTATTACCTAAAGGGAAAAAAACACATGGTGCTGTTCATGTATTGAAAACAGAACATACGTTGGTCCAGTTGAGGTTTTTTTGCCAGAGAATTTGGCACTGTTGAGAAAACAAGAGCTTTGAAAATCCAGGCAAATATGACTTAGCTTTTCTTTTTTTTTTTTTTTTTTGAGACAGAGTCTCGCTCTGTCACCCGGGCTGGAGTGCAGTGGCCGCGGATCTCAGCTCACTGCAAGCTCTGCCTCCTGGGTTCATGCCATTCTCCTGCCTCAGCCTCCCGAGTAGCTGGGACTACAGGCGCCCGCCGCCTCGCCCGGCTAGTTTTTTTGTATTTTTTTAGTAGAGACGGGGTTTCACCGTGTTAGCCAGGATGATCTCGATCTCCTGACCTTGTGATCCGCCCGTCTCGGCCTCCCAAAGTGCTGGGATTACAGGCTTGAGCCACCGCGCCCGGCCATGACTTAGCTTTTCAACAGCTTCTGGTGAAGTCTGCGATCTTAAACAGGTTCTTGCTTCTCTGAACCTCTTTCATTTTCTATAAAATGGAGATACTGGCTGGGCGCAGTGGCTCATGCCTGTAATCCCAGCACTTTGGGAGGTCAAGGCCGGCGGATCATGAGGTCAGGAGTTTGAGATCAGCCTGGACAACATGGTGAAACCCCATCTCTACTAAAAATACAAAAAAATTATCTGGGCATGGTGGCAGGCGCCTGTAATCCCAGCTACTTAGGAGGCTGAGGCAGGAGAATTGCTTGAACCTGGTAGGCGGAGGTTGCAGTGATCCAAGACCACGCCATTGCACTCCAGCCTGGGCAAGAGCAAGACTCCATCTTTAAAAAAAAAAAGTTGGAGATACTATTATCTAGTTCACAGCATTCTTTTTATTTTTTACTTTAAAAAATCTAGTAGGCTGGGGACCTGTAATCCCAGCACTTTTGGAGGCCGAGGCAGGCAGATCACTTGAGGCCAGGAGTTGAAGACCAGCCTGACCGTCTCTACTAAAAATATAAAAATTAGCCAGACATATTGGCATGCACTTGTGATCCCAGCTACTCGGGAGGCTGAGGCAGGAGAGTCACTTGAACTCTGGAGGCAGAGGTTCCAGTGAGCTGAGATCGTGACACTGCACTCCAGCCTGGGCGACAGAGTGCGAATCTCAAATAAATAAAAATAAAATATCAAAATAAATAAAAACAAAAATACAAAAGAAGTTAGTCAGGTGTGGTGGCACAGGCCTGTAATCCCATCTACTCACGAGGCTGAGGCATGGGAATCACTTGAACTCAGGAGGTGGAGGTACCAGTGAGCCAAGATCACACCACTGCACTGTAGCCTGGGCAACAGAGCCAGATTCTGTCTAAAAAAAAAATCTAGTAATATATGCTTGTTGCAAGTTAGCAACATACATGTATTTTAAAAAGTAATCAAATCTTATTTTATTTCCCTATTCTAGTTCCAGGTTTGTTGTTTATGTATTTTTGTCTTCTACATATACAGATCTACAAACGCTTAAAGTGGAAGCTTTCTTAACCTTAACCTTCACTTGACTGATTAATTGGAACAGATATCCTCCTTTCCCTAAACTCTGTTCTGTAATATGTTCAAGCGTTTCTGCAAACTTTACTCTGTAATACGCTCAAGTGTCCAGTTGTACTCCTGACAAGAGGCAGTTATGTTTGCTCCCAAACTATTGTGTGCTGGTTATGTTTGTCATGTGCATTTAATTAAACACTACATAAATCTATAAAATACCAGTGCAAAAGGAGTTTTCATTGATATGAAACCAAAATTAAAAGCTTTAAACTGGCTCTGTCCGGGAAATTGCTAAAAAAAAAAAAAAAAAATTGCTGTTCAGTTAGGTGTGGGCAAGTTAACTGTAAATGACTTTAGGAAAAATCATTGAGATGCAAGATTGTGCACTTACTGCTTGGCAAGTGTTCAGGGTTGCACTCCACTTAAAGAAATCAAATCAGTATGGGTTATGCTAAAAAGATCCCAGCCTGGGCAACATGGTGAAATCTCATCTCTGCTAAAACTACAACAAAAAAATTAGCTGGACTTAGTGGCGCATGCCTGTGGGCCTGTGATCCCAGCTACTTGGGAGACTGAGGTGGGAGCATCACCTTAGCTCAGGAGGTGGAGGCTGCAGTGGGCCATGATTGCACCACACTGCACTCCAGCCTGGGTGACAGAGTGAGACCCTGTCTCAAAAAAAATAAAAAAATAAAAAAATAAAAAATAGCTGGGCACAGTGGTGCACTCCTGTGATCCCAGCTCTTTGGGAGGCCGAGGTGGTCAGATCACCTGAGGCCAGGAGTTTGAGACCAGCCTAGCCAACATGGTAAAACCCCATCTCTACTAAAATACAGAAATTAGCCGGACTTTGTGGCGAGTGCCTGTAATTCCAGATACTTAGGAGGCTGAGGCAGGAGAATCGCTTGAACCTGGGAGGCAGAGGTTGCAGTGAGCCGAGGTCGCACCAGTGCCCTCTAGCCTGGGTGACCGAGCGAGACTCCCTCTCAAAAAACTAAAAAACTAAAAAAGATCCAAGGAGTGCCAGTGGATCCATTCCCTAAAGAAAAGGATAGGCTTTTCTCAAAAGGTTGTTGTGTTACTGTGAGTTCTTTATGTTAAAATGAAATGTTGACATACTATGTAGAATATTTTTATTACTCACTTTGACTTCAGTTAATTGATTAGTTATGGGTCCCATTCTTGCTGGGTAAGATAACTTCTGTCTTTGTCTTACAGAGATATGATTATATTATACTTAACTGCATAGCATAGGTAAGTAGTCATGAAGACTGACTGGATTTGTTTGTTTGAGACATAGTTTTGCTCTTGTTGCCCAGGCTGGAGTGCAGTGGTGTGATCTCAGCTCATTGCAACCTTCACCTCCTGGGTTCAAGCAATTCTCCTGCCTCAGCCTCCCAAGTAGCTGGGATTACAGGTGTGTGCCACCATGCCCGGCAAATTTTTGTACCTTTAGTAGAGCTGGGGTGTTCACATGCTGGCCAGGTTCATCTTAAATTCCTAACCTGAGGTGAGCTGCCCACCTCAGCCTCTCAAAGTGCTGGGATTACAGGCGTGAGCCACAGTGCCCAGCCCAAAAAATATTTTTAAAACTTAAAATGAACAGCTCCATTAAAAGGTAGGCAAAAGATCAGAATAGACAGCTCACCAAAGAAGATACACAGATGGCATGTAAGCATATGAGAAGATGCTCAAATCTTTTTTTTTTAAATAATTTTATGATTTATTTATTTTTATTTAATTTTTATTATACTTTAAGTTCTAGGGTACATGTGCACAACGTGCAGGTTTGTTACATATGTATACATGTGCCATGTTGGTGTGCTGCACCCATCAATTCATCAGCACCCATCAGCTCGTCATTTATATTAGTTATAACTCCCAATGCTCAAATCTTTAAGGATTTGAGGTCCTTAAGGAACTGCAAATTAAAACAACAGTGAAACAGGATCCCTCCTGAGCTCAAGCAATCTGGCTACCTTGGCCTCCCAAAGTGCTTGAATTACAGGTGTGAGCCTCTGCGCCCAGCCTCAGCTGGAATTTCTGTTCCATTGGTCTTTTCCTATATGTGCCAATATTGCACTTAATTACAGAGGCTTATGATATATTTTGATCTGGAGGAACACCCCTGCCTCCCCTCCCCTTCCCTTCCCTTCTTGACAGACTATCTGTCGCCCAGGCTGGAGTGCAATTGTGCAGTCTTGGCTCACTGCAGCCTCCGCCTGCTGGGCTCAAGCCATCCTCTCACCTCCCGCTCTTAGGTAGTTGGGACCACAGGCACATGCCACCATGCCCAGCTAATTTTTGTATTTTTAGTAGAGATGGGGTTTCGCCATGTTGGCCAGGCTGCTATTGAACTCCTGACCTTAAGTGATCCACCTGTCTTGGCCTTACAAAGTACTGGGATTATAGGCATGAGTCACCACATCCGACCTCAGAATAATTTTTTTTTTTTTTTTTTTTTTGAGACAGAGTCTCACTCTCTTGCCCAAGCTGGAGTGCAGTGGCATGATCTCGGCTCACTGCAACCTCTGCCTCCCAAGTTCAAACAATTGTTCTGCCTCAGCTTCCCGAGTAGCTGGGACTACAGGCGTGTGCCACCATGACTGACTAATTTTTGTATTTTTTTGATAGAGACGGAGTTTCACCACATTGGCCATTGAACTCCTGACCTCCCTCCTCCGCCCACCTCGGCCTCCCAAAGTGCTGGGATTACAGGCGTGAGCCACTGTGCCCGGCCCAGAACAGTATTTCTAACAAACATAATTGGAGTGGCATTGATTAGAGCAGCATAAAATTTTTCTGTATACCTTGTGGTCTGACTTCACTGTCAAACCTTACATTTTTACCCTATTTCTATTCCAGTGATATTTTTTGATTTCCCTAACATATTATTCCTTCTCATGCCTCCATACTTGCTCTTCCCTTGTCCTAAAATTTCTCTTTCCACTAGTTTTCAGCTCAGAACCTTGAAATCTTCCTTGGTAAGTTCCCTGAAGGACTTAAGGATTTGTTTGCTGGTGTGTAGTAATTGTCATAATAATAAAATTATTTACATGTCTTTTAACTCCACACAGTTTGGGGGGTTCAAACTGATTTCTTTGTTTGGTGCTTGCTGCATGATAGATGCTCAATTAATATTTGTTCAATGAATAATTCACCAGAAATCTCAATCCCAAAGAGTTTTTTGTTGTATTCTTTTTTTTTCTTTCGAACTACAGGCCCACGCCACCACACCCAGCTAACATGGACTCCTTAAGTTGTCCAGGCTGGTCTCAAACTCCTGGACGCAAACGATCTGCCTGCCTCCGCCTCTTTTTTATTTTTTTTTTGTTTTTTGAGCATTGAAAGTTAACCATATTCTCATCTTTGTAGCAGTGTAGGGGAAAGAGGTCCATATTAGGAACTTAGCAATTTGATGTTTCTGACAGTTATTTTATCCTTGTAGGCCTCAGTTTCTGTATCTGCAAAATGACATAGATATTTGTGTGGGTGTGGGTGTGGTTGGTTTGTTTTTTCTTTCAACTTTCATTTTAGCTAAAGGGGAAAGTGTGCAGGTTTGATACATGAGTAATGATTTGTTGTTGGGATTTGTTGTATGAATGATCCCATCACCCAGATTGTAAGCGTAGTATCCAACCCTTAGTTTAATTTTTCAACACTTGCCCCCCTCCCACTCTACCCCATCTAGTAGTCCTCAGTGTCTGTTGTTCTCATCTTTGTGTCTACGTGTACTCAGTGTGTTTAGCTCCCACTTATAAGTAAGAATGTGGTATTTGGTTTTTTGGTCCTGCATTAATTTACGGTGACAGCCTCCAGCTACATCCATATTGCTGTGAAGGATGTGATTTTATTTTTTATGAGTACATGGTATTCTATAGTGTATATGTACCACAATGTACCACATTTTCTTTCTTTTTTTTTTTTGAGACGGAGTCTCACTCTGTCGCCCAGGCTGGAGTGCAGTGGCGCCATCTCGGCTCACTGCAGGCTCCGCCTCCCGGGTTCACGCCATTCTCCTGCCTCAGCCTCCCAAGTAGCTGAGACTATAGACACCCGCCACCACGCCCAGCTGATTTTTTTGTATTTTTAGTAGAGATGGGGTTTCACTGCGTTAGGCAGGATGGTCTCAATCTCCTGACCTCGTGATCTGCCCACCTTGGCCTCCCAAAGTGCTGGGATTACAGGCGTGAGCCACTGCGCCCAGCCATGTACCACATTTTCTTTATTCAGATCACTGTTGATGGGCATCTATGTTGATTCCATGTCTTTGCTATCATGAATAATGCTGTGATCAACATATGAGTGTGTGTCTTTTTGGTAGAACGAGTTATTTTCCTTTGGGTGTATACCCATTAATGGGATTGCTGGGTCAAATGATAGTTCTGTTTTTTTAAGTTCTTTGAGAAATCCCCAGACTGCTTTCCGCAGTGGCTGAACTAATTTATATTCCCACCAATATTGTATAAGCATTCCTTTTTCTCTGTGGCCTTGCCAATATCTAGTTATTTTTTGACTTTTTAGTAGTAGCCATTCCGACTGGTACAAAATGGTAACTCACTGTGATTTTGATTTACATTTCTCTAATGATCGGTGATGTTGACTATTTTTGGCCGTGAGTGTGTATGTATGTGTGTGTATATGTGTGTGTGTGTGTGTGTGTGTGTGTATATATATATATATATTTTTTTTTTCCTTAGGGTCTTACTTTATTGCCGGGACTGGAGTGTAGTGGCATGATCTCAGCTCACTGCAGCCTCACCCTCCCAGGTTCAAGAGATTCTCCTACCTCAGCCTCCCGAGTAGCTGGCTCTACAGGCACGTGCCACCATGCCCAGCTAACTTTTGTATTTTTTGGTAGAGATGGGATTTCACCTGTTGGCCAGGCTGATCTCGAACTCCTGGCCTCAAGTGACCCACTCACCTTGGCCTCCCAAAATTATGGGATTACAGGCACGAGCCACCACTCCCGGCCCTGTATATGTCTTCTTTTGAGAAGTGTCTGAGATGGGTGTGGTGGCTCACACCTGTAATCCCAGCACTTTGGGAGGCTTAGGCAGTGGATCACTTGAGCTTAGGAGTTTAAGACCAGCCTGGACAACATGGCAAGACCCCAGCTGTACCAAAAATCCAAAAAATTCGTCAGGCATGGTGGTGTGGGCCTGTTGTCCCAGCTACTTGGGAGGCTGAGGTGGGAGGATCACTTGAACCTGGGAGATGGAGGTTGCAATGAGCCAAACAAGATGGTGCCACTGCACTCCAACTTGGGTGACAGAGTGAGACCCTTGTCTCAAAGAAAAAAAAAGAAAAAGAAGTGTCTGTTCATGTACTTTGTACCCACCTCCCTTTTTTTTTTGAGACAATGTTTTACTTCGTCGCCTAGGCTGGAGTGCAGCGTTGCCATCTTGGCTCACTGCAACCTCTGCCTCCCAGGTTCAAGCGATGTCTCTTGCCTCAGCTTCCTGAGTAGCTGGGATTACAGGCGCACACCACCACACCCAGCTAACTTTTGTATTTTTAGTAGAGACAGGGTTTCACTGTGTTGTTCAGGCTAGTCTCAAACTCCTGACCTCAAGCGGTTCACCCACCTCAGCCTCCCAAGGTGCTGGGATTACATGTGTGAGACACTGTGCCCAGCTTTTTGTTTTTGTTTTGTTTTTGTTTTTGTTTTTCGAGACAGATTCTTGCTCTGTCTCCCAAGCTAAAGTACAGTAGCGTGATGATAGCTCACTGTGGCCTCAGAGTCCTGCTCAAGTGGTCCTCCCACTTCAGCCTCCAGAGGAGCTGGGCCTACAGGTGTACACCACCACACTGGGCTAAGTTTTTTTTTTTTTTTTTCTTGAGACGGAGTCTCGTTCAGTCGCCCAGGCTGGAGTGCAGTGGCGCGATCTCGGCTCACTGCAAGCTCTGCCTCCCGGGTTCACGCCATTCTCCTGCCTCAGCCTCCCAAGTAGCTGGGACTACAAGCGCTCGCCGCCACGCCCGGCTAATTTTTTTGCATTTTTTTAGTAGAGATGGGGTTTCACCGTGTTAGCCAGGATGGTCTCGATCTCCTGACCTCGTGATCCGCCCGTCTCGGCCTCCCAAAGTGCTGGGATTACAGGCTTGAGCCACCACGCCCGGCCAACACTGGGCTAATTTTTAAATGTTTTTTAGAGATGTTGCCTAGCCTGGTCTTGAACTTCTGATTTCAAGCAATCCTCCCACCTTGGCCTCCCGAAGTGATGGGATTACTAGTATGAGCCACTCTGCCTGGCTTTTGCCCATTTTTTAAAATGGGGTTATTATTATTATTTGCTCATTGAATTGTTTAAGTTTCTCATATATTCCGGATATTAGGCCTTTGTCAGATTCATAGTTTGCAAAGATTTTCTCCCATTTTGTCTGTTTACTCTGTTGATAGTTTCTTTTGCTGTGTAGAAGCTCTTTAGTTCAATTAGGTCCCACTTTTCAATTTTTGTTTTTGTTGCAAATGTTTTTGGGGACTTAGTCATAAATTCTTTGCCAAGACTGATGTCCAGAATGATACTACTAGGTTTTCTTCTAGGATTTTTATAGTTTTAGGTCTTACATTTAATGACTAATATTTTTAAACTTTGCAGGGGTGTTATAAGAAAGGATCAGAAAGGCTAGGTGCAGTGGCTCACGCCTGTAATCCCAGCACTTTATGAGACAGAGGTGGGAGGATCACCCGAGGTCAGGAGTTCGAGACTAGCCTGGCCAACGTGGTGAAACCCCATCCCTACTAAAAATACAAAATTAGCCGGGCGTGGTGGCAGGCGCTTGTAGTACCAGCTACTCGGGAGGCTGAGGCAGGAGAATCACTTGAACCCAAGAGACAGAGGTTGCAGTGATCTGAGATCACACCATTGCACTCCAGCCTGGGTGACAGAGTGAGATTCTGTTCTCCAAACAAAACAAGAAAAAGGAGTGGATCAGAAAACACATACTATAGTGCTTGGTTAATAGATGTTTAATAGGCTGGGCGCCGTGGCTCACACCTGTAATCGCAGCACTTTGGGAGGCCGAGTCAGGTGGGTCATAAAGTCAAGAGATTGAGACCATCCTGGCCAACATGGTGAAACCCCATCTCTACTAAAAATAAAAAAATTAGCAGGGTGTGGTGGCGCATGTCTGTAGTCTCAGCTACTCAGGAGACTGAGGCAGGAGAATCGCTTGAACCTGGGAGGCGGAGGTTGCAGTGAGCCGAGATCGCGCTACTGTACTCCAGCCTAACGACAGAGCAAGACTCTGTCTCAAAAAAATAAAATGCAATAGATGTTTAATAAGTAGTTGAATCTAAATCCTAGAGCATCCTCTCATGTCAAGTTTTAAGATTGAAAAGTGATAACTTTTTAACATTTTGTGACTTGACATTAAATTTTGCTAATATATATACCCTTATGCATGTGAAATTCTAGGGGTGTGATTTCAAGCTATTTTGAAACATAATGGCAGATTTTGTCAGCCTAGAAGGGGTGAGGGATGGACAGGGAACAGGGAAGGTCAAATTATTAGATTATTTTTGGAGACCAATAAAGTTTGTTTCTCTAGAGTGTTTTTGAAGTGAAATACCTTCATTTCTCTCAAAACAACTTTTCTGTTTGAATCTGAGCGGTAAACTCACATTTAGGAAAGATTGAATATAGCCAGCATACTTTTTGATTCTGTTTGTTTTAGTGGAATTAAGTCTGTTAAGTGAAAGATCAATACTAGAATAGGAATTAATGGGGGCCAGGCCTGGTGGCTCATGCCTGTAATCCCAGCACTTTGAGAGGCTGAGGCGGGTGGATCACCTGAGGTCAGGAATTTGAGACCCGCCTGGCCAACATGGTGAAACCACATCTCTACTAAGAATACAAAAAAAATTAGCCAGACCTGGTGGCACACTCCTGTAATTGGAAGGGCGAGGCAGGAGAATCGCTTGACCTGGGAGGCAGAGGTTGCAGTGAGCCAAGAGGGTATCACTGCACTCCAGCCTGGGCAACAGAGTGAGACTCCATCTCAAAAAAAAAAAAAAAGGAATTAATGAAAGATAATTTATTTGGTTCCCCCAAAATCTAATTGTATTACTTCAGAACCTTTTAAGCTAGTTCAGACTCATCTCACGATGCTTTTTACAAATGTCTCCTTAATGTGTCCTTCGTGTTTCTTTTTTTTCCTCACTCAGATACTGGAAGACCTCCTGTTTCTCGATAGTAATAGTAGCTAACCTGTTTTAATCTGCACAACCCAAGGGACTGAGCACTATTTTTATTTACATTTTACCAATGAGGAAGCTAAACCTAAGAAAGATGCCTAAGGTTACCAAGCTAGTGCGTGGTAGAATTAGAATAAAGGGTTATTGCTTGTGTGTTTTTTGTTTTTTGTTTTACTTTTTCTTTTTCTTTTTTTTTTTCCTTGAGACAGAGTCTTGTTCTGTTTTTTTCCAGGCTAGAGTGCAGTGACTTGATCTTGGCTCACTGCAACCTCCGCCTCCTGGGTTCAAGTGATTCTCCTGCCTCAGCCTCCCAAGTAGCTAGGATTACAGGTGCTCACCACCACACCTGGCTAATTTTTGTAGTTTTAGTAGAGACGGGGTTTCACCATGTTGGCCAGGCTGGTCTCGAACTCCTGACCTCAAGTGATCTGCCTGCCTCAGCCTCCCATAGTGCTGGGATTACAGGCATGAGCCACTGCGCCTGGCCTTAAATTTTTCTATTGCTGCTGCACAAATTAAAATTGCTTGTGTCTCTAACTTTCCAACAAAGCTCAGCCACTTCTTGCACTTACTCTTTTTTTTTTTCTTTTCCTTTTTTTGTAGAGACAGGGTCTCATCATGTTTCCCAGGCTGGGCGCGAACCCCTGTCCTTAAGGCCTCCTGCCTTGGCCTCCCAAAGTGTTGGGATTACAGGTGTGAGCCACCACACCCGGCCCCCACCTATTTTAATTGCTTGGATAAAGAATATTGTAGGGGATTTTTTTGGAAATGTTTATTCATGTGGTATTTATGTATATTCAGATATTTATACAGTAAACATCCACACTTGTGTACTGCCATTTGGGTCCAATCAGTTATCAAATATTTGAGAATCTATTATTTAAGATTAAGATATGGTTATATCTTGATTTACACAGACCATTTGGTTCCACAGCTGGTGTTTCCAAGCTGATTCCTTTTTTTTTTTTGAGACAGGGTCTTGCTCTGTCACCTGGGCTGGAGTATGGTGGCACAACCATAGCTCACTGTAGCCTCAACCTCCCGGGCTAAAGTGACCCTCCCACATCAGCCTCCCAAGTAGCTGGGACTAAATGAATATACCGCCATGCCCAGCTAATGTTTTTTTTTTTTTTT
>NW_012115755.1:1138776-1153779 GCF_000951035.1 Colobus angolensis palliatus
TTTTTTTTTTTTTTTGAGGCAGAGTCTCATTCTGTCTCCCCGGCTAGGGTACAGTGGTGCAGTCTCAGCTCACTGCAACCTCCGCCTTCCAGGCTCAAGTGATCCTCTTGCCTCAGCCTCCTGAGTAGCTGGGACTACAGGCGCCCACACCACGCCTGGCTAATTTTTGTATTTTTAGTAGAGACAGGGTTTCCCCGTGTTGGCCAGGCTGGTCTTGAACTTCTGACCTCAAGTGATCTGTCCACCTCAGCCTCCCAAAATGCTGGGATTACAGGCATGAGCCATGGAGCCTAGCCAGATATGCACCATTTTCTAGTCTTATTTGACTCCAAACCCTTTGTCCATAGAGAAAAACTGTATTAACATGTTTGTTGATCTTATGCCTAAAGGAGAACAATTTTATATACATCTATGGGCTGATATTCAGCGACTAGTATATACAATAAAGAAATTGAAATTTTCTTTTTCTTTTTTCTTTTTTTTTTTTTGAGATAGAGTTTGGCCCTTGTCATCCAGGCTGGAGTGCAATGACACAATCTTGGCTTACTGCAGCCTCTGCTTCCCAGATTCAAGCAATTCTCCTGCCTCAACCTGTTGAGTAACTGGGATTGCAGGCACCTGCCACCATGCCTGCCTAATTTTTGTATTTTAGTAGAGACAGGGTTTCACCATGTTGGCCAGGCTGGTCTCAAACTCCTGACCTCAGTTGATCTGTCCTCCTTGGCCTCCCAAAGTGCTGAAATTACAGTTACGAGCCACCATGCCCAGCCCAGAAATGGAAATTTTCTGAATTAAGGATTTATTGAAAGCTATTTTAGCTGGGCACAATGGCTCACGCCTGTAATGGGCACCTTGAACCCAAGAGGCGGGGATTGCAGTGAGCCGAGATCATGCCACTGCACTCCAGCCTGGGCAACATAGCGAGACTTCATCTCAAAAAAAAAGAAAGAAAACAATTTCAAGTAATAATGAATGGGAGGCATTTTGGCATAAGAGAGAATCTGGACTTTGGAAGTAATTAGTCTAGATTTCAGTCTTTGCTCCACCATTTACCATTATCTGCATATTCCTAGACAAGGCATGTACATTTTGAATCTTTGGCTTTCTCAGTGATGAAAATAAGGGTTTCAATACTTACAGTATCTATTTTATTACATGGTAGTAGATGTTTAGTAAGTTGCTGGTACTTAATTTGGAGTATCAGTAATTAAATGTGGATAATAAAGATCTGAGTGTGTTTAAGAGTTTACATTAGTCTAGATCAGAGCCTAGCCGTGATCACTTAATTTCCTGAATGGATTTCAGATTTCATTTCGCCTGCTACTATCAGAGAAGGCATACTGTCTATTACATAAAGGAAAGCAAAGCTGTCTGTGTGGTCGGAAGGAGAGAACAAAGATCCCTAGTTTTTGCCAAGTTTGTCTCTGGGAATAACTGAAAACAAGACCTGAAATACGCATTCTTAGCAAGCTAAAACCAACAAGCCAATTGGAATTTAGAGAGTATTTAGATCTCAGCTGAGATTTCACACCAACCCCGTGCAGCGTTTGTTAGTATAAACAGATGAGATATGGAAAGATAAACTCCACTTAGGAGAATGAGGAGACTACACCCTGGTTACCCAATCCCTATCCAAATAGCTGTTTGAGCCATCTTGTTAAAATACTAGACTCCATCTATTATTGTTTGCCATACCTTCTTTGAGTCTTGCTTTAGCAAGAGATAGATCAGGGATCACAGTATTTCAAAAGCTAGTCTCCAGGTGACTGACACCTTGTTGTCTTCTGACTTGGGAGAGGAGGAAGTTTGACCAAAGCTGGAGTAGGAAAGTAGTTCACACACTTCTCCAATGTCCCCTATATATTTTACTAGATGTTTGACCAAAGCTGAAGTAGGAAAGTAGTATAGAATAGTTCACACACTTCCCCAATCTCCCCTGTGCATTTTACTAGAGATTGATTGGGGTTCAGTCTCTAGTAAAATGCCCCAAAAGTAAATAATGCCTTTCTCCCACTGATACTATCAGGCAATTACATTTTTAACTTGCTATAGTTAAATGCAGTGCTCTCCAAAATCCTTGGAAAGTCAGTTTATGGAGTCATCTCTGAAGGGAGGAGGAAGGAGGGAAAGGATCATGGAGCAATGGATTTTTCTCAGTACGACAGACTGGGATGGACCTGCCCAATGAATGGTTTTCTTTTTTTTTTTCTGTCACCTGTCTGTCCCAGACCAGTGGGGGATTTATGGTAGCAGTTGATGACATTAGACACTCGGCCCTAAAAGATTAGAGAAGGGGGTGCCATAGTTAACCCTTATATCCATTGCAGCTAATTTGTACAATGCTATCTCAAGCCACCTTAGGTGTCAATAGGCTTTTTTTTTTTTTTTGAGTCAGTCTCACTCTTTTCGCCCAGCCTAGAGTGCAGTGGTGCCATCTCAGCTCGCTGCAATCTTCATCTCCCAGGTTCAAGCGATTCTGGTGCCTCAGCCACCCGAGTAGCTGGAGATTACAGGCATGCGCAACCACACCTGGCTAACTGTTTTGTATTTATACAGAACTGGGTTTTGCCCTGTTGGCCAGGCTGGTCTCAAATTCCTGGCCTCCCAAAGTTCTGGAATTATGGGCATGAGCCACTACGCTTACATAATGCCAGTTTTAGCCAACCTTTATTAAGCACTTACTTCCTCCTCTCCCAAGTCAGAAGACAAGAAGGTGTCAGTCACTTGGAGACTAGCTTTTGAAATACTGTGATCCCTGATATATCTCTTACTAGAGCATGACTCAAAGAAGGTATACCCAAATTGGTATGGGATACTTTCATATAATTCTTTTCAAAGATTCAATATTCTCAATTGATAATAGGCAAGATAGCAATGATCTGTCTTACAGGATCGTTGAGGAAAATGTGAAGATAGCTATCTTAGTTCCTGAAACAGAGTAGGAATAAATGAGTAATAATGAGAAAATCAGTGTTTAAGAAACTAGAAGGGCGGACTTGGTGGCTCACACCTGTAATCCCAGCACTTTGGGAAGCTGAGGGGGGCAGATCACTTGAGGTCAGGAGTTCAAGACTAGCCTGGCCAACATGGTGAAACCCTGTCTCTATTAAAAATACAAAAATTAGCCGGGTGTGTTGGTGGGCACCTGTAATCCCAGCTACTTGAGAGGCTGAGGCAGGAGAATCACTTGAACCCGGAAAGCGGAGATTGCAGTGAGCTGGAATCTCGCCACTGCACTCCAGCCTGGACAACAAGAGTGAGAATCTGTCTCAAAAAAAAAAAGAAAAACTAGAGAGAGAGAAACAAAAGTTGATTGTTAGACTGAGGTAGGATTCATTCATTTATTCAAACATTTCCTACTTTATACCAAGGCATTGCACTGGGTCTTGGGAGTATAGATTCCCTCCTCAAAAGAAAGTTCCTTTTAAAAGAGAATTATGGCTGGGCACATTGGTTCACACCTGTAATCCCACCACTTCGGAAGGCGAAGTGGGAGGATCACTTGAGGCTAGGAGTTCAAGACCAAGCTGAGCAACATGTGGGACCCCCCTAATCTATGCCCCCCCCAGAAAAACAAAAAAAAAGTGGGTATGGTGGTACATGCCTGTAGTTCTAGCTACTTGGGAGGCTGAGGCAGAAGGATGACTTGAGCCCAGGAGCTGATGGTTATAGTGAGCTATGATCATGCTACTGCACTCCAGACTGAGTGACAGAGAGACCCTGTCTCTAACAAATACAAAAAATTTTAGGCTGGGCGTGGTGCCTCATGCCTGTAATCCCAGCACTTTGGGATGCCAAGGTGGGTGCATCGCCTGAGGTCAGGAGTTCGAGACCAGCCTGGCCAACATGATGAAACCCTGTCTCTACTCAAAATACAAAAATGAGCTGGGTATGGTGGCAGGTCCCTATAATCCCAGCTACTCCAGAGGCTGAGGTAGGAGAATCACTTGAACCCAGGAGGCAGAGGTTACAGTGAGCTGAGATCGCGCCATTGTACTCCAGCCTGGGTAACAGAGCGAGACTCTGTCTCTAAAAATAGAAATAAAAAACTGTAAAAAAAAGAATTATAATTGGAGTTCTGAAGAAATTACTTTGGTGGGAGCTTGAAGCCTGTGACTGATGTAAGTCTAGCATTCCTCTGCTTCTCTGTTTTACCTCTCTTCCAGAAGTGCTGATAGCCAAACATTATTTTATTGCTGAGCAGAGAATTGGTAGCAAAGCTAATGCAATGTCTCCAGCCAAAACTGCAGTATTCTTTCTCTCTGAACAAATCTGGCATTGTAAAACTTTGGTTGGCACTGAAATGGCAATGAATATTGGCTTGAGACATACTTAGCATTTGACTTATTGAATCCAGCCCTTCCAATATAAATTGGAATAGTCCTTTCGAAATGCGTTTTGGCACTGTGGGTCAAGAACTCTAAAAATTATGTATATTCGTTGGCTCCAAGTTTTACCTAGATCCAGAAGAAATCCTAAATACAGGCAAACTTTATAAATAGTAGTGTTCATCATAGTACTATTTTAATAGTGAAAATTGGAAGCAGCCGTAACATCCATCTACTGTTGTAGCCAGTTAGAGTATTGTGAAGAGTGTATGAAGTTTATGAAGAGTTATAAGGAAGTATTTTGTAAAATGTGCAAAATTATAAATATCTAAAAGAGAGGAGTCTCACACAAGTAAGAGAAAATAGAGAAGGCTCCTCAGACCTTGACTTGTATGTAGTGATGTGAAAGGTGGGGTGGAAAAGTTGGTTTTCTAGCCAGGAGAGAAAACACCAGAAGACTCCTGTAAAGATCAAAGGCAGAGATGAACGGACTTTCCTCAGCATACATACAGTCTAGAATGGAGAAGAAAAGACCATTAAACAGTTTCCCCATAATAATTTTATTTAATTGTAAAAGAGGTTGAATCAAGCCCTAAACCTTTTCCTTGGGGTGTGGGGAACTAGAAAGAAATATGTAAATGTAAACCAATTGTATTACTAATGATTGGAACCACCACAGGGTAGCCTCTCACCCCACACCATTTGTAATCTTTCTCTAATATTTAAACTTTACCAGCCAGGCACAGTGGCTCACACCTGTAATCCCAGCACTTTGGGAGGCCGAGGCGGACGGATCACCTGAGGTTGGGAGTTCAAGACCAATCTGACCAACATGGAGAAACCCTGTCTCCACTAAAAATACAAAATTAGCCGAGCGTGGTGGCGCATGCCTGTAATCCCAGCTACTCAGGAGGCTGAGGCAGGAGAATCACTTGAACCCGGGAGGCGGAGGTTGCAGCTGAGATCGCGCCACTGCACTCCAGCCTGGGCAACAAAGAGCGAAACTCCATCTCCAAAAATATAAATAAATAAATAAACTCTACCTAACTTATACTAGGTTTAAAAAAACTGATAGAAAACCCAGGTAACCAACCCTGTCTGAGTTATGAATGCAACTGTTTCCAGGCAGTGAATGCCAGATGAGTTCAGCACACTAGCTTGCTTTGGCTTTTTGAAGAGATCACTAGAAAACCATCCTGCTGACTAGCAGTGAGGTCAGGTAGTTCCCACACAACACATTTAGTGTGATGAAATAGCGTTTTTACCTTCATCTGGCAGTCTGTTTCCACTTTTTCCCATTCTTTTTACTTTTTTAAAGCCAGTCATATTTAGCAATGAGGGTTTTATATCTCTTGTTCTTTTTAGACAGATTTACTTTACCATACATAAAAATTTCTCACAAAGGTAAATAGTTTACCTCGTTTGTAAATAACACCGTTACTCCATTTGCGTAAGCCTTTGAGTACACCTTAATATTTCTCTTCCACCCCCCCATGTTTAATCTATCATCCGATTCTTTTGGCATTACCTCTAATATAAACCCCAAATATGTCCATTTCTTTTCCGTTTCACTGCTGTTATTCTATTCTATGCCATCATTCTCTTTTCCATGGACTTCATCTATATAATCTTCTTGCTGGTATCTTGCTGTCTTTCATGCTTTCTACAGTTACTTCATATGCAAACAGGAATGACTTACTTTAAAATGTGCATATGATCATGTCACTGTCGCTAAATTTAGAATGAAGGGTCTGGATTAGTGATTCTCATCCCTATCTATACATTCTTTTTTTTTTTGAGACAGAGTTTTACTCTTGTTGCCCTGGCCGGAGTGCAATGGTACAATCTCAGCTCACTGCAACCTCTGCCTCCCAGGTTCAAGTGATTCTCCTGCCTCAGCCTCCCGAGTAGCTGGGATTACAGGTGCCCACCACCATGCCTGGCTAATTTTTGTATTTTTAGTACAAATAGGGTTTCACCATGTTGACCAGGCTGGTCTCGAACTCCTGACCTCATGATCTGTCCACCTCAATCTCCCAAAGTGCTGGGATTACAGGCGTGATCCACCACACCCAGCCTGTTTTTATTTTATTTTTAAGTAGAGAACAGGGTCTTGCTATGTTGTTCAGGCTGGTCTTGAACTTCTGGGCTCAAGTGATCCTCCCACCTTGGCCTCCCAGAATGCTGGGATTACAGGCATAAGCCACTGCACCCGGCTTGCAGCATTTGTTAAAAAGGTCCCTCATACAGGCACACTATGGTGGCACATGCTTTGGGAGGCAAAGGTGGGAGGATCACTTGAGGCCAGGAGTTTGAGACCAGCCTGGTCAACGTAGTGAAATCTTCATCTCTACAAAAAAAAAAAAAAAGAAAGAAAGAAAAAACAGGGCTCCTCATGTGGTTCTTATACAGGTAAAATGGAAAAATATTGCCTGACATGAATGATCTTTCCCCTGCCTACTTCTCAGACCTTATCTGTCAACGTCAAGCTGGTTCTGCCTCCAATGTTTTCTCCCTTCTTGTTTCCTCCCTCCTTCAAGTTTTGTTTTACTTTTTAAATAAACTTGTCATTAGAAGAGATTTAGATTAACAGGAAATCGTGAAGATAATATAGAAAATTCCTATAAATCTCATGCTGAATGTTTCCTATCAGCACCTTGCATTATTAGTGTGGTACACTTGTCACAATCGATGAACCAATATTGATACACTATTATTATTAATGTTTTTTTTTTTTTTTGAGACAGAGTCTCGCTCTGTCACCCAGGCTGGGGAGCAGTGGCGTGATCTCAGCTCACTGCAACCTCCGCCTCCCGGGTTCACACCATTCTCCTGCCTCAGCCTCCCAAGTAGCTGGGACTACAGGCGCCCACCACCATGCCTGGCTAATTTTTTTGTATTTTTGGTAGAAACGGGGTTTTACCATATTAGCCAGGATGGTCTCGATCTCCTGACTTCGAGATCCACCCGCCTCGGCCTCCCAAAGTGCTGGGATTACAGGCATGAGCCACCGCGCCCGGCCACTGATACACTATGTTTAACAAAAGTCCATTCTTTATTCTGATTCTCTTAGTTTTTACCTGATACTCTTTTTGTGTTCCAGGATCCCATTTAGGGCACTGCATACCATTTAGTAGTCATATCTTAGGTTCCTCTGGGCTGTGACAGTTCTTGAGCTTTTCTTGTTTTTGGTGACCTCAACAGTTTTCAGGAGTACCAGTCAGGTATTTTGTAAAATATTTCTCAATTGACATTTGCCTGATGTTTCTCTCATAATTGGAGCTGGGATTATGGGTTTTTGGCAGGAAGATTTACGGAGGTGAAGTGCTATTTTCACTACAACAAATCAAAGGTACTCTCAGCATGCTTTATCACTGTCAATGTTTTGGCCTTGATCACCTAGCTGTGGTAGCGTTGGTCAGGTTTCTCCACTATTAATCCCCCCGCCACTGTTTCCATACTGTATTCTTTGGAAGGAAGTCACCATGCCTAGCCCATTCTGGGAAGGAATGAAAAGTTATGTTATACTTCCTTGAAGCCTTGTAAAGGTAAAATATCTACATAAGTTACTTGGAATTCTTCTGCATAGGATATTTTTCTCTTCTCCCCAATTTATTTATTCAGCCATGTATTTATATCATGAATATTTTATTGCTGAAAGTGTTCGAGCTTTAGTCACTGGGATCTTTTTCAGTTGAGTCCTCTCTCCTTTTTTTTTTTTTTTCCCCTTGGTAGAGATGGGATCTTGCTGTGTTGCCCAGGCTGGTGTTGAACTCCTGGCCTCAAGCAGTCCTCCCACCTTGGCCTCCCAAAGTGTTAGGATTACAGGCATGAGCCACCACTCCCAGCCTCCTCTATCCTTTTGACCACAAGATTCTCTAGGCACATCTTATATATTTCCGGCCCCAGTCCTACAATCAGCCACTTCTCCAAGGAGCCCTGATTCTTTTTATTAGAGAATGGTATTAGAAACCAAGATCTGGGCATTAGGTGTGCTTGCTACTGGGATATTGTTGCTTGTAGGGCCTTTCAGCTGACTGAGCAAGGGATATGCATGTGTATATACTAATAAGTTTTTCTGTATGCAGTCATCTGTATCTGTATTAAGCTAAACATGAGTTGATGTTTCCAATTCTGTCCATTACCACTCTATCCATTTTAGCCTTCTTCCTTTGGTTATCTGTCACCTCCCACTTTTACAGTGAGAAAACTGGCTTTCACCATTCATGATGTTTACTTAATTGTTCAAATCTGGGATACATATGCAGATATAGTGGCTTCAGAATTAATACATACTCCCATGGAGAAAAACCTTATCAAGTAGAGGACTGTGCTTATGTGTAATTCCTGTTGCCTTTAGTCTTACAGACTTCATTTCCAAAGTTTGTTAGTTGGCACCCCATCCCCCTTTGAGGAGGTTGTTTCACATATTTTCTAGACAATTAGATTCTTTTGTCAAAGTCTGTGTTCCATCCAGAGATCCTCTAATCTCTTAACTGAGGTTTTAAATTTACATACATTAAGGTTCACTCAGCTGTAAAGTTCTGTGGGTTTTTATCTGTCTCAGAGTTTTCGCATATGTTGTCCTTCTGCCTGGAATACTCTTCCCAGATATTTCCCCATGACTGGCCCCTTATCTTTCATTCAGATCTCTGCTCAAATATTATCTCCTTGAGGAAGCTTTCCTTGAGCACCCACTCTAAAGGAATCTTCTAGAACAAAATGAAAATTTTGTTAGTGTATTGTCTTCAGTATGTGTGGTTTGTTTTGACCAGTCTCCATTTAGTAGGATGAAAATTTAAAGAGGGCAGGGACTGTATCTGTATCCTGGATATATAGTGAATGTATGTTGATATATGAGTGAATAATCTTGTCCTAGGTGTGTCCAGCATCGCTTATTTCTAGGGCATAGTTTTAGTACTGATCAGTAGTGATTGAAAGCAGGCTTGTTCAGTTGGGTTTCCAGCTCACCCTGCTTTACTACTTAAAAAGTGTTTTGGTTGCAAATTAGGTTAAGTGTTTCAGTATATTAAAGATGGCAGTCACTCTGTTCTCTCCTGCAATGTTTATAACCATTTATTTAAGGTTATTACTATTATTATTGAGACGAGGTCTTTCTGTCACCCAGGTTAGAGTGCAGTGGCGCAGTTTACTACAGTCTTGACCTCGTCAGGCTCAGGTAATCCTGAGTAGGTAATCCTTCTTGAGTGGCTGGGACTACAGGAGCACCACCACACCTGGCTAATTTGTTTGTATTTTTTTATAGAGATGGAGTTTCTCTATATTGTCCAGGCTGGTCTTAACTCCTGGGCTGAAGTGATTCACCCACCTTGGCTTCCCACAGTGCTAGGATTGCAGGTGTGAGCCACTGTGCCAGCCTAAAAGTTATTTTAGTGAGGGATTTATAATCTCTACTCCTACTTAGAATTACATATCAATACCAGCCAGGCGTGGTGGCTCATGCCTATAATCCCAGCATTTTGGGAGGCCGAGACAGGTGGATCACCTGAGGTCAGGAGTTTGAGACCAGCCTGGCCAACATAGTGAAACCCCATCTCTACTAAAAATACAAAAACTCGCCGGGCGTGGTGGCAGGCACCTGTAATCCCAGCTCCTCGGGGAGCCGAGGCAGGAGAATCGCTTGAACCCGGGAGGCGGAGGTTGCAGTGAGCTGAGACCGTGCCATTGCACTTCAGCCTGGGGGACAAGAGCGAGACTTTGTCTAAAAAAAAAAGAATTACTGTTAATACCACGGATTTCCCAGCTCGGCTGTACATTAGAATCAGCTGAGGAGCTTTAAGAACAAACACTGCTTCCTGAGCTCTTTCCTGCCTTACTGATTTTCAGGAAAATTCTACAAATTTGTAATGTTCTAACAACCAGCTTGGCATCTAGTCAGAACATTTGATGTTAAAAAACCGCAACAGCCAGGTATGGTGGCTCACGCCTATAATCCCAACACATTGGGAGGCCAAGGCGGGAGGATTGCTTGAGCCCAGGAGTTCAAGGCCAGCCTGGACAACATGGTGAAATCCTGTCTCTACCCAAGAAAAATAGAAAAATTAGCCAGACGTGGTGGCACACACCTGTGGTTCCAGCTACTCAGGAGGCTGAGATGGGAGGATCATTTGAGCCGGAGAGACAGCGGTTGCAAGTGAGCCAAGATCGTGCCACTGCACTCTAGGCTGGGTAACAGAGCCAGACAGAGCCTGTCTAAAAAAAAAAAAAAAAAAAAAAAAAAATCCCAAAACAAAATTAAAAAATACAATGTATTAATGTAAAATGAGATTTTCTGATAATGTCTAGAGGATTTCAGCTTATAGCCATGATGACTGAAGCTTATACAGAAAGATCCTTTTAACCTGGACTGATTCTTCTACAATGATTTAAGCCCATACTGTGTGCTTGGTACTAGTGAATATTACAGTGAATCGTTCCCTGCTCTCAGAGAACTTACATTACCTATGAGAAGGCAATAGAATGAATGTAAATAATCATAAGATAGGAAACAATAGGCACATAAGAGAGAGAGGAAACAATTTTGGTATTTAGAGGAGGGAGCAGTCATTTGCACACTGGGAAGATATTAAAATGAGTCCAATTCCAATTCTTTTTTTTTTTTTTTTTTGAGATGGAGTCTTGCTCTGTTACTTAGGCTGGAGTGCAGTGGCATGATCTCGGCTCACTACAGCCTCCGCATCCTGGGTTCAAGCAGTTCCCTTGCCGCAGCCTCCTGAGTATCTGGGACTACAGGCACGCAGCACCACTATGCCCAGCTAATTTTTTTTTTTTTTTTTTTTTTAAGTAGAGATGGGGTTTTACCATGTTGGCCAGGCTGGTCTTGAACTCCTGACCTCAAGTGATCCGCCCATCTCAGCCTCCCAAAGTGCTGGGATTACAGGCGTGAGCCACCACCCCTGGCCTAGAGTCCAATTCTTAAAGAGAATCCACAGCGAGAAGGAGGAGCCTTGGACATCCCAATCCTTTAGTGGGTTGTAATGTAGGGCATTGAAAGTTAAGGGAGTCCTATTAGAAGCCAGAAGGGAATAGCCAAATGAGAAGAGTCCTATAATGGTCAGGACCTAAAATCCAGACTCAGAACTGTCAAAGCCAGCAGTTCTTAAAGGAACTTTTCTATTTCAGTATTTTAAACATTAAAATTTTTTATTGCAAGTTTTTGTACTACATGTATAATTATAAAAAATGAAAATTTGTATACCTAAAAATCTAAACTTCGGTTTTTGAATTTTGTTTCATTTTTTTAAGCTCTGGAAAAGAAATGCATTCCACATTAAACCCTTCACATTGCACATAAAGGAAACTAAATTCAGAGTTAAAATGTGCCTGTCCATGGCCATAGGGTACATAATTAGGCAAGAACTTCAGTTTTCAGACTCATCAGTCCGTGCTACTACATTCTTGTCAGGTTGAGATCAGTCTCTTTGCCCTGAAGCTTACTGGGTGTTTAGACGAGTTTCTTGAGGATGGAGACTATATCTTACTCATTTTCTATCCCTCCAACATAGTAAGTAAGTGCTGTACAGAATAGGCATGTAGCACATATTTGTCAAATGAAAGGATGGATGGATAGATGGATGGTTTTGGCTTTTATATTAGACTTTGAAGGAATGCTAGAGTTTAGCTCTGTGGAAATTCTGGGCATGAGATGTGTACATACATGAACTGTTAGATTTGCTGAATATTGGATATCTGAAGGGAAATAGTGAGAAAATACTGTAACTGCAGTGGCTTACGCCTATAATCCCAGCACTTTGGGAGGTCAAGGCAGGAGGATTGCTTGAGCCCTGGAGTTGGAGAGCAGCCTGAGGAATATAGGGAGACCCTGTCTTTACAAAAAACATCCGAGGCCGAGCGCGGTGGCTCAAGCCTGTAATCCCAGCACTTTGGGAGGCCGAGACGGGCGGATCACGAGGTCAGGAGATCGAAACCATCCTGGCTAACACGGTGAAACCCCGTCTCTACTAAAAATACAAAAAAATTAGCCGGGCGAGGTGGCGGGCGTCTGTAGTCCCAGCTACTCAGGAGGCTGAGGCAGGAGAATGGCAGGAACCCGGGAGGTGGAGCTTGCAGTGAGCTGAGATCCGGCCAGTGCACTCCAGCCTGGGGGCAGAGCGAGACTCTGTCTCAAAAAAAAAAAAAAAAAAAAAAAATCCGAAATTTAGCTGGGTGTGATGGTGCACACCTGTAGTGCCAGCTACTCAGGAGGCTGAGGTGGGAGGATTGCTTCAGCCTGGGAAATTGGGACCGCAGTGAGCAGTCATTGCGCTATTGTACTCCAAACTGGGTGACAGCAGGACCCTGTCTCAAAAAAACAGTGTGGGGTGGGGGGGTATGTTAGGTTTTACACAGTTCACATAAACTAGGTTAATACCAGTATATAAAACGAAATAAGTTAATGAAAGGCATGACGTTTTGCAGGAAAGGCGCATTACATCATTATTTAGAGGTTGAGTATTCCTTGTCCAAAGTACTTGGAACCACAAGTGTTTCAGATTTGGATTGTGTTGAGATTTTGGAATATTTATGTTATACTGGTTGAGCACCTCAAATCTGAAATGTTCCACTATGCATTTCCTTTGAGACATGTCAGCACTCAAAATGTTTCAAAAAATGTTGGAGCATTTTAGATTTCAGATTTGGGATGCTCAACCTGTACTATCAACAGAATAGTTGTTTAGCATTAAATAATATTTTGCTTAGCCCACAGGTTGAACAATCTTTAATTTTTCAAACTTGAATTTGAGAGTAGAATATTGATCTTAGTCAATACTCCTAGTTGAAAACCTTGAAATTTTAAAAGGAATTATCATTTTTTTAGTTCTTTATGTGTCTAGAACAGTTAGCTGACTGTATAAATTCTGAATCAGTGAAGTTTTACCATACTTTCACACCCACTTGTAACATTTTTTAGTGTATCTTCCTAGCAGCATTTGGTGTAAAAATACTCATGTATACTGTTGGTTTTTCTCTAAGTAACTTTTTGTTTTTATCCTTCTTTTCAGGATCTGACTGGCATAGAATCTATGGATCAGTGTCGCCATACCTTGGAACAGCATAACTGGAACATAGAGGTATAATAGGATGCATTCTGAGCTTATTTCTTTTTCTCTGGTCTGATTAAGAATCAAAACCGTATGTTTTTCCATAGTAGGAATCTTTACAGTAGATTTTTTTCAGAATTACGACTCTAAAAATAAAAGTGTGGGCAGGTAAAGAATGTGAGAAAGTTTATAAAATCATAGAAAAATTTGTGACTAAATCCCTCAGTATAGTGCCCCACCCCCTACTGTTTGTTAGTATCTTGTTGGGAAAACAACTGGTTTTTGTATATTTAGTTTTTAACCAGATGTCTTGATGTGAACCTTCTTCTTACATATTTTATAGTTTATTCTTTGAGATTGTCTGAGTAGTCATGTTCTCTGCAACTCTTCTCCTTGACCATTGAATCAGCTAGAATTAAAACACTGCTAGTTGATAATGGTAATAGTGTTTTGTCCTCACTATAATGCCTCTGAAATTTTTTTTTTTTTTTTTTTTTGAGACAGAGTCTTGCTCTGTCTGCCAGGCTAGAGTGCAGTGGCATGCTCTCTGCTCACTGCAACCTCTGCCTCCCAAGTTCAAGTGATTCTCCTACCTCAGCCTCCTGAGTAGCTGGGATTACAGGCACACACCACTGCGCCTGGCTAATTTGTATTTTTAGTAGAGATGGGGTTTCACCATGTTGGCCATGCTGGTCTTGAACTGCTGACCTAAGATGATCTGCCCTGCTCAGCCTTCCAAAGTGCTGGGATTACCTGCGTGCGCCACCGCGCCCGACCATGCCTCTGATTTTTTATTAGCAAGTGTGATGTTAGTTGTTACTTTGAGATAGATCCCCAAGGATGTAAGCTCCCTAAGAACAAAGATTTTTTTGTTTTGTTTTAGCTACTGTATTCCTAGCATATAACATGGAAATAAATATCTGTTGACGTTTCCCTTCCATTCTTAGTATATTAATAGTTTATACTGAGTGGATGTTGAATTTTGTCAAACACCCTTTTGATCTCAGATTACTGTTTTAATTATTATCTGCTATTTAAATAGGATGCTGGATTCCTAAAAATGTATTCCTAATATGATTTCGTTATTCAACACATTTTTGAGCAATTGAACTCAGGCTCTGACATTATATTAGTGAACAAAAGTAAGTCCTTATTCTTTTTTAATTTTTTTAAGACGGGGTCTTGCTCTATCATCTGGGCTGGAATGCATTGGCACAAGCATACCTCACTACAGCCTTTGACTTCTGGGCTCAAGCGATTTTCCTGCCCCAGCCTCCCAAATAGCTGGGACTACAAACATTGTAACACCATGCCCAGCTAATTTTTAATTTTTTTGTAGAGACGAGATCTTGCTGTGTTGCCCAAGCTGGTCTTGAATTCCTGGGCTCAAGCAATCCTCCTGCCTCAGCTTCCCAAAGTACTGGGATTACAGTTGTGAGCCACCACATCCAGCCAAGTCCCTACTCTTATGGAACTTAATTCTAGAGAATTTCAGTTTGTAATAAATGATAGGAGGGGAACATCACACGCAGGGCCTCTTGGGGGGTGGGGCACTGGGGGTCTGGGGGAGGGATAGCATTAGGAGAAGTACCTAATGTAGATGACGGGTTGAT
>NW_012115755.1:1154444-1169324 GCF_000951035.1 Colobus angolensis palliatus
CATGAGGTCAGGAGATCGAGACCATCCTGGCTAACATGGTGAAACCCCGTCTCTACTAAAAATACAAAAAATTAGCCGGGCATGGTGATGGGTGCCTGTAGTCCCAGCTACTCAGGAGGCTGAGGCAGGAGAATGGCGTGAATCCAGGAGGCAGAGCTTGCGGTGAGCCGAGATTGCACCACTGCACTCCAGCCTGGGCGACAGGGCGAGACTGCATCTCAAAAGGAAAAAAAAAAGAGAGAGAGAGACAAGGTCTTATTCTGTCACCCAAGCTAGAGTGCAGGTTTGATCATAGCTCACTGCAGTTGAACTCCTGGGCTCAAGCATTCCTCTGACCTCAGCTTCAAGTAGATGGAACTACAGGCCCACACTATCACACCGGGCCCTAGTGTTCAAGTTTTTGTGTGAATATGTGTTTTCATTTCTCTTGGGTCTATACCTAGGAATGGACTTCTCTGAGTCATATGGTAACACTACGTTTAACCTTTTGAAGAGCTCCCAGACTGTTTTCAAAGTGATTATACCATTTTAAATTCCCAAGAGCATTGTATGAAGGTCTCAATTTCTCCACACCCTCACCAACACTTGTTAATATTTGTCTTTCAGATCATACTCACCCTAGTGAGTGTGAAGTACTATCTCTATGTGGTTTTGATTTGCATTTCCCTAGTGGCTAAAATTATGTTGAATATTTTTTCATATTCTTGTTGAACATTTGTATATCTTCTTTGCAAAAATGTCTATTCAAGTCCTTTGCCAGTTTTTAAATTTGATTGTCTTTTTCATGTTGAGCTGTGAAAGTTTTTGTTTTTTTTTTTTTGAGATGAAGTTTCACTCTGTGGCACAGGCTAGAGTGCAGTGGCATGATCACGGCTCACTGCAGCCTCAACCTCCCAGGTTCAAACAGTTTTCCTGCCTCAGCCTCCTGAGTGGCCGGGACTACAAGTGCCCCATGCCCGGCTAATTTTTGTATTTTTACTAGAGGCGAGGTTTCTCCATGTTGGCCAGGCTGATCTTGAACTCCTGGCCTCAAGTGATCCACCCACCTCTGCCTCCCAAATTGCTGGAATTACAGGTGTAAGCCAGCATGTCTGGTCAGTTTGTGTTTTTTGAGACAGGATTTCTCTCTGTTGCCCAGGCTGGAGTACAGTGGTACTGTTATGGCTAACTGTAGTCTTGACCTCCCGAACTCAAGTGATCCTTTCACTTCAGCCTCCTCAGTAGCTAGGACTACAAGCACACACCACCACGCCCAACTAATATTTTATTTTTTTATTTTTTGTACAGATGGGGTCTCGCTGTATTGACCAGGCTTGTCTTAAACTCCTGGGCTCCAGTGATTCTCCCACCTTGTCTTCCCAAAGTGCTGTGATTACAGACATGAGCCACCATGCCTGGCGCCTATCTGATATTTAATTTGCAAATGTTTTCTCCCATTCTGTGAGTTATCTTTTTACTCTCTTGATAGTGGTTTGTGGTTTTTGTATTCTGGTTTTTTTGAGAGATGGAGTCTTGGTTTGTTGCCCAGGCTAGAGTGCAGTGGCATGACCATAGCTCACTGTAACCTTGAACTCCCGGGCTCAAGAAGCCCTCCTACCTTACCCTCCCTGATAGCTGGGACTACAGGTGCATGCCATCTTGCCCCATTTGTGATAGTGTAATTTGATGCAGGAAAGTTTTTCTTTTTGATGAAGTCCAATTTATCTACTTTTTTCTTTTGTCGTTTGTGCTTTTGTTGTCATATCTAAGATACTTTTGCTTAATCTGAGGTTGTGAAGATTTATACCCTTGTTTTAAGAGTTTTATAATTTCAGCTCTTATATTTAGGTTTTTGATGTATTTGATGTATTTGTAGTTAATTTTTATGTATAGTGTGATCTAGGGGTTAATCCACTTTCTTTTGCATGTGGATATCCAATTATCTCAGCATCATTTGTGGAAAGATTATTCTTTCCTCAATGAATTGTAAAACTAGGGGCCTACTTGATATTAGCCACATTTCAAGTTTGAAGCCAGTAATTGAGTTTAGAGGGCACACTGCCCTCCGAAAGACCACTTTCACTTCTGAAACCACCTGCAGTTTCAGATGGTCGCAAAACCATCTTCAGATTTGCTAATTCACTAGAACTCACTGAAAGCTGTTACAGTCATAGTTATAGTTTATTATAGGGAACATATACATTAAAAGCGGCTAAAGGAAGAGACAAATAGGGCAGAATTGGCCGGGCATCGTGGCTCATGCCTGTAATCCCAGCACTTTGGGAAGCCGAAGCGGGTAGATCATAAGGTAAGGAGTTCAAGACCAGCCTGGCCAAGATGGTGAAACCCCGTCGCTACTAAAAATACAAAAATTAGCCGGACACGGTGGCAGGAGCCTATAATCCCAGCTACTCGGGAGGCTGAGAGGCAGCAGAATCGCTTGAACCCAGGGGGCGGAGGTTGCAGTGAGCTGAGATCGTGTCACTGCACTCCAGCCAGGGCAACAGAGTAAGACTCCGTCTCAAGAAAAAAAAAAGGGTTAAAGTTCCTGTCTTAATAAGGAAATTTAAAAAATTGTATGCTGAGGTTGCTAAGGTCTAGCTTGTGTGTGTGAAATTGTGAAGAAAGAAAAAGAAATTCATGCTAGTTTTGTTGTCACACTTCTGCAAAAATTGCAGCCACAGTGCATGGTAAGTGCTTAGTTAAGATGGAAAAGGCATTTTCTGAGTGGAAGACATGAAGAGAAACAGCTTCCGATTGACAGCATTCAAGTTTGGTACTATACATGGTTTCAGGAATCTACTAGAGGTCTTGGAATATATCCCTATGGATAAGGAGGGACTACTGTATTGCCAACCAGGGAAGCTTCAGTGCTTCCAGAGTATTTATTAGGGCATCATTACATAGGCGTGATTGATTTGCTTGGCTGCCCACATGGTTGAACTCAATCTTCAGGTCAGCTGATACCAAGTTGTCCAAAGTTCCCCACTCTAAACCACGTGATTGGTCTTTCTGGCATGGCCAGCTTTCACCCTAAGACTACTGGGTGTTGCAGCTGCAACCTAAAAACTGGTAACAAAAACATGCTTATCAGGTCTGACATAGATTACCTCCCAAAAGGCAAAGGCCAGACATCTCTTTGGGTAAGGCCAACTTTTTTTTACTACATTGAGATAAATATCTATTTTAAGGACAGAGTTCAGGAGGGAATGAGTGTTTTAAACTGCGTATCAGTAGTCTGGCAGGAGTTGTATTAGGATCTTTATGTACGGCCAACTCATTAAATTTTTAGATTAACTCTGAGAAATATTGTTCCTTTATTTTGCACATAAGGAAACTGAGGCTTATATGTTTTTTTCTTATTTTTTATTTTTAGAGACAGGGTCTCACTTCATTGCCCCGGCTGGTCTCGAATTTGTGGTCTCTGGGCTCAAGCAATCCTCTCACCTCAGCCTCCCAAAGTGTTAGGATTACAGGTTTGAGCCACCACACCTGACCTGAGGCTCATACGTTGAGCAACTTTTCTGAGAGATGGAGCTAGGATCAGACCAAAGTTTCTCTGCCGCAAACCCCTTCATCAGATGCCACTCATCAGGACTGCTTCACTGCATAACTCCAGGGGTACCGCCCACATTATATTCTCTGAGGATGGCTTTTCTTGGGATTGTACAGTGAAGCACTTTATATCCCAGCAACCCTAAATAATACATACCATCCGAATAAAGGCAGTGGGCTTGCTGCATAAATGTAGCTTCCAGACAAGTTTCCTCATCTCCTCTACTGTGTATGCATTCTGGAGCCATCACTCCACATTGCCTCCCAGTATAGCCGGTTAAAAGGTCCGTGAAGGTACACTCCTCAAGTGACCTTTTGGTGTATTACTGGCCATCCTATTTTGGAATACCACGCAATAGTTGCCTCACCTCTTTTTCTGGGTTGATTTGAGCATCACTGAAACTCTTGCTACTCTGTTTTCCTTCTCAGGCTGCTGTACAGGACAGATTGAATGAACAAGAGGGTGTACCTAGTGTTTTCAACCCGCCTCCATCACGACCCCTGCAGGTTAATACAGCTGACCACAGGATCTACAGCTATGTTGTCTCAAGACCTCAACCAAGGGCAAGTTATTTCATAGCTGGAATTTCCCCCATTTTTATTTTTAAGTATATTCATTTGGTTATGTTGATCTCCCTGTGACAGGAGCAAAATAAATATTTAGAATGTAAACCTGTTAGTTAGACTTGGCCCCTTGGGTATATTATTTTGCCTTGATTCCTCAAGGAATTGTCATAGAAACTGCTAATTTTTTGTTTTCTATTCTTTGCCAGTTATTTGGAGAGTGTTTTCTATCTCTTAAGTTACAATTTGTTTACTCAAGTTCTTTGTTGCTTCAGTTTACTTAATCTTAAACTACTTTTGAAGAAGTATATGGAATCTTTGTAGGAGCTCTGGCCACGTCTTTGAAATTAGCCTTGAAGGGCTAGTAGCAAGGAGGTGGTTCACTTAAATTTGACAGATATTTAAGAGCACTCCAATAGCCTGGTATTTTGCTACTGGGGATCCAGACATGAATAAAGAGCCAGCCTTCCCGTTTCAAATTCAATTTCTTACAGTCTAGTGAAGGAAGTCAGATGTGTACCTGATAATGAACTCTAAAGAACTTCTTGGACTTTGTTTTTCTTATCCTTGGGGTTATACTCACCTCTTATACTTTTATACTTGCATTTAGAATCCTAAGAAAACATTCCCTTTAACATTGCAACAGTTAGAATTTTCTCCGTCATCAAGCCTTTTTGTGGAGTACTTGACTTTTGTTTTGTTTTGTTCTGTTTGAGACAGTGTCTCACTCTGTTGCCCAGCCTGGAGTGCAGTGGCACGATCTTGGCTCACTGCAGGCTAGACCTCCCGGGCTCAAGCAGTCCTCCACCTCAGCCTCTTAAGTAACTGGAACTACAGGTGTGCGCCACCATCCTGGTTAATTTTTGTATTTTTTGTAGAGATGGGGTCTTGCTATGTTGCCTAGGCTGGTATTGAACCCCTGAGCTCAAGTTATCTGCCCACCTCAGCCTCCCAAAGTGCTGGAATTACAGGCTTGAGCCACTGCGCTTGGCCTACTTGATGTTCTAAAACATGTTTCTAAGTAGTGCTTTGTGGTTTTCTGAAGTACAGTAGCAGATTCCCATGTCAGCCATGGGGCTCCAGAGCTTCCTGTCCGCAGACACAGAAAGTGTCTCAGGTTAACACAATGTGACATCTGTGAAATGCTTTATAAACTATAGAACCCTGGATGTATGCTAGTTTTAATAATTAATAACAGCAATAATAATCAGCATTATTACTAAGATAAGCAGCTATATGGGGATTTGTCATTGTGGTTAATATAATTATTTAACATTTATATACCAATGTCCAAGGTTAGTAATAGTGATTATCTTTCTTCCTATTTCTATATACATTATTTTAGGTTTTTATGTTTGTTTTGTTTTGGGGTAGAATCTCCCTCTGTTGCCCAGGCTGGAGTGCAGTGGCGTAATCTCAGCTCACTGCGACCTCTGCCTCCCAGGTTCAAGCGATTCTCCTGCCTCAGCCTCCCGAGTAGCTGGGATTACAGGCGCCCACCACCGTGCCTGGCTAATTTTTGTATTTTTAGTAGAGATGGAGTTTCACCATGTTGGCCAGGCTGGTCTCAAACTCCTGACTTTGAATGATCTGCCTGCCTTGGCCTCCCAAAGTGCTGGGATTACAGGTGTGAGCCACTATACCCAGCTAATTTTTGTATTTTTAGTAGAGACAGAGTTTCACCATGTTGACCAGGCTGGTCTCGAACTCTTGACCTCAGGTGATCCATCTGCCTCAGCCTCCCGAAGTGCTGGGATTACAGGCGTGAGCCACCGAGCCTGGCCTATTTCTGTATACCATATTTTGATGTATAAATCTAAAAAGGAAAGAATTGAGTATGTATCCTTTGGGGGACATTAACTTGTAACTGAATTTGACAAGTATATAAATAGCTGCCAAAAATAAGTATTAAAGCAGTTTTGGTTTTTGTTTGTTTGTTTGTTTGTTTTTGAGACAGAGTCTTGCTCTGCCCCCAGGCTTGAGTTCAGTGGCGCGATCTCAGATCACTGCAACCTCCACATCCTGGGTTCAAGCGATTCTCCTGCCTCAGCCTCCCCGAGTAGCTGGGACTACAGGTGCATGCCACCATGCCTGGCTAATTTTTGTATTTTTAGTAGAGATGGAGTTTCATCATGTTGGCCAGGCTGGTCTCAAACTCCTGACCTCAGGTGATCCACCCCCCTCAGCCTCCCAAAGTGCTGGGATTACAGGCAGGAGACACAGCTCTGGACCTTAAAGCAGATTTAATACAAAAATTATGCAAAAAACAAAATGATAGTAAGATGAAATAAGACCAAAGATGGTGGCACTTAGGAAGGATGAGGTGGCCAGGAAGAAGGAACTGTATTTTAGAGGAACAAATCACATGGAAGGACAAAAAAGAGTCAGAAAATCTGACCTAGCCATTTGATAAAATATTAGGGATTGAGATAATTGTGTCTAACTTTGTTTTTGGACTTTCAGGGGCTGCTTGGATGGGGTTATTACTTGATAATGCTTCCATTCCGGTTTACCTATTACACGATACTTGATATATTTAGGTATGTACCTTTGGATTTATGTGTTAGTAGAATAGTAACACTTCGGAGCTGAAATTTAGGCCAAAATAAGTTTTATGCTCTATCAATGTTGACTTGCCAATTTGTCGTGAGATTGCATACTCTTCCCGAACTGTCTTTTAATACAGTATAAAAGTATTTTAAATTGTTGAAGCATTGGCAGGCATTGTGAAATGGAATTGTTTTTACATCAGTCTTACCTATTGTTTGCAAAAACCAGTCTGGCTATATTGTCTCCCCCTCCTCCCCCAACTATATTTGTCACCTCTACACTTCCTAGTTGATGTCCACACCCTTTCCTTTCTAACCACTATCATCTCCTAGCTTCACACTCCTTAGAACTTTTTTCCCAAACTACTTCTCCACCTGACTACTCACAATCCCAACAAATTCTCTTGCTCTGAGATTACCCAGTTTGCCCTTGATTCCTCCCACAATAATTGGACCTCCCTAGACACTCCCGTTATACCTTTTCTTTCTTTCTTTTTTTTTCTTTTTTTTAAACAGTCTTGCTCTGTCGCCATCGCCCAGGCTGGAGTGCAGCGCCACCATCTCGACTTACTGCAACCTTCACCTCCTGGGTTCAGGCGATTCTCATACGTCAGCCTCCCAAGTAGCTGGGATTACAGGCATGCGCCACCACGCCCGGCTAATTTTTGTATTTTTAGTAGAGACAGTAGAGATGGAGTCTCATTTTTTGTTGGCCAGGCTGATCTTGAGCTCCTGGCCTCAAGTGAGCCACCACGCCTGGTACCTTCTGTACCTTTTCACTTTGCTCCAGCAACCCCTAGGTTGCAAACACTGGACCCTTTTATATGTATACCCACTTGCTTCATACCTTCACCTTTCTTCTAGCTTCCTTCATGTACCATTAAAAGAGCTCATCATTGGAAGCTACAGAGGGTCCAGGGCCAGAAAATGAGTGGGGCACAACTTCCTAGCATGTTAGGCTTGGGTTATCTGGCCCAGAGCTAGATATGGGGAACTAAAATGTTCATGGGCATCCAGGCGAGCAGATGGAGTTGGGATATGTAGTCTGGACCTTGTGTATACAGGGAACCTGTACCTCCCTTCAAATATGGGACAGCCTTTACCCTGCTGTAGGGCGCAGAGTCTGAAGGTGTGGGTCCAGCAGCTGCATAAGTACAAGGGTCAGATAGTACCTTTTATATTGGCCCCTTGGTGTTTTATGAGGCTGTCAGCTTAATGACTTTCTTGCTGTAGCAACATTTTTCATGGTCACCAATTAATTGCTTAGTACTCTTTCCATCCCCATTTTATATAAGAATGAACAGGTAAAAACCTTTAAAATCATAATGAAAACTAAGTTGACATCTCTGTTTTTTTCTAAAAAATAAAAAAAGCTGATTGTCCTAAATTGTGTAGATCGTAGGGATATTGTATAATGAGGAAAAAAAAATAAAGCCTTTAAGAGATAATTCTAAAATGCTTAATTTCAAAGAAAGTAGTTAAAACATCAGTCTACTAAAGAATTTCTAACCATTCCCCCACGTGTACAGCTTACTACATTTTGTGCTTTTTTTTTTTTTTTTTGAGACGGAGTCTTGCTCTGTCGCCCAGGCTGGAGTGCAGTGGCCGGATCTCAGCTCACTGCAAGCTCCGCCTCCCGGGTTCATGCCATTCTCCTGCCTCAGCCTCCCGAGTAGCTGGGACTACAGGTGCCCGCCACCTCGCCTGGCTAGTTTTTTGTATTTTTTAGTAGAGACGGGGTTTCACCGTGTTAGCCAGGATGGTCTCGATCTCCTGACCTCGTGATCCGCCCGTCTCGGCCTCCCAAAGTGCTGGGATTACAGGCTTGAGCCACTGCGCCCGGCCTACATTTTGTGCTTTTAATTCGCTCTGGAATGTTTGTGTCGATGAATTTGGTTTGATTACTCGGGAGAAATTCCAAGTAGAATTGTATACACGGGGAATTTGTTGGGATAATGAATTGGTTCACTTTTTGTTAAGGAAAGTACCATACTTTAGTCACCTTGTCTGTGCTGAAAATTTTCCAAGTAAATGAATATTGTTTGCTTTCCCAGGGAAAATATGCATGGCATGTATTACTAATTTTAATGCAGCTGTATCATCCAACCAGCTTTTTTAATGTTAGGTGACACATTAGCCTCTGTCCCATTGCCTTCTCTGGAAACCCAAAGGATAAATAAATGGTACTATGCAAATAGGGTAGGCCCTTTAGAAACGGATGTGTGATACCATTAGGTATGTATTCTTCACTTTACAAGAGCTGCCAGTACTCCATATCTGCCAGGGTACTGTGGAGCAGTTTTATAACTTCCTCCATGGATACCATCAACCATAAATCATCAAACAAAATGTATTTGCCCCCTTGAAGAGCAAGTAAATCATAACCGCAACTTTAGGTTTGAAGTTCCTATCCATAATTTGAATAGTTTGGGGTTGTGAACTCAATATTCAAAATCCCAGGAAAACAAAGGAGAAGGAGGAGCAAGTAGGACAACCAGAAAGTGACCTCTATGCTAAAGCACTGTCCAGTAGAACTCTCTATGATGATAGAAGTGTTCTGTATCTCCGCTGTTCAATATGAAAGCCATTAAACATGTGGCTATTGAGCACTTGAAATGTGGCTAGCATTACTAAGGAACTGAATTTTAATTGTACGTAATAGATTTAAATTCAGAATAGCCACATTTGACTAGTGGCTACAGTATTTAGATGGTGCCATTCTAGAGAGTCTGGGTGCGTAGCCTGACACGTGATCTTTTTGGATACTGTGTCTTCCCTTCCAAATCCTTCTAGCCCTAAATTGTTCCACAAAAAATACTCAGGATTTATGTAGGCAAGTGTTGGAATTTATAATCCCAGTAGTTTGCATTCTTCCTGAACAAGCAATAGAATAACACTTGCTGCTTTATGGCTTTTGAACCAGACTCTACTCTCGGATTTGATGGTCCACTCACAGACCATTCACCTCCCTTTGTTGCCATGCCTCTGGCTCTGTTACAGGAATCTGTACAAATTGGCCCACTCCATATGCACTATAGTAAGCTGGATTCATGTGATATTTATTCCTTCTTCCCCAGGTTTGCTCTTCGTTTTATACGGCCTGACCCTCGCAGCCGGGTCACTGACCCCGTTGGGGACATTGTTTCATTTATGCACTCTTTTGAAGAGAAATATGGGAGGGCACACCCTGTCTTCTACCAGGGAACGTACAGCCAGGTCAGTGCCGCAAACCATGTAGATGCCAACTTACTGAGATGATTCTACCCTCAAAGGAAAGCATAGCCCAGCACTGATCATGTCCTTGTTTTACTTGAAAACCTTAATTAGCTCTTCAGTGCTTACAGGGGGTAATAAAAAAAGACTAAACCCTTTAGCTGGCCCCTCTAATGCTGATCTAATGCTGCCCTTCTTTTGAGGTCTTTTCTGCATAACTTTACCATACCCTCAGTTCCAGCTGACTCATTCCCTGAACACAGTCCATACTTGCCTACCTCTGTCCCTTTGCTTTTGCTGGTCCCTCCATATGGAATGCCTTCCTCACATTTTTGCTAATTGGAATCTTACCAGTCCTTCAACTAGCTCATGTCGCTCCCCACTTATAACTATCCGTGATTGTTGTGCCCTGTCCTCCCCTATCTCACAATCTAGAATACTAATCTTTCCCTTTGTTCTTCCATAGCTTTTAAAACTTGATAGCAATTTTATATTCTTTCCTATATTATTTGTGTTCATGTATAATCTCTGCTACCAGACTGTAAGCCCCTTGAAGGCAAAGCCTAAATCTTCTTTATCTCTCACAGAATTGAATAAGGACGTAGACCATAGACTCAGGGTAGCACATCTCATTCAGCCTCAGCTATGTAGACCTTTGACTCAAGACCTCACCATTCAGGGGAGGAAAAATTAGAGTTCTGTGGGTGTTAGGTATGTCCCTAGTTTGCCAGAGAAATACATAGAATTAACACTATGGGAATAGGGAAAACTATGGGAATGCAGTGGGAATAGGCACACGGGGGTTCTATTATGTAGCGTCCAGAATTCCTGAATCTATCTGGAGAAAGAGAAAAATGCTCACCCTTGCTTCCTGCTTTGATTTTCCCATATCTGCTTTTTATCATAGTCAGTCTCCTCGGTGGCTGTTCCCACCGCACTCAACAAACACTGAGCAGCACCTATTGTATGCCAGGCAGTGTCCTCAGTGCTAAAGATAACAGAGATGAGTGAGATGAGCACCTCCCGTGTACCCTCTCTGCTATGATCCTGAGGGTAGACCACCCTTGGCCATGTCAGCAGTTGTACAGTATAATGTACTCAGGAGCACGCACATGCAGAAGCACTCACAGGAGTCTTGGATGCTAGCCTTGTCTTTGAAAGTCTTTTACACCCTATGCTCTTTAGAACGCCTTTGGATCGTACAGTCCATCTTTTACACCCTATGCTCTTTAGAACGCCTTTGGATCGTACAGTCCATCATTCCTACTCCATATGGCCTAGGATCAGGGTTGTCTTTGCAGTTATTTTTTACTTACAAGGATGTTGTAGCTGTGAAGTAGAAAAATTCTCACCTCCCTTTCATATGGTCAGATTCTCCTGTTTTTAATCTTTCTTAGACTGTGGGTGCAGCTGACTTTTCTGTGATTTGTTGGGAACGTGTATTTGTAAGCCTGTCTACTCTCATGTGTCTGTTACAGTTTGAATCCTAACAACACTAAAACCTTTTCATTAAAGCTTGTTAGCATGGAGTTTCTATAGGGAGAGCAATGCCAGGGGTGTGAAGGTAGGAGCTCAGGAATTTTCTGATTTCTCGCTCACCTTTTTTCCTTATTTTTTCCTTTTGTTCCTAAATACATAACTGTATCCATTAGGACCCTTAGCCTAAATATAAGCTCAAGGCACAGTCTTCGTAATAATGAGTGATCTTGTTTCTCACAGGCACTTAACGATGCCAAACGGGAGCTTCGCTTTCTTTTGGTTTATCTTCATGGAGATGATCACCAGGACTCTGATGAGTTTTGTCGGTAAGTGGATTGATTATTTTCCTTCTCTTTTCTGACTCTTTCTGGTGACAGTTCGTAGTCAGCAAGTTGTTCTCATGTCCTTTTTGTACCTTTCCACAGCAACACACTCTGTGCACCTGAAGTTATTTCACTAATAAACACAAGGATGCTCTTCTGGGCATGCTCTACAAACAAACCTGAGGGATACAGGGGTAAGTTATGTTTCTTCTGCCTCATTCAGGTTGTTGGAGAATCTTTGGAATAGTCTGGAAAGACATGCCATGCCATTTATTACAAGAGTATTCTTTCTGTGGTAGGATACGATGCTAGTTGCTGTTTTATATTGTCTCATTTAATCCTCTCAGCAGTCCTGAGAGATGGGGCGTCATATTACCTTCACTTTATGGTTTAGGAAACAGGCTCAGAGAGTTTAAGCCACTGGCTGAAGGTCACACAATTAGCAAGTTTTTTTTGTTGTTTTTTATTTAATTAATTAAAATTTTTTTTGAGATGGAGTCTTGCTTGCTCTGCCACCCAGGCTGGAGTGCAGTGGCGCAGTCTTGGCTCACTGCAACCTCCACCTCCTGAGTTCCAGCGATGGTCCTGCCTCAGCCTCCTGAGTCGCTGGAACTACTGGTGTGCGCCACCTCGCCTAGTTAATTTTTTTATATTTTTAGTAGAGACAGGGTTTCACCATGTGGCTTCAGACTCCTGGACTCAAGTGATCAGCCCACCTCAGCCTCCCAAAGTGCTGGGATTACAGATGTGAGCCACCGCGCCCTGCCATAATTAGCAAGTTGTAGCATATGATCAGGTCTGCCAGACTCTAAAGCCCATTCTTCACATTCAGCATTGCCAAAGCCTGCCACATTCATAGAAATACCCAGTCTTGGCTAGCAGCTTGCCTTTAATCTTAATGGGCTTTGTACTGAAGAGTTTCTTCTTTTCATCAACAATTTGAACAGAGCCCTTGCACAGTGAGTCAGTTGTTTGAGTACCTTGAGTACTAATATGGATTTGGAAAGTTCAGATCTTTAGAGATAAGTATTTTTAGATGTTGAGTAAAAGATATGAAGGCATCCAGTGAGGAAGAATGTAGTCATTTTTGCGGCTACTTCTATCCAGCAACCTTCGAGTTTATATTAGTATGCCACATACTGTGCCATGACTTTAGAACCAAAGATGCGGCAGATATTGTCCCTGCATCCCGGAATCTGAATCTTCAGCCTATTTGTTTTTAAACATCCAAATTCCTGCATGCATTTTGCCATTCTAATACGGCTTTGATGGGGGCGGAAGGGAGGTTGTGAGTAGAAGGAAGGTAAGGACTTTTTTTAATAGAAGTTTATAAAATCTCTTATTTCACACCATAAGGAAAACATAGATAAAACTCTGTTATGGTAAACAGTTTAGTCATTTGGAAACCAATTTTCCTTTTTTTTTTTTTTTGGTTTTTTTTGAGACCAAGTCTTACTCTGTCACCCAAGTTGAAGTGCAGTGGTGCGATCTTGGTTCACTGCAGCCTCCACCTCCCGGGTTCAAGTGATTCTCCTGCCTCAGCCTCCCAAGTAGCTGGAATTACAGGGACGTACCACCATGCCCTACTAATTTTTGTATTTTTTGTAGAGATGGGGTTTCATCATGTTGGCCAGGCTGTTCTCGAATCCCTGACCTCAAATGACCCAACCACCTCGGCCTCCCAAAACTGCTGGGATTAAAGGTGTGAGCTACCAGCCCAGCCTCAACTTTCTATTAATAAGCTTCTTTGGAACAGAAAAACTAACCTTTTTACGGGTAGAGAAAAGATACATGGGGAGAAAGGGTAAGGAAAGGATTAGGCAAGAGAAAAAAAGATGATGGTGGAGATTATTATCAGTGTCATCAAGCTGAGACTTGCAGCCTTGTGCCCTTTTAGGTTTGAGCCCTTGTATAGGGAAAAACTGGGCCAGATTCTTTATAGATACTTTTCCTACCATCAAGTAGACATTATCCTTGAACTCTGCAGCCTTCCCTGGCATCATCACAACAACCACACCGCCACCAGAAAAGCCTGTCTTATTCTAGTCAAGCACCTAGGGATAGGCATGCAAATTGATAACAAAAACAAAAGATTACAAAACTGGGAGGAACTAGGCATGGTGGCACACTCCTGTACTCCCAGCTACTCAGGAGGCTGAGGTGGTCGGGTCACTTGAGCCCAGGAGTTGGAGACCAGCCTGAACAACATAGTGAGACCCTGACTCAAAAAAAGAAAAGAAAGAAAGAAACTAGGAAGGGGGGAAAGGCAGAGACTAAATGATACCTCCCATCTTCCTCAACCAGGATTAAAGTAGTTCTCTCTCACTCATTGTGAAAAGTCTAAGGGTTGATCTTTTTCACCGTCAAGTCCTGCCCTTGATCTGTTGGGTCTTTTTGTCAGTCTCACAGGCTTTACGAGAGAACACCTATCCATTCCTGGCCATGATTATGCTGAAGGATCGAAGGATGACTGTGGTGGGACGGCTAGAAGGCCTCATTCAACCTGATGACCTCATTAACCAACTGACATTTATCATGGATGCTAACCAGACTTACCTGGTGTCAGAACGCCTAGAAAGGTACAAGGGAGTTCTCTTCTGGAACAGAGAGAGACCAGTTGTAAATTTGGAGGGCTGACCTGGGGCTCTACCAATACTGACTTCTTCTGTGCATGAGGCCACTGTTAGCTTTTAGCTTTGCCCATTTATTGTCAAAATATTTACATACTTTGACCTAAATTACTCTATATCAGGTAATCTGTTCTTAGAGATGTTCAAAATAAAGACAAGGTCTGGGTGCAGTGGCTAACACCTGAAATCCTACCACATTAGGAGGCTGAGGCAGGAGGATTACTTGAACCCAGACTGGGCAGCAAAGTAAGATCCCATCTCTACAAAAAATAAAAAATTAGCCAGGCGTGGTGGTACATGCCTGTAGTCCCAGCTACTTGGGAGCCTGAGGTGGGAGGATTGCTTGAGGCCAGGAATTGGAGGCCGCAGCAAGCTCTGATTGTGCCTCTGCATTCCAGCCTGGATGACAGAGGAGGACCCTGTCTTTAAAAAATAATAAATGAATGAATAAACAAAATAAAGACAGGCCTCTATGCTCAAGAATGTACATTGTGGGCCGGGTGCGGTGGCTCAAGCCTGTAATCCCAGCACTTTGGGAGGCTGAGACGGGCGGATCACGAGGTCAGGAGATCGAGACCATCCTGGCTA
>NW_012115755.1:1169698-1171271 GCF_000951035.1 Colobus angolensis palliatus
AAAAAAAAAAAAAAAAAGAATGTACATTGTGGTATTTAGAATAGCCGAATACAATATAAAGAACTTTGATGTAAAAAAAAAAAGTGGAATGGCTATAATTCCTCTCCATTACATAAGTTATGTACATTAATTATAGGAAATCCTAAAACCACAAAAAGGCACAAGGAAGAAATTTAAAATCACTGATAATCCTACCACCACTTGAACATTGTTATATATTTTTTTAATTTTACACATAACACACACCCCTCTATATGTACACATTTATTTGTAAAATTGGGATAATACTTTTTTACAACCCTTCATGTAAGAATATATCACAGCCTTTTCCCTCGTCATTAAATATTCTGCCACGTTTTAAAAATTACTGTATGACATTCTATTATCTAAATATATCATAATTTAACCAGGCCACTCTCTTTGGATTTTTGGATTACTTTCTGTTTGTTGCTATTAAAAATAGCATACATGGAGATAATTTTTTGCAATTTGTGATGGTTTCCTTAGATTAAAATTTAAATTCCTGAAAGTACAGTTTCTGGGTGAGATAATATAAGTATATGTTTAAGACTTTTGATTTGTAATGCCAACTTGCCCTCAAGAAAGTTAAACAAACTTAAATTTATGGAAAGCTTTTAATAACATGGGGACATGCTTGTTACATATTAGAAAAATGCAGAATCAGGCCAGGCATGTTGGCTCATACCTGTAATCCCAGCACTTCGGGAGGCTGAGGTAAGATCGCTTGAACTCAGGAGTTTGAGGTCAGCCCGGGCAACATGGTGAAACCCCATCTCTACAAAAAATACAAAAATTAGCTAGGCGTGGTGGCACATGCCTGTAAGCTGAGGTGGCAGGATTGCTTTAGCCTAGGAGATTGAGGCTGCAGTGAGTCATGATCGCACCACTGCACTCTAGCCTGGGTGACAGAGCAACACCCTGTCTCCAAAAAAAAAGAAAAATGCAAGATCAAAACCCTATAAATATAGTGTTATTTTAACTGTGTAAAAAAATGTATAGAAGAGGAAACTTTCTGAGGTAACTGAAATGTTCTTTCTTGATTGGAGTGGTGATTATGTGGTTACATTTATCAAAATTCATTGAATTGTACATTAAGATCTGTGCATTTCATTGCATGTAAATTTTGTCTTAACTTTTAAAGAAAGTATAAAGCAAGAATGTTTTATCTGTTCAACTATTTTGCCTGGCTAAATATTTTGGCTAAGAGAAAACAGAAATTTGTTGGAGAGAAAATAGGAGCTATGCCAAATGTTATATAGTGTTTTATCTTTGATTAGGGAATCTCTGAATCACTCTGAAAACTACATTTTCAGATCTGCTACAATGTGTATATGGATGTTTCTGTGTGTGTTTTGGTTTTATGAGATCAGTACAAAAATGCAGTAACCCAAAATGGTATTTACTTGTAAAATATGATGTTGATGATCCCTTCATAATAACAGTACTGTGTTACATTTGTTAGAATTAGGGGAGGCCGGGCGCGGTGGCTCAAGCCTGTAATCCCAGCACTTTGGGAGGCCGAGACGGGCGGATCACGAGGTCAGGAGATCGA
>NW_012115755.1:1171921-1172432 GCF_000951035.1 Colobus angolensis palliatus
AGATTCTGCCATGCTCTGCTTTTGGAATCTCTTACGGCAGTGTGAAATAGTCATCTGCTAAGAATATCAACGTTTTTACACACACACACACACACGCATAATGCACGCACAGACACACAGAAAATTTCAGTATAAGAAAACACAGAACTTGTGAGAGTGCTGTTTTTCTTCTCTTGCTTTTGATCTGTTCACAGGGAAGAAAGAAACCAGACCCAAGTGCTGAGACAACAGCAGGATGAGGCCTACCTGGCCTCTCTTAGGGCTGACCAGGAGAAAGAAAGAAAGAAACGGGAGGAGCGGGAGCGTAAGCGGCGGAAGGAGGAGGAGGTGCAACAACAAAAGTTGGCAGAGGAGAGACGGCGGCGGGTAATGGACCTGTGGCTTTACTCCCTGTGGTTCCCAAAATGCCGAGACTTTGCCATCTTGGTCTTAAATGTAAAAGGAATAAATGATAGCCACCTTAAACAGACTAAGAGAAAAAAAAAAGGAAAAAGGAAAGAAAAAAATAGAA
>NW_012115755.1:1172673-1176709 GCF_000951035.1 Colobus angolensis palliatus
CTCCAGCCTGGGCGACAGAGTGAGACTCCGTCTCAAAAAAAAAAAAAAAAATGTAAAAAAAGAGACAGGCTTTGCCGTGTTGGCCAGCCTGCTCTCGAACTCCTGACCTCACGTGATCTGCCTGTCTTGGCCTTCCAAAGTGCTGGGATTACAGGCGTGAGCCACCATGCCTGGCCCTAAATATTCATTCTTAATACCAGTATTAGCTAATTTGGCATTTTACTCATTATCTTTTTGTTTTTGTTTTGTTTTGTTGTTGTTGTTTTTGTTCCCTAGCAATGTATTTCTTTTTTTTTTTTTAAGAGATGGGGTCTCACTGTGTTGCCCAGGTTGGAGTGCAGTGGCTATTCACTAGTGCAGTCATGGCACACTACACCCTGAAACTCCTGGGCTCAAGCGGTCCTGCTGTGGCCTCTCAAGTAGCTAGAACTACAGGCACATACCATGGCACCCTGCTCCCTTTCCCCTTTTTCTCAAATAAATACCTAGACATAATAAATAATATATGAGATGCAATTGTACTTTACATTTAGGTTGTTTTTGACTATTCCCAAGAAGTTTTTCGTAGAATACTTAAACATTAATTTTTCTTCTGACGACTGCATAATAAAGCTACATGGTCATTGTATTTATTTCTTGAGCCGAAGCCTCACCTTTGCTTTGTGTCTCTGCAGAATTTACAGGAGGAAAAGGAAAGGAAGTTGGAATGCCTGCCCCCTGAACCTTCCCCTGATGACCCTGAAAGTGTCAAGATCATCTTCAAATTGCCCAATGATTCTCGAGTAGAGAGACGATTCCACTTTTCACAGTCTCTAACAGTAAGGACCACCTAAGTTCTGTGAAGTGTATGTAGCATCTGGGCTATAGATTTGGAGCTTTTACTGACTGTTGAGAGTGGTGTTGGTGTGTCTGCTGCTCTGATGAACAGGGAATAGAGAGAGAGATGGGTGTGCCATCAGTGGACACCAGGAACAGTACTGCAGAGTGGACTGCTGTAGGCTCCTTCAGTTCTAGCTTCCAACTCAAAGCAATGTTTAAGTTTTTGTTTAATTATGTTTGGGCTCTGCTGAGAAAAAAAGGTACCTTACATAAGTCCCTCAAAAGACTTGTGTGTTTGAAGATGGGAGGCTCTTCTATGCTGTCTTCCTGCATTGGCTTCAGAATCCCACCAGACCCCTGCTCTGTAGAAAAAGCTGTCTCCAGTTACCTAAAAGCACTGGAATGACATACCTGAATATAAGTGCACTTGCAGTTTGGATGCAGTTGTCTTTCTCTTTCTACTCATTTTCTGAGGCCCCATTTTCTGAGGCTACTTTGTATATATGATAGCCATGTAGTAGTGTTTGTCATTTCCACGTGGAAGTCCTTAAAAACAGAAACTCAGTCTCACAGCATGAGGATCAAATTTTCATTCTTCCAGGGTTACTAAGTGTTACTTAATTTCTTTTTTTTGTTGTTGTTGAGACAGAGTCTCGCTCTATCACCCAGGCTGGAGTGCAGTGGCCGGATCTCAGCTCACTGCAAGCTCCGCCTCCCGGGTTCCCGCCATTCTCCTGCCTCAGCCTCCTGAGTAGCTGGGACTACAGGCACCCGCCACCTCGCCCGGCTAGATTTTTGTATTTTTTTAGTAGAGACGGGGTTTCACCGTGTTAGCCAGGATGGTCTCGATCTCCTGACCTCGTGATCCGCCCATCTCGGCCTCCCAAAGTGCTGGGATTACAGGCTTGAGCCACCGCGCCCGGCCGTGTTACTTAGTTTCTAAGCCTCAATTTCTTCATCTGTAAAATGAGTTTAATAATAGGCATGGCATGGCACAGTGCTCATGCCTGTAATCCCAGCACTTTGGGAGGCCAAGGTGAGTGGATCATTTGAGGTCAAGAGTTTGAGACCAGCCTGGCCAACATGGTGAAACCTCGCCTCTACTAAAATTACAAAAATTAGCTGGGCGTGGTGGCACACGCCTATAGTCCCAGCTACTCAGGAGACTGAGGCAGGAGAATCACTTGAACCCGGGAGGCGGAGGTTGCAGTGAGCCAAGATCATGCCACTGCACTCTAGCCCAGGCGACAGAGAGAGACCCTGTCAATAATAATAATAATAATAATAATAATAATAGGCACTCCCTAGTAGGATTGTTGTTAGGATTAAATTCTCAACATTGTGCCTGGCTCCTAGTAAGCACTTAAATACTCACTACTATTTTTGGTATTTGTAACCAAAAGAAAATTTGTTTATATTGAGAGTCAGTATGTCACCTTTCCAAATTTATAGCTGTAGTGGATTCTGCAGTTTTCCTGATCACTTAAAATAATCAAGGGTAAACCTCATAATTAAAAGAGGATACACTGTAGTCAGGTGAGGCTGGGTAGTACATTCATTGCTTCTGTTTGTTTAACTGGACAACATTGGGCAAGTTGCAAAACTTACAGGGCCTCAGATTTCCCATTAGTGAACTGGAACTATAGTCTGCCCTCTGATAAGTTTAAACTGCAGATAGGTGTGTCATACACTGAGCTAGATACTCTAGGGATCATTTAGATGAGTGAGACATGGTTTTGGAATTCATGGAGCTTACTGGTCAGTACAGAATGTAAGACTCAGAGAACTAATACAGAATTAAAGTTATGAAACATTCTGGTAAGAGAGAAGCAAATGGCTTCCTTGTTTTATTTCTCTCTCGTTTATGCATTTATTTATATTAGGGGAAGTGCTCATGTCTCTAACTTTGTTTGTTTTGAGACAGAGTTTCGCCTTGTCACCCTAGCTGGAGCGCAGTGGCACTATCCCAGCTCACTGCAACCTCTGCCTCTTGGGCTCAAGCGGTTCTCCTGCCTCAGCCTCCCAAGTAGGCACCCACCACCATGCCTGGCTAATTTTTGTTTTTTGTTTTTTTTCTTTTTTTTTTTAGTAGAGATGGGGTTTCGCCATGTTGGTCAGGCTGGTCTCAAACTCCTGACCTCAAGTGATCCACCCGCCTCGGCCTCCCAAAGTGCTGGGATTACAGGTGTGAGCCACTGCATTCAGCCCCATGTCTCTAACTTTGGATTTTTAAATTGAGATAACATGGATGTGCCTCACACAGTATCCACCATGTAGTAGGTGGTTAATTAGTGTTAATTTCCTTCCCCTGGTGTCCCGTTCTTAACTATGGGTTTGTATATGTAGTTTAACTTTCATGTTCACTAGCAATTTTGCTATTGTACACACAAACTCCATGGAATTTCTACCCCAAAAATTCTGATAGATAAAACTATATAATGAAAAACCTAGGCCAGGTGCCGTAGCTCACACCTATAATCCCAGCACTTTGGGAGGCCAAGGCAGACGGATTACCTGAGGTCAGGAGTTCAAGACCAGCCTGACCAAAATGGAGAAACTCTGTCTCTACTAAAAATACAAAATTAGCAGGGTGTGGTGGCACATGCTTATAATCCCACCTACTTGGGAGGCTGAGGCAGGAGAATTGCTTGAACTTGGGAGGCAGAGGTTGCAGTGAGCCGAGATCATGCCATTGCACTCCAGCCTGGGCAACAAGTGTGAAACTCTGGCTCAAAAAAAAAAAAAGAATGAAAAACCTAACAAAAATTTACTCTCCTGAGAGTTTTGGAGGAAAAATTTGTTAGAACTGTGGAACAGAATAGGCTTACGGCCAAGAGGGAACCAGCCATTCATTAACTATTTGATCCTTGAAGACTTTTAAATGGGTTCCTCACTAAAAGCTGTTTTTTTAAAAAGAGTATCATGGCCAACTGAGATGAGTCTAAGAGAAATGCTTGCTCATAAATGGGGCTTAGAGATGGAAAGAAGTGTAAAGTAGCAGTGTCCTGATAGTGCTGGCCTGGAATTTAACATTCACAGAGATAATTACATAAAACCTAATAATGCTGTAGTGTTTGTTAGTACCCTTAAAGACCTTGTATCGGCCGGGCGCGGTGGCTCACGCCTGTAATCCCAGCACTTTGGGAGGCCAAGGTGGGTGGATCACCTGGGTTCAGGAGTTTGAGACCAGCCTGGCCAACATGGTGAAACCCCATCT
>NW_012115755.1:1177969-1179585 GCF_000951035.1 Colobus angolensis palliatus
GTGTTTTTTTTTCACTCTTATATCAAACCCATATTGGTTTCATACCAAGAATACTTGGTGTAAGTCTAATTGATGCATCTTTAGAAAGAGTGAACGTTAGTGGGAGTTGCAAAGAGAGAAGGAAACTGAAAATGAGTGAGGCTGATAGACTAAAATATGAGAAGTTTATAAAATCAGAAATGGATTAGATAAGAGGAACATGGATTTACTGTTTAAATTCTGGATTATAGCCCTTTAAAAATCCCTCAGGAGGGCAACATGGCAAGACTCTGTCTCTACATAAATTTTTAAAAACTAACCAGGCATGGTGTTGCACATGTATGATCCCACTTACTTGGGAGGCTGAGACAGGAAGATTGCTTGAACCTGAGAGGTCGAGGCTGCAGTGAGTCGTGTTTGCGCCATTGCACTCCAGCCTGGGTGACAGAGCGAGACCTGTCTGGGGGAAAAAAAAAGTCCCTAAAGAGCTAAGTTTAAGAAATAAAGGGCTGCTGGCCGGGCGCGGTGGCTCAAACCTGTAATCCCAGCACTTTGGGAGGCCGAGATGGGCGGATCACGAGGTCAGGAGATCGAGACCATCCTGGCTAACACAGTGAAACCCCGTCTCTACTAAAAAATACAAAAAAACTAGCCGGGCGAGGTGGCGGGCGCCTGTAGTCCCAGCTACTTGGGAGGCTGAGGCAGGAGAATGGTGTAAACCCGGGAGGCGGAGCTTGCAGTGAGCTGAGATTCGGCCACTGCACTCCAGCCTGGGCGACAGAGCGAAACTCCATCTCAAAAAAAAAAAAAAGAAATAAAGGGCTGCTTTACACAGAGGGAAATAAAACCCAGAGAATTCATCATTGTGAGAGGTGTATCAAAAAGAAAATAGGAATAGATTCCTCCCAAAATTGAAAAATAACTTGAATGACACGTTCGTCATCTTTGGGGTTGATCTGAAAGAGGCTGGCAGAATTGTTGTTAGAAGTAGAATGCTAGATGGAGGGGCCACAGAGCAGACAGGGAGAGATGGCAGTGGCCTGTTCCACAGGCATCTCACACACAGTTTAAATTTTAGCATCATGGACTCTCCTGATACTGCCTCCCTTCTCACTAAGGATTTTACCTGTACCTTGTCAGAGCCAGAGCAGGGTAAGGAGGGCATTCCTACAGAGAGGAGATTCATATGAGGTGCAACACGTTTATTTTATTGTATTTTTTTGTCCATAGGTTATTGGGGAACAGGTGGTGTTTTGTTACATGAGTAAGTTATTTAGTGGGATTTGTGAGATTTTGGTGCACCCATCACCCAAGCAGTATACACTATACCCTATTTGTAGTCTTTTATCCCTCGCCCCTTCCCACTCTTCCCCCCAAGTCCCCAAAGTCCCTTGTATCATTCTTTTGCCTTTGCATCCTCATAGCTTAGCTCCCACATATCAGTGAGGACATACAATGTTTGGTTTTCCATTTCTAGTTACTTCACTTAGAATAATAGTGTCCACTTTCATCAAAGTCGCTGTGAATGCTGTTAATTCATTCCTTTTTATGACTGAGAAGTATTCCATCATGTATATATATATATACCACAGTTTCTTTATCCACACATTGATTGATGGGCTTAAAACTGGATCCTT
>NW_012115755.1:1180495-1184669 GCF_000951035.1 Colobus angolensis palliatus
AGGATGGTCTCGATCTCCTGACCTCGTGATCCGCCCGTCTCGGCCTCCCAAAGTGCTGGGATTACAGGCTTGAGCCACCGCGCCCGGCCTGTGTGATTTCTTTTAAAAGGGCTGCCCCATGCATATGCCGTGGGGAATGAAAAGATCTAGAATTCCAGTGTGATGTGATTCTTTCATATAGAGTCATCCTGGGGAGAGTTGGGGGATATTTGACTTCAGAGTTGTGTGTGTGTGTGTGTGTGTGTATGTGTATGTGTGTTTCTCTTTTTCTCACCGCCCTTCTTCTATATGACCTCTGCAGGTAATCCACGACTTCTTATTCTCCTTGAAGGAAAGCCCTGAAAAGTTTCAGATTGAAGCCAATTTTCCCAGGCGAGTGCTGCCCTGCATCCCTTCAGAGGAGTGGCCCAATCCCCCTACACTACAGGAAGCCGGACTCAGCCACACAGAAGTTCTTTTTGTTCAGGACCTAACTGACGAATGACATTTTTTTCTTCCTCTCCCCTCCTACCCCAGTCCCTAAATGAAATAGGGAAAAAAGAAAACGACAACAACAAAACAGAAAAAAAAAAAAAGAGAGCGAGAGAGAGAAATTCATATTATTATTATTATTATAATACAATATTTTTTTTAAAAGACTGCTGCATCCTTAGGAAGGATCAGAAACCATGCTGCCCGCAAGAGTCACAACCTGTGTGTGTGCGCACAAGGTTGGCAACAAACGTACCCACTCGGCAAGCCCACCCTTCCTATGGCCTCTGCGCACGCACCTTCCAGTGAACACAGACTCTTCACCTTCAACCCATCCATTGTCCCAGCTGGGAAGGGGACATTCCCACTAGTTCTCATTCATTCTTGCTTTTATGGAAAATAAAAGTGAAAAACCTCCATCAACCAGCTACTTGCAGCATCTCCTGAGGAATTGCTTCTCCTGCCTCTGGGGAAGAGAGGGAAGAGAAAGCAGAGAAGCAGAGATGTTCCTTGAACTGCCCACAATTTTTCAATAACTTTTGTTTCTGTTTTGTAATGACCAAAGGAATGAGGCTGACATAGGTGTATTTTTTTTTTCCTTTATTTGATAAAGAGCCAATTCTTTAAACCCATGAGTTTATGCCCTGGGCTCCTTAGCCCACAATAGTGTAATAAAAGTGCCCTGGGCTGGTTTGTGCTTATTTCTGCCATTGTCCCTCTCATGTTCCCAGAGAGGTCATTCTTTTTGGTCCAGCACTTGCTGTCCTTTCTTACCACCTGTGCACCCCACTTGGAGCAGTAGGAGGAAATCTGGGTTTGTGGCCCTGCAAAGGCTGTATATGTAGATACACCTATGTATGTGGTGGAACTCATCTTTACACACAACTGCAGCTTTTCCTTGGAGTCTGTACCAGGTGGTGGTTATGGGGTCCGAACCAAAGGATAGCAGCTCTTCATTCCTCTTCTGACATGTGCATGCTGCTCCTCCCAGCCCTGGGCTTTCCTGAATTGCCAAGCCTGGTGCCTTTCCAAAGGACTAGCAGGGCCTGTGGTGGAGCCAGCAGAACCACAGGAGAGTGCCCTGCCTGTCTCAGTGGAAGTGTATTATTGTTTTAAGGATAGAAAGCACCAGAGGCCTTGAAGGGAGCCAAGACAGAACTCCCAGCCTGTGTAATCTATTGGAAGGCACATTTTCGTTTCTGATGCAGCCACCTTCTGGAGGCAGCTTTTATCCTTTCTCTCTATTGCTCTGTTGAAGTAATAGGGTTTTTTTTTAACCTCTGGATATCTCGTCTGTGGTTCAGTTTATGGTAATGGGTACATGGGTCAGGCCATGTATTAACAGATGCCAGTGCGCTCTGACAAGTATTCCAAAGTGTTCTGTAGCTAGACTGGTGCAGGCTTGTACCACTGCAACCAACTGACGTTACTGTAGTCCCTAGTATGCTGTGAGGACGGGGGTTCAGCTCAACATAAAGCATAACTTACTAGAGTTGTAGTTTGAAGGCTTTCTCTCTTGCTTAACTAAAACCTAAGGACCACTGTTTTTGGTAGCAATTATATGGTTACTATCCACTGCAGTCCTGAGTTGTTGGGGTAAATCCCACATGACAGAGTAAGGCACCCCACAGAAATTAACCTGGAGAGCCTGAGAAATTGCCAGTGGCCTTGGCGTAGCTGTCTAGAACACCATCTCTCGGAAAATTTAACTCTGTCCCTGGCTACCTGTTGTTCTTCCACTTGGTTTTCTGCTCTCCCAAGGCCAGACGAGTGGGACTCACCATCTGACTGTTGTCAATAAAATATATCTGGAATGAACAGCAGGATAACCCACGTTCTCCACATGAGGATAACCTTACGTGCAACTTTCCTGCCGACAACCATGCCGAAGAATTTTCCCACTGAAGTCAGAGCCTTCCTCCCCGTCTGGAATTCACAGCTTTTCCCTGGCAGCACACAGGAGGGTATTAAGAACATTTGTGAGGCTAGGTACACTGTATAGGTATCTTGTCCACACCTCTTCGGGGAAGCTATGATTTTTTTTCCGTCATAATTCAGTCTCATCTTACTCTACAATGTGCACTTTATGCCTCTTGCCTTTTGAAAACAGTGAAGGAAGTCAGCTGCCAGAATATTAAGAAGGGTCTCCTTTATGTCAGTACAACTGTTGGGGTGGCCTACCCATTTACTTCAGGTTTCAAGAGGCTTCACCAGAAGCACATGCCCCTGTCTAGTCCCATTTGAAACAGTTCTGCTTTACTGAGACCCTAGACCGGTCTTGCTGACCCTAGTGCTGCTGCCTACATGCCATTTCCTTTCCTCCTAAGTCAAGTACAGGCTGCACATTTTGTCACTTAATGCCAGTACAATCTGTGTCACTCCTAAGGACTTTAGGGATTTTGACGGGACCTGCAAGGGAGAAGACACTGAGAAGCCGATGATCTGCAAGCATTTGCTCTTGTTTCCACATCACCTCTGGGATATTTCAGCTGTTGTTTCCAAATGGCAAGTGATCAACTAAAAGCACTTGTTTCAAGTTTTGTTCCGCACTCCCAAGACTGAAGTTGTAGATTCAGCTGAATAGCCATGGGAAGTGACCAAGCAAAGACACCCGATTGGAGTCAGTTGAATATTTGTACCCTCAGTGGAGCCCTTCTGATCTTTTCTTCCACTTCTGCAGAATTTCCTCTAGCAAATACTTCTTTCTCCTTGCTTGCCTCCGCCATGATATTTGAATAAGAGATGGCCAGAGGATAACACTTAGCTTTTAAAAACTAAGCTAAAAAGAACCTAGAACCTTCAACTGAGCAGTTGTGAAAATTGCTAATGGTGCCAAGGCCAAGCAAAGAGTTTCAGAAAATGACTGAGAAGGAGCGATTACCCCCAGAATGCAAAATCAGTGGCATCATTATCCGGTGCTTGAACAAGGAGCTCCACTCTACAACTGGTTTTTTAGGACTTGTGAGGAACGCAGCAACGGAAATCCATCCGCAAAGGATGCAGTGCCCCAACTTGTACTGCGCCTGAATAGTCATGTGATAATTTACTGAAGAAATCTAGTGTACTTTAAATTTTTTTCATAAAAGTTTACATTGTATTGTAGGTTAACATTAAATGTTTTATAACAAAAATTTCATAACACGCTATGGGTCTTTCTGTGTAGGACAGATGTAGATAATTTTCTGTGTCTGAAGGAGAGGTTGAAAAACACCGGGGAGGAACAGCATGGTGTGGCATTGCCAAGGAAGGGAGAGTCAAAGAGAAGGATGGAGTTAGGTCTTTTCTGTTGTATCCCTGTGGAAAAATAGCAACTTAGTATGATGGAGAGAGAGAGCAGACAGGCCTGGGTTCAGATTTGGACTCTGGTTTGTCAGGTTTGCAACCTCGGGCAATTTCTGTAGCTTCCCTGAACTTGAATTTCCCCAACTATAAATGAAGATAATGCCATTCACCTCAAAATAGGTTTATAGATTCAATCAAGTAAATGTATACAAGGCTCTTGATATAAAGATGTCATTAAGTGTTTCTTCTCCTTCTATGGGAGTGTATTTTGTGAGAATATTTTCTTGCAGTAACTTATTTTCTTAAGGAATTTGTCACTTCTGTTGGAACCAACTTGTGTCCTTGCAAAGGAGTAGCTAGAAAAAGCCTCTTCTGGCCGTGTGCGGTGGCTCAAGCCTGTAATCCCAGCACTTTGGGAGGC
>NW_012115755.1:1186709-1187836 GCF_000951035.1 Colobus angolensis palliatus
GATGTATATTTTTAATGAAACATACTTAACAAACAGTAAAATGCCCAAATTTTAAATCCACAGCTTGATAATTTTTTAACTATGTATACACCAAAATCAAGATGCAGAATACCTCCATCACCCCTGGAAAGTTCCTTCGGGAGCCTGCTCAGTCAATAGTGCCTTCAGAGATCATTCTTCTAACGTTTGTTCACCATTGTTTTGCCTACTCCTCCTTTTTATTTTTTTATTTTTATTTTATTTATTTATTTTGAGACAGAGTCTTGCTGTGTTGCCCAGGCTGGAGTGCAATGGCTTGATCTCAGCTCACTGCAAGCTGTACCTCCCGGGTTCACGCCATTCTCCTGCCTCAGCCTCCCGAGTAGCTGGGACTACAGGCGTCCACCACCATGCCCGGCTAATTTTTTGTATTTTTAGTAGAGACGGGGTTTCACCGTGTTAGCCAGGATGGTCTCGATCTCCTGACCTCGTGATCCGCCTGCCTCAGCCTCCCAAAGTGCTGGGATTACAGGTGTGAGCCACCACACCTGGCCTCCTTTTTTTTGTTGTTTTTTGTTTTTTGTTTGAGATAGGGTCTCACTCTGTCACCCAGGCTGGAGTGCCGTGGCATTATCATGGCTCACTGCAGCCTTGAACTCCTAGGCTCAAGTGATGCTCCTGCCTTAGCCTCCTAAGTAGCTAGGCACCACCATGCCCAGCTAATTTTTAAAATTGTCTTGTAGAGATAAGATCTTACTGTTGCCCAGGTTGCCTGTTCTTACTAAACTGTGTGCATGTGTGTGTGTGTGTGTGTGTGTTGCAGGGGTAGGGGCGGTGGTTTATCAACTGTTTTCCTGGTTGAGTTTAATTCCTTTTCATGTAGGAAAACTTAGAAAATGCAAAGAAACGAAAAAGACAAGGAAAAATTCATAATGCCACACTGGCCAGGAATGTCCATTGTTAATATTCTTTTTTTTTTTTTTTTTTTTTTTTTTAAGACAAAGCCTCGGTCGGGCATGGTGGCTCAAGCCTGTAATCCTAGCACTTTGGCAGGCCGAGGTGGGCGGAATGCCTGAGTTCAGGAGTACGAGACCCGCCTGGGAAACACGGTGAAAACCAGACTCTACTAAAAAATACAAAAATTAGCC
>NW_012115755.1:1187886-1189427 GCF_000951035.1 Colobus angolensis palliatus
AAAACCAGACTCTACTAAAAAATACAAAAATTAGCCGGGTATGGTGGCACAGGCCTGTGATCCCAGCTACTCAAGTGGGTGAGGTGGGAGGATCAATTTAGCCCAGCAGGCAGAGGTTGCAATGAGTCAAGATCACACAATTACACTCTAGCCTGGGTGACAGAATGAGACAGAAATGGGATATAATATAAATACTGTATTATTTCAAGTTCACACATTCTTCTGTATCTTAATTTATTTATTTATTTAAAGTCTCGCTCTGTCGCCCAGGCTGAAGTGCAGTGGTGCGATCTTGGCTCACTGCAACCTCCGCCTCCCGGATTCAAGTGATTCTCCTGCCTCAGCCTCCCAAGTAGCTGGGGTTACAGGTGCCCACCACCACAACCAGCTAATTTTTGTATTTTTAGTAGAGATGAGGTTTCGCCATGTTGGTCAGGCTCGTCTCAAACTCCTGACCTCAGGTGATCTGTCCTCGTTGACTTCCCAAAGTGCTGGGATTACAGGCATGAGCCACCATGCCCGGCCTCTTCTGTATCTTTTTAAATAGCTGTACAGCATTTCACTAAATGGATGTACCATATATTGATGAAAATTATCTTGTGACGTGCTAAACTTTTTTTCTCTTCTCTAAAATAGCAAATTGATAGACATCCCCATACCTGAATGTGAACATCCATGCTAGTTTCCTCAGGAGAAAAAAATAATAATCCTAGAACTGCTTAGTCAAAAAGGGATAAAAATTTTTCTTCTTTTTAATGTTTGTGTTATCTCCAAATTGTAGTCCAGAGAAGTCATTTCTCTTCCTGCCAGCAGTGTACGAGTATGTGCTCAGCCTCCCACCTGTCACCATGTTCAGAACCTTCACCAACAATCATCCCCTTCTAAACCACTTGGATCTCTTTATCTTCTCTCTAAAAATGTTTGGAGTACCCTCCCTTACAAAACTTCAATCCCAGTTTACCCACAAGTTGCTGCCAGGATGGTTTATACAACCAGCCTCCACTTCCTCCTTAGCCTCCTGTAATTGAACTTTCATCTCCACTGACCATCTCTTATGGTCACCTGTGACCTCCTAATTACCATCTTCATTGGCTTCTTACAAAACTTTTCTGAATGTAAAAGTTCTCCAGCTGGTACCCAACACAGAGTAAGTCCCCTTGTCTCTGTTCCCACAAGTTTGAGGTCAGATTGTGTGAACTAGGTTAAGGTATTCACGCTTTGCCCTAAGGGCCAGTGAAGGGCTTTATCAGATGTGGATTATAGGTAATGCTGTCACCATGGGGATTAGAAGGGAGGTGTGTAAGTCTGTTTTCATTGCTAAAAAGAAATACCTGGCCGGGCGCAGTGGCTCACGCCTGTAATCCCAGCACTTTGGGAGGCCGAGGTGAGTGGATCACGAGGTCAAGAGTTCAAGACCAGCCTGGCCAAGATGGTGAAACCCTGTCTCTACTAAAAATACAAAAATTAGCCGGATATGGTGGTGGGCGCCTGTAATCCCAGCTATTTGGGAGACTGAGGCAGAGAACTGCTTGAACCTGGGA
>NW_012115755.1:1189677-1196323 GCF_000951035.1 Colobus angolensis palliatus
AAACCCTGTCTCTACTAAAAATACAAAAATTAGCCGGATATGCTGGTGGGTGCCTGTAATCCCAGCTATTTGGGAGACTGAGGCAGAGAACTGCTTGAACCTGGGAGGCGGAGGTTGCAGTGAGGACCTATACTCCAGCCTGGGCGACAGAGTAAGACTCCATCTCAAAAAAAAAAAAAGGGCAGAGCTTTATTAAAAAGTTGTAGACAAGCCAGGTGTGGTGGCTCACACCTATAAATCTAGTGCTTTGGTAGGCTGAGGTGGGAGGATCACTCGAGCCCAGGCGTTCAAAACAAGCCTGGGCAACATGGTGAGACCCCGTCTCTACACATTTTTTTTTCTTTTTTTTTTTAATTACCCAATTAAGGCCAGGAGTGGTGGCTCATGCCTGTAATCCCAGCACTCTGGGAGGCCTAGGCTGGCGGATCACCTGAGGTTGGGAGTTCGAGACCAGCCTGATCAACATGGAGAAACCCCTTCTCTCCTAAAAATACAAAGTTAGCTGGGCATGGTGGTGCATGCCTGTAATCCCAGCTAATCGGGAGGATGAGGCAGGAAGGAGAATCATTTGAACCTGGAAGGCGGAGGTTGCGGTGAGCCAAGATCACACCATTGCACTCCAGCCTGGGCAATAAGAGCATAACTCCACCTCAAAAAAAATAAATAAATAAATAAATAAGCCAAGTATGGTGGCTTGTGCCTATACTACCAGCTACTCGGAGGGCTGAAGAGGAGAATTGATTTTTTATTTTTTTCTTTTTTCTGAGATAGAGTCTCACCCTGTCACCTAGGCTGGAGTGTAGTGGTGTGATCTTCACTCACTGCAACCTCTGCCTCTCAGGTTCAAGTCATTCTCCTGAATCAGCCTCCCGAGTAGCTGGGACTACAGGTGCCTGCCACCATGCCCAGCTAATTTTTGTATTTTTAGTAGAGACGGAGTTTCACCATGTTGGCCAGGCTGGTCTTGAACTTCTGACCTCAAGTAATCTGCCTGCTTTGGCCTCCCAAAGTACTGAGATTACAGGCAAGAGCCACTGTGCCTGGCCAGGAGGATTGCCTGAGCTTGGGAGTTTGAAGCTGCAGTGAGCATCGCTGCAGTGAGCATCACTGCACTGCAGCCTGGTCAACAGAGCAAGACCCTGTCTCCAAAAAGAAAAAAGAGGGCTGGGCATGGTGGCGCATGCCAGTAATCTCAGCACTTTGGGAGGCTAAGGCAGGTGGATCACTTGAGCTCAGAAGTTCAAGACCAGCCTGGCCAACATGATGAAACCCCGTCAATACTAAAATTACAAAAAATTAGATGGGTGTGGTGGCGCATGCCTGTAATCCTAGCTACTTGGGAGGCTGAGGCAGGAGAATCGCTTGAACTTGGAAGGCGGAAGTTGCAGTGTGCTGAGATCGTGCCATTGCACTCTAGCCTGGGCGACAGAGCGAGACTCTGTCTCAAAAATAAAAAAATAAAAAAAGGAGAAAAGAAAGAATTGCAGAAAAGTATAAAGAAAAAATAACCATTATTCCTACCATCCAAAATGACTAATATTTTGGCATATTTGCTTCCAGTTTTTTGTTTGTTTGTTTTTTTTTGAGACAGAGTCTTGCTCTGTCATCCAGGCTGGAGTACAGCGGCGTGATCTCAGCTCACCTGCAACCTCCGCCTCCCAGGTTCAAGCAATTCTCCTGCCTCAGCCTCCCAAGTAGCTAGGATTACAGGTGCCTGCACCACACCCAGCTAATTTTTGTATTTTTAGTAGAGACGAGGTTTCACCATGTTGGCCAGGCTAGTCTTGAACTCCTGACATCAGGTGATTTGCCTGCCTCGGCCTCCCGAAGTGCTGGGATCACAGGAGTGAGCCACCATGCCTGGCCAGCTTCCAGCTTTTTTCATGGATATACTTTGGTTAAAATAACAGAAAATGTGGGCTGGACTCGGTTGCTCATGTCTGTAATCCCAGCACTTTGTTAGTCCGAGAAAGGTGGATCACCTGAGGTCAGAAGGTCAAGGCCATCCTGGCCAACATGGTGAAACCCTGTCTCTACTAAAAATAAAAAAATTAGCGGGCTGTGGTGCAGGCACCTGTAATCCTACGTACTCGAGAGGCTGAGGCAGGAGAATTGCTTGAACCCAGGAGGAGGAGGTTGCAGTGAGCCGAGATTGCGCCACTGCACTCGAGCCTGGATGACAGAGCGATACTCTGTCTCAAAAAAAAAAAAAAAATTACAGAAAATGTTTATAGATATGCTAAAATAAATCCATGCTATGCAAATGTGGCTAACATCTAGCCAAGCTGGACTTTGGCACTTGCCCCTGGGCAGACCTGACAGCATGCTGGGCACTGATCAGCCACGAGTCTTCAATATGAGGGTCTCTCCAGGGTGCCCTTTCTCCAGAGCCTTCTTCTCAGGTAGAAACAGCAACAGAGGCCTATGGATGTGAACCAGCTTGTCTGATCTGCAGTGAGGAGGGGTGTAAGGAGTCATCATTATACAAAAAATAATCGGAAACGGGACAGGTAACAGGTCATTTCACTACACCGGGGCACTGGAAAGAGAGGGCAGGGCCTGTGTAAGGGCACCCGGGCCCAGGGGTGGAGTCAGCTCCGCACACACTCTCTCTCCCAGCGGTGCACTCACTCACTCGCTTACTCACTCAGTCACCTATTCAGGTGATACTCTCTGATGCACGCTGTGTCCTTGCCCTCTTGCTAGGTCTGGGAACATGGCAAACATGATGGCCTTTGGTCTAGTAAACGCGGGCAATCAGTGGGATCCATCCTGACAGGTGAGATGCACAGAGAAGAGCCACCTGCAGGTGTGCAGTGGAGCCCAGAGGGGAAGCACGGCTGCTCAGGATTGAGGGAGGGTTCAGGGCAACTCGCTTGAGGAGAGGACATTTGCGCTGGGCTGTGAAAAAGGAGCATGCTTGCTAGGAGGAGAAGACACGTTAAGGCATTTGAGGCAACACAGGTGATAAAAGGGCGAAAGGGTGCAGGGGCAGATGACCTGGGTCTGAATCCCAGCTCTGCTGTTTGTTGGTTCTGTGACCTTGGGGAAGTCATCTTCCCGCTCTGAGCCTCTGTTTCTTCAATGGGAACTAGAAGGAAGGTAATAACAGTTTTACTGTCAAGAAAACAGAAGAGCCCAGGCATAGTGGCACACACCTGTAAGCCCAGCACTTTGGGAGACTGAGGCAGGAGGATGGCTTGAGCCTGGGAGGTCAAGGCTGCAGTGAGCTATGATTGCGCCACTGCACTCCAGCCTGGGTGACAAAGCAAGACCCTGCCTCTAAAAAGGAAAGAAGGAAAAAGAGAAAGAAAGCAGAAGGGTCCCGCAGGGGTGAGGTGGCAGCACGGCGGGACAAAGAGTGTGAGTATCCCCGGGCAGAGGAATCACACGGCCTGCATGCTGGAATGGACACTGGGGAGCCACAAGGGTTGGAGCACGGCTGGAAGGGAGGAGGGAGAGGTGGGAACTGACAAAGTGTGACTAGATTGGGATACTGGTTCTTCCACCACCTCCATCCCTCCCGCAGGGAGGCTGGAGAAGACGGGAGAGGAGGGAGAGTCCAGCTTGCAAACTTACCCCTTTGAGAGCCTTCACCTTCCTCTGAAATGGCAAAGGAGATTTAAATTCAGGACTGGATTCAGTCTGACTTTAGTCTCCTCATTCAATAAAGGAAAAACATATTCTGTTGCTGATGGCCCCTCAAAGAGCCCTCTAAGGGCCAGAGGCCTTCCGCTTCCTATTGTGGCAGGGCAGTGGCAGTGGCAACGGAGGTGGCAGGAAGGGAGGGCACACCTGGAGCTCACAGGAGGCAAGAGGGATAGGCTGAACAGGGGGCCTCCGAGGTGCAGAGGCCAGCCAAGCCGGGGGCCCTCCATGCAGGCTTTCCAAAAGTAGATTCTCTGACTTGGGGAATGCAGGAATGGGGACTACAGAACTACCTGATACTCCCATTTTCTAGCTGGGCCTAGACCCAGGCTGTTCTAAGCCTCGTTTTCTCCAAATAGAAACAGAATATAATAAACACCTCAACTCTGGATGCCAAGATGCAAATGAAATGCGAGGGTTTGTGAGGCCCTGGGACCTGGCCCTGCTCCTGCCCCCTCTGCCACCTCACCAGCTCCCAGCTCCCTCCAGCTCCCGCTCATGCACCGCCCTGCCTCTGCCTTGCTCATTCTGTGTGCTGTGTGTGGAATGCTCTTCTCCTGACTGGCTCCTTCCCACCACTCAGGTCTCACTCATCTCCAGGTTGCTTCCTCTGAGAGGCCACTCCTATGTCAGGGTCCACAGATCCTCTGTGGCTTGTTACTTTTCCTTCATAGCCCTTGTTGTGCTCTGAAATAATTGCTGACTTCCATTTTGTCCCACTGTCCTTTGGGAGGGTCAGTTTGCTGGAGACAGCAGCTCCATCTTGTCCACTGGAGTAGTCCCAATGCCCAGGATGGTGCCCGGCTTGGGCAGAAGCACTTGGCCAGTTCTGCTGAATGAATAGTTTGGCACAAATGACCTTTTTACAATTTTGAAATAATTTAAGATTCCTAGGACATTGCAAAAACATTACAGAAAGGACCTATGTACCCTTAGTTTCCCTCAGATGGCAGCATCTTGTTTAAAACCAGAAAATTGGCAGTGTTACAATTTAAGATTTTACTAGTTTTACATGCACCTATTTGTGTGTGTGTGTGTGGTGTGTGTAGTTCTATAAATTTCATCACATGTGGATGTGTGTAGCCCACACTATGATCAAGATACAGATCTGTTCCATCAGTGCAAAGATCTTCCTTATGCTGCCTCTTTAAAAGTCATGCCACCCTTGCTGGGTGCTGTGACTCACGCCTGTAATCCCAACACTTTGGGAGGCCGAGGCGGGTGGATCACGAGGTCAGGAGATCAAGACCATCCTGGCTAACACAGTGAAACCCTATGTCTACTAAAAATACAAAAAATTAGCCGGGTGTGGTGCCCGGCGCCTGTAGTCCCAGCTAGCCAGGAGGCTGAGGTGGGAGAATGGCATGAACCTGGGAGGCGGAGCTTGCAGTGAGCCAAGATCACGCCACTGCACTCCAGCCTGGACCACAGAGCGAGACTTCGTCTCAAAAAAAAAAAAAAAATTACAGAAAATGTTAAAAAATGTCATGCCACCCTCTTCCCACCCCCTATTTTTTTTTTTTTTTGAAACAGAGTCTTGCTCTGTACCCCAGGCTGGAGTGCAGTGGCATAATCTTGGCTCACTGCAATCTCCGTCTCCTGGGTACAAGCGATTCTCCTGCCTCAGCCTCCTGAGTAGCTGGGACTACAGTGAGGTGCTACCATGCCCGGATAATTTTTTTTATTTTTTATTTTTTGAGACAGAGTTTTGCTCTTGTTGCCCAGGCTGGAGTGCAGTGGTGCGATCTCGGCTCACCATAACGTCTGCCTCCCTGGTTCAAGCAATTCTCTTGCCTCAGCCTCCTGAGTAGCTGGGATTATAGGCATGTGCCACCACGCCCGGCTAATTTTGTAATTTTAGTAAAGACGGGGTTTCTCCATGTTGGTCAGGCTGACCTTGAACTCGTGACCTCAGGTGATCCACTGGCCTCGGCCTCCCAAAGTGCTGTGATTACAGGCATAAGCCACCGTGCCCAGCCTTAATTTTTGTATGTTTAGTAGAGACGGGGTTTCATCATGTTGGCCAGGCTGGTCTTGGACTCCTGACTCAAATGATCCCCCTGCCTCGGGCTCCCAAAGCGCTGGGATTACAGGCGTGAGTCACCACACCCGGCCAATAGTCACTATTTTTTATTTTAGTTCTTTTAATAGGTGTGTAAACAATTCCTCATTGTGGCTTGATTTACATTTCTGTCATGTTAAAGGTATGGAACGTATTTCTGTGAGTACATGAAATATCTCTTCAGTAAAATGTATGTTGCTCTTTTGGGCTTTTCAGAGTTTTTTTTTGCAGCTTTCTCAGGTTGACATTGAGAGTTTTTATATATCTGAGATGTGAGTTACTTGTCAGGTATGTGGCTGCAAATGAAAAGTTGTTAATCTTGATAAGGTCCAATTACAGAGTTTTCTTTTATGGATTGTTTTTGGTGTCATGTCTAAGACCTTTACACCTAGCCCTAGATTTTCACCTGTTTTCTTCTAAAAGTTTTCTAATTTTAGGTTTTACCTTTACATCTATGACCCATTTTAAGTTAATTTTTGTAGAAGTTGTGGAGTTTATTTGTTGAAAAGACTATCCTTCATTGAATGTTTAAAAATCAGTTGGTTATACTTGTGTGGGTGTATTTCTGGGTTCTTAATTCTGTTCCATTGATGCATTTCTCTGTCCTCTGCAAATACCACATTGTCTTGACTAATGCAGCGATGACAATAAGTCTTAACATCAGGTACAGTTGATCTTCCCACTTTATTTTTTTTTCTTTTCCTTCTCCTCCTCCTTCTCCTCCTCCTCCTCCTCCTTTTTCTTCTTCTTCTTTCTTCTTCTCTTCTTAAAATCAAGTACAGTTAATCTTCCCACTTTATTTTATTTTATTTTTTTTTTGAGGCGGAGTCTCGCTCTGTCACCCAGACTGGAGTGCAGTGGCCGGATCTCAGCTCACTGCAAGCTCTGCCTCCCGGGTTTACGCCATTCTCCTGCCTCAGCCTCCCGAGTAGCTGG
>NW_012115755.1:1201523-1204250 GCF_000951035.1 Colobus angolensis palliatus
TGCACTCCAGCTTGGGTGACAGAGTGAAACTCCGTCTCAAACAAACAAATAAACAAACAAGAACAATGACAACAAAAAACCAAAGTGTTGGCATTATAGGCTCGAGCCACGGTGCCCAGCCTACGCATGTCTGTGTCTTAAAAAACAGACAACAAACCCTTGCTGAGATTTTGATAGGAATTGCATTAAACCTACAGATTGAGAAGAAATGCCACCTTTACTATGTTGAATATTCCAATCCAAGTACATGGTTTGTTTCTATGTATTTAGGTCTGACTTCTTTCATTAGAGTTTTGTAGTTTTCAGCATGCAAGTCCTGCACGTTTTGTTAGATTTAGTCCTAAGTATTTCACTTTGCTTTGAGTAATTAGAAATAGTATTATTGTGTTTTAAGCTGCATGGTGGCTCACCCCGGTAATCCCAGCACTTTGGAAGGCTGAGCTAGGCAGATCACTTAAGTCCAGGAGTTCAAGACTAGCCTGGGAAACAATATGAGACCCCATCTCTACAAAAAAATACAAAAAATTAGCAGGCCGTGGTGGCGCACTCCTCTAGTCCCAGCTACTTGGGAGGCTGAGGTGAGAGAATTGCTTGAACCTCGGAGTCAGAGGTTACAGTGAGCCAAGATCATTCCACTGTACTCCAACCTGGGTGACAGAGACTCTGTCTCAAAAAAAAAAGGTATTATTGTGTTTTAAATTTCGGTTTCCATGTGTTCGTTGCTACGACATAGAATCAATTAATTTTTTTTCTTTTTTGTTTTTCAGACGGAGTTTCACTCTTGTCGCCCAGGCTGGAGTGCAATGGTGCAATCTTGGCTCACTGCAACCTCTGCCTCCCGGGTTCTAGTGATTCTCCTGTCTCAGCCTCCCGAGCAGCTCTGATTACAGGTGCCTGCCACCATGTCTGGCTAATTTTTGTATTTTTAGTAGAGACAGGGTTTCACCATGTTGGCCAGGCTGGTCTTGAACTCCTGACCTCAGGCGATCCACCTGCCTCAACCTCCGAAAGTGCTGGGATTACAGGTGTGAACCACTGCGTCCAGCAGAATCAATTAATTTTTTAATGTTTATCTTGTACCTGTGACCTGAACTTATTTAGTCCTAGGAGTGTTTTTGTAGATTCTTCAGATTTTCTACCTAGATTTTCATCCTATCAGCTATAAATTGGGAGTTTTATTTCTCCCTTTCCTTACGTATTATTATATAAGGAAATTAGGCATCTATTTGCCTAATTTTATTTCTTTTTCTTGCCTTATTGTGCTGGCTGGGTCTTCCAGTACCAAGTTGAACAGGAGTGGTGAGAGGAGACAGCCTTGCCTTGTCCCCATCTCAGAGGGGAGGTCTCTAGTCTTTCACTGTTAAGTATGATGCAAGCTGTAGGGCTTTCTGTAGATGCTCTTTATCAAGCTGAGGAAGTTAGCTTCTACTCCTAGCTTGTTGACAGTTTTTATCATGGATGAGTGTAGAATTTTGTCAAAAATTTTTTTGCATCAATTGATATGATCATGTGATTTTTTTTTTTTTTTTTTTTTTGAGACGGAGTCTCGCTCTGTCGCCCAGGCTGGAGTGCCGTGGCTGGATCTCAGCTCACTGCAAGCTCTGCCTCCCGGGTTTATGCCATTCTCCAGCCTCAGCCTTCTGAGTAGCTGGGATTACAGGCATCCACTACCATGCCCGGCTAATTTTTGTATTTTTAGTAGAGATATGGTTTCACCATGTTGGCCAGGCTGGTCTTGAACTCCTGACCTCAGGTGATCTGCCTGCCTCGGTCTCCCAAAGTGCTGGGATTACAGGAGTGAGCTACCACGCCCAACCTATTCTTGTTTTTCAAAATTGTTTTAGCTACTCTCATTCCTTTGCCTTTTCATATACATTTTAGAATAAGCATATCTGTATCTTTTTTTTTCTTGTAGAGACAGTTTGAGACCAGCCAGGCTGGCCTTAAGTAATTCTCCCACCTCTGCCTCCCAAAGTGTTGGCATTAGGCCAGACGTGGTGGCTCACACCCGTAATCTCAGCACTTTGGGAGGCGGAGGTGGGTGGATCACTTGAGGCCAGGAGTTCACGCCCAGCCTGGACAACATAGAGAAACACAGTCTCTACTAAAAATACAAAAAGCTGGGCGTGGTGGCCCACACTTGTAGTCCCAGCCATTTGAGAGGCTGAGGCATGAGAATCTCTTGAACCCGAAAGGCAGAGGTTGCAGTGAGCCAAGATTGCACCACTGTACTCCAGCCTGGGTGACAGAGTGAGAATCTGTCTCAGAAAAACAACAACAACAACAACAAACCCACAAAAACAGGGCCAGGCGTGGTGGCTCACTCCTGTAATCCCAGCACTCTGGGAAGCCGAGGCAGGTGGATCACTTGAGGTTAGGAGTTCAGAGCAGCCTGGCCAACATGGTGAAACCCTCTCTCTACTAAAAATACAAAAAATTGGCTGGGCGCAGTGGCTTACGCCTGTAATCCCAGCATTTTGGGAGGCCGAGGTGGGCGGAACACCTGAGGTCAGGAGATCAAGACCATCCTGGCCAACATGGTGAAAACCTGTCTCTACTAAAAATACAAAAATTAGCTGGGCATGGTGGCGTGTGCCTGTAGTCCCAGCTACTTGGGAAGCTGAGGCGGCAGAATCACTTGAACCCAGGAGGCGGAGGTTGCAGTGAGCAGAGATCGCGCCACTGCACTCCAGCCTGGTGACAGAGCCAGACTCCGTCTCAAAAAAA
>NW_012115755.1:1206335-1211787 GCF_000951035.1 Colobus angolensis palliatus
CGGGGTTTCACCGTGTTAGCCAGGATGGTCTCGATCTCCTGACCTCGTGATCCGCCCGTCTCGGCCTCCCAAAGAGCTGGGATTACAGGCTTGAGCCACCGCACCCGGCCAGATAATGTGATTTTTCTTTAGCATTTGCAAAATACCGTAAAAAGCTTGGAACCTTCCCGATCTTACAATTTTCTGAGACCTATGGGGCCCTAGGAGCTCAGATGCTACCGCTCTTCTAGTCCACCTTGTACCAGTGTGCTCCAGGGAATGTAACTTGAGCCCTACGCCTGAACAAACTAGCCAAATGCGGGGAAATGCCACAGTGTAGATTCTTGGAGATTTACAATGTCCATCATCATAGCCAAGCCTCCGTGAAGCCCCGCGATAGATTCCTGTTACCTTCAACATGGACTTTACCACATTTATTTGACCACAGAGCTCTTTTTTTGCACAAACCCTGTTACGGTCTCACTGGACTTTCTCAGAAACACTTAGAGAACTATTTTACTGATCTTGTCCCCTCATTTGCAGATAATCCAAAGACTGGAAAGAGAAGGGCTCTGACCAGGGCTCTGGTTAGTGGTATCACAGACACAAGGTCGCAGGTCTCCTGACTCCAGCCCACTGTTCCAGCTCCAGACCACACTGCTGTGACACGCTAACAAGTCAGCCAACATTCCTCATCACCAAGCTGGTCTCTTTCGTGGCTCCCGGGCACTCTATCCCCACTGAACCTGGGTCCAAGGGGTACAATTCTTCCTAGTTTCAGTGGGGTTGAAGGGTGGGCCGTATGAACACAGGCCTGGCCAGTCATGCTGTTCTCACTCCCCAACACCGGTCAGCGGATCTGGTGTGGACACACAACCAGTCAGTCTGACAACACTCGATCCCCAAAGGTGAGGCTAGATTCGAGGAAACTGAGCAAGGGCTACGAAGCGCTACTGCACAGAGAAAAGCAAGGCTGCAGGCCGGGCACGGTGGCTCACACCTGTAATCCCAGCACTTTGGGAGGCCAAGGTGGGAGGACCGCTTGAACCCAGAAGTTCCGAGACCAGCCTGGGCAGCACAGTAAGACTCGTTCCCATTGAAAAAACAAAACAAGTTATAAAATGAGGGAGACCTTATTTCCTCATGACAGGCCTGAGCCCCCTGATCCAGTCAGGACAGAAGAACCTACCTTGAGATTCATTTTTATCTATTTTTTGAGACAGTCTGCTGTCACCTAGGCTGGAGTGCAGTGGCACAATCTTGGCTCACTGCAACCTTCACCTCCTGGATTCAAGCAATTCTCTTACCTCAGCCTCCCGAGTAGCTAGGACTACGGGCTTGTGCCACCACACCTGGCTAATTTATTTTTTTTTGAGAGTCTTGCTCTGTCACCCAGGCTGGAGTGCAGCAGCACGATTTTGGCTGACTGCAAGCTCCGCCTCTCAGGTTCACACCATTCCCCTGCCTCAGCCTCCCAGGCAGCTGGGACTACAGGTGCCCGCCACCATGCCCGGCTAATTTTTTTTTTTTTTTTTGTATTTTTAGTAGAGACCGTGTTTCACCATGTCAGCCAGGATGGTCTCAATCTCCTGACCTCGTGATCCGCCCGCCTCAGCCTCCCAAAGTGCTGAGATTACAGGTGTGAGCCACCGTGCTGGGCCTAATTTCTTTGTATTTTTAGTAGAGAAGGGGTCTCACCATGTTGGGCAGGCTGGTATCGAACACCTCACCTTAAGTGATCCACCAGCCTCAGCCTCCCAAAGTGCTGGGATTACAGGCGTAAGCCACTGCGCCTGGCCTCTACCTTGGGATTCAAATGACAGGAGACCAATAAGTGACTTTTTCCTCAAACCAATTAGATGGAATCCTGTCACCTGCTAACGGAAGCCTAACTCACATGTGAAGCAGATGGCTTAGAATAGGCCGCCACTGAACTGGCTCGGCAGGCCCCTCTGGATGAGCGGGTGTTGGCCACCCCACAGTTCCACAGCAAACAGCAATCTTGTCTGCTCCGGGCCTCATCCCCATCCCACCTCCCACCAAAAAGACACAGGTAGCCAAAGGCAGCGTGGGCGGTCGTTGGTATACATCATACATTTATTAGTGAATATCCCTCTGAAATCAGCAACAATATTAAAAAAAATAATGATTGCACTACTTGGTCAAGCAGAACTAGCAACTTTCATTTTAAAAAAAGTACAAATCTGTTAAAAATTTCAATCAGTATACACATATATATAATACAACATACTAGTTATGTTAAATGCTACAAACCAATGTGAATCCCATGGAATGGAAAAAACCACACATTTAAGCTTTAAGAACCATTTTTTTCTCTATATATTAGCATTTTCTCAAATACATACATGGGAAAAATGAGGTAACTGTAAAATGTGCAAGGAACAGGGCCCCCAAAATTACATATATTTCTATATATATATGTAATTTTATATATATATAAAACCTTTCTAACACAGAACACAGGCGCTGGGCCCAGCCGGGGCTGGGGGAAGGTGCCCACTGTCATGCCTAGGCCAGAAGTTGGTAAATAAAAGAGTAAACAATGGCAAGCCCCCACCACAGGAAATCATTGGTAACATGGCATCTATAGCAAGGTCGGCAAATCACAAACATCCTAAGTAATTGTTGTATAAATCTTGGTTTTAATGATGATTATTTAAATGCTGTGTTCCCCCCCAACAGCTGCTTGTTGGAATCACTGCTGCAGCCGACACACGGTCTGCGAGCCTGTTTCCGCCTGCCCCAGGAACCGTAAGGGGTTTGAAAACCTTTTGTTGGGGTTGGGAAGGGAGGGGTTGGAGAGGGTGGTTCTGTGTAAAACACGTGGGTTTTCAACACTGCTATAAATATAGAAACGTCACCTGGAGTTATATACAGTAAGACTTTGGGTTCTCCATGGGGGTGGGACCAGGCTGACGGGCCCCACGGCAGGCTGGGGCGGGAGGTGGGAGCCAGGGCCGCTGCCGGGAGAACGAGGGTGGTTGGAGCATCCCTGAGGCAGCAGGCGCCAGGGGCTGCCTGCTAGGATGTGCCGGCCCCACACGCAGTTCGTTCAGGGCAGCAACCCCAGCTGGGTGTAGGACAAGAAAGGATTGGGACCAGGGAAAGAGGGTGGGAAGCTCAGCCAGACCCTACAGCGGCCTCCTCCAGAGCTTGGAGGACAGGGAACAGGTTGGGAGGGCCCCCTGGAGATGGGGGTCCACGGCCTTCCTGGTCCCCATTCTCCTGGGACTTCCTTGGAGGAGACTCGCCCAGGCAGGTGGGAGATGGGCCCCGGCTGGAGGGAGAAATGCCCTGAAAAGCGTTGGGTCCCGGTAGGCTCTAGGGACGTGTGCAGTACAGTGCATGGCAGTTATCAGCTGAGCACAGACCCCCAACCCTGCCCCACGACCGCCGGCTGCCCAGCCCAGCCCGGCCTGGCACACGCATGCATGCAGGCTGGCCAGCACCACCGTGCTCGGCCCCCTGGGCACTCGGTCCCAGTTGGTCCCTGTACCCGCCCCTATTAAACCAAAAGAAAACATAAATTGTCTTAAATATCCACATCCCCAAATCCTACACGCGATTTTGGGCCAAATGAATAAACAAAAACTGCTGCTCCTCACGTTCATGCAAAACAACAGAGGGAGAGGAGACTGGGCACGGGTCTGGCTGCATCCCTGGGAGGGACGGCCACCAGGAACACAGGACTCCCTCTCCCCGTATGGCCCAGGCCCCTCAGGATACGTGTGCCCCAGCTCGGGGCTAGGCTGGGACACTCTCCAGCCTGAGGGTAGGGCTGGAATGTTGTGCCTGGGATGAGGGTCCCCTAGGGAGCCAGACTCAGCCCTCACAGCAGCCAACACAGAGCCGGCTGCCTGAGTTCACTGTTTGGGGTCAAGGAGGGAGGATTCAGCCCTGGGGCTCAGGAAATGGCCTCGTGACACCATCAGTCTATGCACCTGGCAGTGCCACCTGGGCAGAGGGCACACCATTTCAGAGCATGAGACCTTCTGACCCAGGATGGTGCTGTCTGCCCATCCTGAGGCCAAGGATCTCCACCAGCCCCAGCGGGGGAGCGGACCTGGCTCTCAGTGCCAGCAGGAAAAGGAAGGACCCGAGGGCGCACAGGAGGGAGACCAGATTAGGGACACTCAGGCAGCTCCGTGGCGGGTGGACCGGCAGGCAGTCTAGGGAGGGAGTCTTTGGAGCTTGGCAAATGCAGGGGCTTATTGCAGGGACTCCTTGCCGGGCTGACCCTGGCACCAGCTCTGGAGATACAGGTGGGAGCGATGGGGCAGGCTTGGGCCACTCCCTCCCCGTCCTCCCTGGGCCCTACCCCCAAGTTTCCAGAGCTTCACGCAGGGTTCTCCCGGGCGGCTGTGTGGCCTCACTCAGCCTCCCTGGGCACCTCGGAGGCGTCGGCCCGGCAGATGGGACACGTCCGGTTGGCCTGCGGGAACATGCATGTCAGGCATTGCTTTCACCAGCCCCAACCCATCACATCTGTGCAGCTACCTGGGGGGACTTGGTCCCCTTGGAGCTGGAACTTCCGAGATGACGACAAGGACAAGGAGGGAAACAGCCCAGGCCTGCCCATCCATGCCCTGTCACTGCACGAGGAATGCCCAGGAGCCGGCCTGGGCAGTGTTACCTTCAGCCACTTGTCAACACACTTGGTGTGGAACTCATGGTTGCAGGGCAGGACTCGGAGCAGCTGCCGCGTCTCGAAGTCACTGAAGCAGACCACACACCTGCAGAGGGGCACAGAGCGTCACCTCCGCACTGAAGTCCACGGGAAGGCTCAGTGGAGTGTGACTCCCCTGAGAGGGGCGTCCCATGGCAGCCAGCTGTGTTCAAAGGGGCGGGTGGGGGGCATGGCACTCACAGCGTCTGCTCTGACTGATGGCTGTCCGGGTTAAAGCGGTATGACGGGAGCTGCTCTATGTCTGCTTTGGCGAGGCCGCGGGGCTTGGCATCTCCCAGCCGCTCGGCCAGGTTCAGGAGGGCCTGCATGCGGGCAGGAAACGGTCAGCGGCGCCCAGGGCTGCAGGTCTCCCAAACCCCACCTCCCAGCATGGGGCTCCACGGGACCTCATAGTTCTCCATCTCCACGTCATCCACGTCCAGATCCAGGCTGATGGTGGGCCCCATTGCTGTTGGTGACATTGGCAGCATCGAGCTAGAGAGAGACAAGTGTGGGGGCCCAGGGTCAAGGTCAAAAGGAGTGGGGGCGCACAGAGCCGCTCTCCTGACTCCCTCCTTGCAAACAGAGCCCAGAACGTTGCAGCGGGGAAGGTAGCCCAGCTGGTGTGCCTGTCAGGCTTGGGGGATGGCTTCAGAGACCCTGGGGCCCCTGGAGCTGTGTTTGGGTCTAACCACTGGAGGTTCTAGGAGAACAGGGCATCAGGGACCTCGGGTGGATGTGCTGATACTTACAGGAAGTAGGGCAGGAAGCTGGGGTAGTAGGGTG